>NW_015176453.1:2464636-2562977 GCF_001447785.1 Gekko japonicus | reverse complement strand
AGAGGGGCTGTGCAGGATGGCTTCATGATTGAAGTCACTGGTCCCCTCCTTACTTCCATTTGCTTGAATGTGGGCACAGCACCTACCTGTCCCTGTGATTAGGAACACTGAATAGAAGAGGACATTTGAACCCATTGCAAAAGACTACCGAGGATTGCCACATGGCCTTTTGCAATTGGCTAAATGGCTCTTCAAAGTGTTTCCGTTCAGGGCAGAAAGCGCCTTTTGCACATACCCTGTGGTCATGGACCACAGTGGGGAAAGCATATAAAGGAACAGAGAACACCTAAATCATGTATGGCTGTATTTACTCTTCACAGAGTGGGTCACTATAGTTGCCAACCTCCAGGTGGAGCCTGGGGATCTTCTGGAATTACAGCTATCTCCAGACAATAGAGATCACTTCCTCTGGAGAAAACGGATGCTTTTAAAGGTGAACTATATGGCATTGTACCTCACTGAGGTCCCTATCCTCCCCAGGCTCCACCCCCAAATCTGCTGGTCAGGGGGACCAACCAACCCTACTTGCTGTAGCTATCAGTTTGAATTTTTCCCCTTATAGTTAGCAGGTTAAATCACTGCACAGAAAGGTATCCTGACATGATATCATGTGCAATGACATGACATGTGCAATGACATCAGAATTTTTGTACTCATTTAGCCAAAGTGTGTATGACTGTGCAACAGTAAGCTCCAACAAAAAAAGATGTGAAATTAAAATTGCAGCACCTTTAGAAATGGGGAAATCCTCTGAGTATACTTTGTTTACCTGAAGATGAGTCTTGGGAAATGCATATAGCAAATCAATTACATTTCTAAATTTATTTCCAAAATTCATTTGTTTAATCAACATTTTTAAATATGAAATTCCAACCCTGTCAAACACCTTGTCCAGATCTAATGATAAACATAACGATTTAATATTCTTAGATTTACTATAGTGAATTAATAGTCTTTCTACTATTATCAACTAAGTCTCTATGGGGGATAAAACCTGCTCAATCATGATTTATATATTCACCAATAATGTTATTCATTCTGGGAGCTAAAAGGGAAGTAAAAATTATTAAATCATTATTCAGTAGTGAGATAGATACAACAAGGTTACCCACTCTCCCCCTTGTTATTTGCATTGGCCATTGAGCCATTAGCCCAGGCCATACAAGGAATTCTCATGAGAAATAAATTAAATTAAGTCTCTTTGCAGATGACCTGGTGATCTACATAACTAATCCAATGCAATCTCTGCCAGCCATCAATTGTATCTTGTCACATTTTAGTAGAAGGTTAATCAAGCAAATCTTTATCCAATAAATTTATCTAAAGATAAAATCTTGTTGGAAATACTTTGGAATAAACATACCTTTGAATCTTCAAGATCTAGACAAATACAACCTTCTAGAGTTGAATAAAATAATTTCTGATGCTGGAATGACTTGCCCTTGTTCTGGATAGATAGAAACAACATAATTAATACTTTGATTCTTCCAAAAATGATTTTTCTTTTTAGAACACTCCCTATTCGTCTCAAATGGGATCAGCTTAAAAAATGGCAACATTCCTTGAACCAGGAATGGCACAATAGACACCTGAGAGTCAATTTCCACACTCTTTGCCATCCAATTAGTAAAGGTGGTATAGCCCTTCCTGATATTCAGCTTTATTATGAGGCATCAATTCTATCCTTTTTACCAAAATTGTATACATCTGAGTATCAAGAGGACTGGAAAATTATAGAGGAAAGTTTGATGTATCCCCAAAATATCAAAAGTCTTTTGTGGTATAAATCTAATCAGCATCCAAAAAGAATCCAAACTAGCAACTTCTTAATTTCTTTATTTCAGACTTGGGACAAATACAGGTACACATTTGCTCCCTTTCCTTCTACAGTTTCTAGCTTTTTACATCAAAGCTGGTTCCCTCTGGGAAACAGTTCTTCTTGCTTCTTGGTATGGAGGCAGTCTGCCCTGTCCAGATTTGATATTTTGCACAATGGTAGGATATTGGATAAACTGAAATTAGAACAGAAATCGAAAATTACTATTCCATGGTTTGACTGTCTTAAATTAAAACACTTGATTGATTGATTCCCCATGTATGCGGAGTCAACATTACAGACTTCTTATTGAATTTGAGCAATTTATACAACAATACTTACCCACTCAAAAATGATTACATTCTAGAATGTATGATATTTTATTACAACACAGTTTATGTCATCACTTAAATTATCAAATAGTGTGGAGATGCAGTCTTACTGATATAATATTGTGAGCCCCTACATATTATTCTGAATCTTTTAAAATTCAACTTCTTGCATATAACATATTAACATGGTGGTACACATCTCCTTCTTCGCTTCATGGTATGAGCACCCAGAATTCTCACAGATGCTGGAAGGGATGTGGGGAAGTAGAGACACTAATACATAGTTGGTGGACTTGGAGATTTATTCACAGATTCTGGGAAGATATCCTTTTTCAAATCAAGCTCATTACAGGATATTAGGTCCCTAAAAAACCTGGACTTATTTTAATTGATTTATGGCACAATCCAGAGATCCCTAAAATTAGGCAGGAGCTCATTATGATTTTGCTTCTGGTAGCCAAATGGTCCATTGCAACTCAGTGGAAAAAGTCATCCTTACCCTGTGTTGATCACTGTTATACTAAGGTGTGGGAAATATTTTTGATGGACAAGATAGATGATTCTGTAGCTCATTCAGAGACACATTCAGGCTTCTCCAATCTATTAGACAAACGACTTCCATTTTTGGAATATCTCTCCCAGAAGTTAGTTGATTAATTCTCAATATTATGATTCTCCTGTAATTCCTTGTTAGTTATTTCTGCCTCCGGGTTATCAGGCTTATAGTTCATGGTGGTAATGTTAATTGCACTTATTGTTTTTGGATATATAAGATCATACAGTAGTCCTGGCTAAGGATAGATTATTCATAGTACAGTATACACAGGAATTTTTGAACAATATATCATACATTGATGTAATTACTGGCTTTGTTATTGGTCTATACATGATTTAGTTTGTAGTTTGTTTATTGCTGATATATATCAATACATTTTAATAAAATCTTTAAAAATATTGCAGCAAATTACGTTTGTCAATTCTAAATTTAGTTTTAGAAATCCTCCAAGTGGAGGTAGATGGAATGGCAGAAGGAACTGACAAAACAGCAGTGGAACTGACAAGGGGAAATCAACTCATTCCTAATGTAGAATTTTTGAGTTTAAACTGGAATGAAGACAGAGATTTTTGAGTGGGTGGGCAAGAAACACACACACACCAAGACAACATTGTATGGTTGTCTTGGTGTGTGTGTGTGTGTGAGAGAGAGAGATATCAAGATTAAGGCTGGGTACCTGCTCTTCCCCTCACCTGCTAGCTAAACCAGTGTCACTAAAATACCACACATCATTAGTATACTCAAAGGGAAAGTGACCCTGTGGTAAAGAGTATGACACTTTCTATTCAGGGAAATGGGGAGAGCATACTATTTTCACCATCTTTTATACAAGCAATGAAATGTTATAGGTGCCTTTTCTTTAGAAAATGAGCAGAATTGACACACAGTGCCCCTATAAAACCATGTATATTAACAGGCTAAAGAACTGATTGAATGCAACAGCAGGCATAGGCAATGAAGTCCTAATACAGAAGTAGTGGAGACATGAGAAGCCAGTAAGTTCAGAATAGAATAGTACAAGTATCCCCCCCCCCCATAGGTTTGGGCACCACTGGACTCAAACTGTGTCCAGAGATCTTTCTGATTTTTAGGAATCCCCTTCACTTTCTTCATTTATATCTTAACAAAGACAAACATATCTAAGAGCCTCCCTAACTCAGTTGTAATTTAGTGAGCTTCAATTGATCCCATTAATCTGTGGGTCCCAGCCTGAACAGCTAGGGCTCCATTGGGAAAGGAAACCTTTAGCCCATATGCTTGGTGGCCATGGAAAGAGATGAGGTTTTGTTGCTGACCCAAATTCAAGGAAGCAATGCAATTCATACATTTAAAAAAAGAGTTCAAGATAAAAATGATAAAAGCTCCTTCTGTAAATTTAGTGCTGCAAAATAAGCCTTCCATTCTTTTTCCTTCCTAAAGTGAAGAATGCTAAGTTTTTAGAGAGCTAAGAGCTCAATATTTTCCTAATTTTCTTGTACATCAAAGAGCAGTACAATGGAATTAACTCATTTATGAGGTAATGATGAATCTTCCATTAATGTAACATTGTTTGGGTGTAGAGGGTGAAAGGGAAATTAAATAAAATTAAACATGAACAAGAGATGTTTTTTAAAGCCTCTTTAGAAGCAATTTGATCCTCCCACACATATGCAGTGTGTGGAATAAAAACTGACAGGGATCATAGCCCAGTTCTAGCAGCTGCACATTTTGTTCTCCTTCAGTAATGCCACCTACATTACCAGATCTGAGATGGTCCTGCCTGTTATGCAAGAGCATCCTAAATTCTTCTGCTATTTGTCTTCAACATCAGCTGTTTTGCCCCTAAATGCGTACTTAACATGTTGAAGAACTATTACTAATGTTGAAATACTATGTGAGCCTCTGGTTGGCAGGCAGAAGGTCCTAGGTTTAATCCTTGGCATCTCCAGTTAAAAGAATCAGGGAGTAAGTGAAGTGAAAGACTTCTGCCTGAGATCCTGGAGAGCTTCTGCCATTCAGAGTAGACAATAAGGACTTTTTCTTCTACTGATTCAGTACAAGGCAGTGTTATGGGCCCTGGCCAGGGATTCCATAGGTTTGCAGACGCTCCCATAAGAGCTGACATGAGAGCTCCAGGTTTACGTATGGGGAGAGCTTTAAGAACGCATCAGAGTTATCAAAGCAGATGCAGGCTAAGCTTCAGTCAGCTGGTGTCGAGATGTGCACACACGCAGCGAAGCTTAGCCCAAACCTCGAGACAAAAAGCATAACTAAAATTAGGCATTTGATACCCTAAATGCTGGCTGTGAGCCCAAAGAATGATTAATTAAGCTATTTAAGTGAAAAATGAACTGGAATGCAAGGGGGAATTTCTAACCTTGAATTTGCCCTCACTCATTTTCTGGAATGCAAAGTTTAGTTCTCAGTGTTTATATCTCTGCTTCCTATCTCCTAGATACCCTCTTTCTATCAACAAACTCTACCTGAGATACAACTGTTTTATTTTAAAATAAAACCAAGGAATTATAATTTTGACGGGTTTAGCAATGACATCTGAAGAAAAGCTAACCATAAAAGAAGTCAGCAAGCATTCAGTGAAAGAGATACAGGGAGCTGTCCTATTATCCTCTAGAAATGAAGAGTCAATGCTTGTGAAATTGCATCCAAAGGATAGGGAGGAAATCTAAACTTTCATGACCATAATAAATACAGCTATTGCACATTGTGTATCTTGGGAATTTCATTAAGTTCCAAACATCTAAGATTTGGCCCACAGCCACCACAAAAGGGTTCACAATTTCAGACTAACAAATAATGTTGTGGTCAGTGCATGAAATAAGAATGTCAAGTGGAAAGGAAAATCATTTCCTAAACCATTATATAAAATAAATATCCCTGTATTAGTCCACTAGCAAACCTTCACTATATGGATCCTCTATGCTATCCACTTACATCTTAATCATCACCCTATCACCTCCCAATGGGACTCTCCACAGATTTATTTATTAGGAGATTAAAAGAGTCCTGCGATTTCTTGCATTTCATTGCTTTGGGCTTATTAAAAAAAGTGCCAAATGACTACATACCCTGTTTCCCCGAAAATAAGACCTACCCAAAAAATAAGCCCTAGCAGGATTTCTATGCATTTGTGGTATAAGCCCTGGTGTGTCTTCTTGAGAAAAAATAAATATAAGACAGTGTCTTATTTTCGGGGAAACACAGTATTTCCCTCAAGAAGCAAACACTGACATATTAATAATATGTATCACAAATAGCAATATCAGTGATACAAAGTTTTTTTTAAAAAAAAAACCTTTGACTTCCACTGAGACAATTTCAGACATAATTTTAAGATATGTATAATGTTCTCAGGAACAAGAAGATTGAAGTCCCAAATTTGCTAAGTGTACCATGCATTTAGTCTGTATTACCTGTTCATTATTCCCTTGCTGCCATTGTTGGCAGTGTGTGGACAGAGTCTGATAAAATGATTCTGTGCATACTTTAGTAAAAGTGACTTTTCTATAAGCCAGGCATAATGCATGTGAAGTCAGTTGTGCAGACACAGCACTAAATAAGTACTCCTGTTGCATAGCCATCTAGTCAATCTGCTTTGTTCGTTCTTTTAAGTATGTATACAAAGTACTCATAATTGTTCATTGGATTTTGGCCAACCATAGTAGAAACCTGTCCAATAACAGCTACAGAAGGTAAGAAATTGTTCTTTGGATTCTTTATTCTTGGGGTGCATAATATTGGAAAAATTATGCAGAGTTACTCCATCTCATTGATTTCAATTAAACAATTGTGCATAGTTTTGCACAGTAAATAGTTCAGATCCTGTGTGTCCAAGAAACAACTCCTTCCCTTTGTCCAGTATCAAAACCTATAACTGACCAACACCCACTTAATACTGCTATTTATGCACCAGTTTCGAACGAGTGCCAGAATGTGTACGGGTTAGAGCAGGAAGGTCCCCAAACTATTTGAGCCTGTTGGGTACCTTTGGGATTCTGACACAGGGTGGCAGAGTCAACCACAATATGGTTGCCACAAGAAGCGCAGCCAACCATAAAATGTAAAGCGAGTGAAGTCATGTTCCAATAGTAACTCCAGTAATAACTCTTCAACATTGGAGACAAAAGCTCTGCTTGACAAGTAGCCTTTAAAATTAACATATTGTTTAAAAACATTTTCTTACATAAACACAGTTTACCTTCAGTTGCACAGTGAAGAACCTTGTGCTGTGGTGGTGCTTGCTGCCAAAGCAACTTTTTATAAATCTATATAGACAATCAGAAGTCCTGCTGGGCAAAAGCCCCACCTGGCCTTTCCCACTTTCCAAAAACACTTGGTGTGCACCAGGAAAGGTGTCAGCTGGCACCATGGCACCCATGGACACCACATGGGGCACTATAATCTGTGAGACCCAAGTTTGACTCCATACTCTACCATGTGAACTTAGTCCACAACGTACCTCATAGAGTTGTTATTGGAAGGAATGGAGAATGATGTTGTAAGCATTTTTGGGGAATGATGTGGAATATAAACATACACATGAATACACAAGGATGCACAGAAACCTTCTCAGTACCTATGCCATGGTTGTGAATGTAAGTATTGCAAACAGCTATGACTGTTGTAACCCCCCTCAGGAGGGGACTTGCTATTCTGGGTATCAAAAGAAACTCCCGTGCTATCCTGTGGGATGTCAGTGAAGCCTGTTAAGAGTTGTTTGTTTAGCCAAAGGACACATAGCCATTGTTGGCTAGTAATGCAAATGGGTTAAGATTGTCATTTGCTCTCAGATCAGAAAAGTTGTTTGTCTTTTAATGTTTGTAGAGACCTAAATTTTTCATCAGAAACTGTGTAGGTTTAAGGGCTGATATTTGGTTGTTCCAGGTGGTTAGGTGGGGATTAGTATTCAGTATACTGTGTTTTGGTTTTTATTCTTTTTAAAAAGAGCTACACATTTTAACTCCTAGGAAGGAGGAGATGTAAAAGATTCAGAATAGAATCCAGTCCTGGTAAATGAGTACCACTGAGCTCCACCCACACATAACATTCTCCTATGTTGTTTTTGTTCAGTCGCACAGTCGAGTCCGACTCTTCATGACCCCATGGACCAGATCCCGCCAGGCCTTCCTGTCTTCCGCCGTCCTCTGAAGTTTGCTCAATTTCATGTTCATTGCATCTATGACACTGTCTAACCATCTCATCCTTTGCCGTCCCCGTCTTCTTTGACCTTCAGTCTTTCCCAGCATCAGGGTCTTCTCCAGTGAGTGCTCCCTTCTCATTTGGTGACCAAAGTATTTGAGCTTCAGTTTCATTATCTGGCCTTCCAGGGAACAGTCAGGGTTGATTTCTTTTAGGATTGACTGATTGGATCTTCTTGCAGTCCAAGGGACTCTCAAGAGTCTTCTCCAGCACCATAGTTCAAAAGAATCTATTCTTCGGCGCTCGGCCTTATGTATCTCCTATTATATTATATTATATTCTTCTCCAGCACCATAGTTCAAAAGAATCTATTCTTCGGCGCTCGGCCTTATGTATCTCCTTATATTATATTATATTATATTATCCTATGTATCCTGATAAAAATGTGCCATAATATTTATTTATTTTATTTTATTTATTCAATTTATACCCCACCCTCCTTGCATAGCAGGCTCAGGACAGCTTACAATAGGTTAAAATACATTAAAACACAGATGCATTGAAACAGTGCAATAACATAGTATGTAACAAATGATATAATTACATATAAATACATATAAAAAGACAAAATGCTGATGTGTCAAATTACACTGGCTGTTGTTATTCAAGTTAATAAAGAGGGCCTTAACAGTTCAGATGTTAACTGCTCAGATGTTATCAGTATGTGGTCACTGATGGCTCCTAATTGAAGGCCTGGTAGAAGAGCTCCATTTTACAGGCCCTATGGAACTGTAAGAGCTCCCGCAGGGCCCTGATGTCTTCCGGGAGCTCATTCCATCAGTATGGAGCCATCACTGAGAAGGCCCTAGCCCTGGTAGAGGCCAATCTGGCGTCTTTTGGATCAGGGGAGTCAGACAGCTTTGAGACCCTGACCTCATTGCTCTCTGGGGAACATGTGGGGAAAGGCGGCCCCTCAGGTAGACAGGCCCCTGACTATATAGGGATTTAAAGGTCAAAAACAGCACCTTGAAGCTAATCTGGAATGCTATTGGGAGCCAGTGCAATTCCTTCAGCACAGGCTGGATGTGTTCCCGCATTGAGAGACCCATCAACAGCCTGTCTGCTGCATTCTGCACCAGCTGCAGCTTCCGGAATTGCGACAAGGGCAACCCCATGTTCAGAGCATTGCAGTAGTCTAGTCTCGAGGTGACCATAGCATGGATCACTGTTGCCAGGTCATTGCCAGGAAGGAAACCAACTGCCTGATCAGCTGAAGATGGTAAAAGGCTGCCTTGGCAGTAGCTGCTACCTGGGCCTCCATCGTTAAGGTGGCATCCAGGAGCACTCCCAAACTCCTGACCCTCGACGCTGGCACCAGCTGTGCCCTGTCGAAGGCCAGTAGTGAGATCCCTACCCCCAACCCACTCCGACTCAGGCACAGGACCTCCGTCTTCGTCGGATTCAATTTCAATTGGCTCAGTCTAAGCCAACCAGCCACATCCTGAAGCGCTCAGTTCAGACCTTCTGGGGTAGAGTCGGACTGACTGCCTAACAACAGATATAGCTGGGTGTCATCCGCATATTGGTGACTCCCTAGCCCATGCCTCTGGGCAATCTGGGCAAGGGGGTGCATATAGATGTTAAAAAGTATCAGGGACAGCACCGCCCCTTGGAGGACCCTGCAGATCAGTGGGTGCCTTTGGGATGTCTGATCCCTGAGAGCCACCCTTTGTCCCCGACCTTGAAGAAAGGGGACAAACCATTGCAAAGCAAGCCCCTGTATACCAGTGTGAGCAAGGCAGTGGATCAGTAACTGGTGGTCGACCATGTTGAATGCCGCCGACAGGTCCAACAGCAACAGCACTGCCATTCCGCCCTGATCCAGATGCCTCCGGAGGTAGTGTCTGAGGGTGACCAGTGCCGTCTCTGTCCCATGGCCTGGGCAGAAGCCAGACTGGAAGGGGTCTGGCATGGAAGTGTCATCCATAAAGCTCTGCAGCTGTATCACCACCACTCTCTCAATTAATTTGCCCAAATAGGGCAAATTGGAAACCGGCTGATTATTTGCCAATTTGGCTGGATCCAAATATGTTTTTTTTAGAGAGGGCGGACCATCGCTTCCTTGAGTGCCCCCGGGAATAGCCCCTCAGTGAAGGACTTGTTGATAATATCCCTGAGGGCACCTCGGAACCCTTCACGGCCAGCTTTAATTAGCCATGAAAGGCACGGATCAAGGCTGCACATGGTTGGATGGACTGTTGAGAGCAATCTGTCAACTTCCTCTAGGCTGAGTGGACTGAAATAATCCAAAATCAGATTATAAGATGTGCATGGAGCCTCAGTTCACTCACTGTCTCAACTGTGGTGGGAACGTTGCGGAGGAGTGACAAGACTTTATCTGCAAAAAAGCTTGCTAAAGCCTCGCAGCCAATATCCAATTCCCTAGCATTTGGTCTGCCCTGTGGCAGAACTGTTAAGGACTGAATGGTTCTAAACAATTGGGCCAGGTGTGAGCTTGCAGACGCAACCGTAGCCGCGTAGAACTTTCTCTTTGCAGCTTTGATTGCCATCTCATAGGATCTCATAAACGACCTATAAGATGCTCTTGTTGCTTCGTCAGGGGGACGCTGCCACTGTCTCTCTAGTCGTCTGAGCCTTCATCAGCCGCAGCTCCTGGGTAAACCAAGGAGCCAGCTTAGAGTTAGGGTGTAGAGGGCATCAGGGAGTGATCTCGTCGATGGCTGCCAAGAGTCGGTCCTGCCAACCTTTGACTAGCTCATTCAGCAAGCCGCCAGGGGGCATAGGTTCCCACAGGGCCATCTGAAGCCGCAAAGGGTCCATATGGCTCCATGGGCAAGCTAAAATATGCTCGCCACCCAAACAGGGTCAGGGTGAAACGTTCACGTGGGTCTTCAGCGCATGGTGGTCCGACCATGGAACTGCCATTGCATTAATCCGGTCCACTGTTACCCCCACCACAGAGATCAAATTGAGTGTGTGATTGGCTCAGTGAGTGGGGGCCATTACATATTGGGAGAGTCCTAGTCAGCACTCTCCCAATGACACCAGGTCCATCACCTGTGAGAAGGTCGCATCGTCAGCATGGACGTTGAAGTTACCTAGGACTATCAATCTAGGGTGCTCCAGCACCCAGCCCGACACGGCCTCCACCAGGAATGACAGGCTATCCGCCAGTGCATTGGGCAGTTGGTACACTAACCAGACAGCCAAACTCTCCCTGGCTTCCTACACAAAGCCAGCACACTCTATGCCCGTGAGCCTCAATGGCAGGAGCGCCCTGAAGGAGTAAGCCTCCTGAAACGTCTTCGGACAGCGCTGGCTCTTCGGCTTTGAAACGGAGATGAGCACCGCAACCCTAGAGTCAGACTCGACTGGCTTTCAAGCAAGGGAACCTTTACCTTTACCTTACAGTCTCCCTATCTCACATCCAGGTCTCAGTCATGTATGCCAGGTCCAGATTTTGTTCTAACAGAAAGTCTTGAAGGACTGTGGTCTTATTATTTATGGACCTGGCATTACACAGTACCAATGACGGAGAAGGGTCTTTAAGTATAACCATTCAAAAGGACACCATGAGGGTGCAGAGGGCATCAGGGTGTGATCTCGTCGATGGCTGCCAAGAGTAGGTCCTGCCAACCCTTGACTAGCTCATCCAGCAAGCCGCCAGGGATTACTTAAATATTTTACAGTGAATAACTCATACTAGCACTTGTTTGAACGTTTTAGATAATTACAAATGAGAGCAAAATTTCAAAGAATGATATTTTGAGGGCTTGTATTTATAGCCACTCTGTCCTCAGTTCTTCCACAAAATTGGTAAGGCCAAAATTGTACACAGGATTCTTTCAACATAACATCCAGTCTCAGCTCCAGTTGTTGAGGTCCAAAGTGGTATGTCATATACCTAGCCTCTACTACAGAAATGGAATGCCAAACTCTCTAGTATTTAAAGTTATGCATTACCATGGTGTGGTATCTTAATACCCATCTTTTATATTTAGAAGCTAATTGTGTAAAATTGTGTGAAATGTTTAGAGCATGAAATGACTTCATTGTGCTTCGATAAACATCCCTTGCATTGTGCTTCGATAAACATCCCTTGCCTCTTTCACTCCATTGTTACCCATATCCAACATATTAAATTGTTATACATTCAGTATAATTCCTGTTTCATGAGGATGTGTGAGGATTTCTCTATCTTTTCATTTATCACTTCTAGATAGACCTAAATCTGGCCTACTGCTAATCCTCTTTCATATAAAAACAGGCCCATTTGAGCTATCTGACTATGAGGCAGCCTCATTCATCTGAATGACCTTGAGGGCCTTCAGCTCATAGGTACCTTGAGGCTTCCTTTTCTCCTTTAAGATCCAGCTGCATAGGGTGAATTTTCCACCGGCTCTGATTTCCACTTTTGGTATATTTGCACAGTCCATAATCCACAATTGGCTCAGTTTTTGCTTTGAATAATTCTGCTAAAGTGGGCAAGAAACAATCCTATTTTAAACAGGAATGATGTAACATGAGATAAAGGAGGATAGTAGCTTAATAGCTCCTTAAATCTGTAAGGACTATCTATGGACATGTCTGCATTATAAACAGGCATGAGTTGGGTATTAGATGCACCACGAAAACAGCATCTTGCTTCTGCTAAGCTGCTTTTGATTAATTGAATTGATTAATTAAAAGACTAATTTGAAGGTTTCAGTGATTTGGTGGAGCTTCCATTAGTAAGGGCTTTGCTTGTATTCCTGTATGCTAGGATCCTGCCTTGAACTTGCCCTCAACCAAAATGAATAAACATGAGATTAAAACTGAGCTAGCTGTATACTTCCTTACTTTGAGATGATTAGACTGGCTTTCCCCTTATTTGAATATGATGAATGGCTTTTCTTCTTTGATGTGGTTACTTCCTTTCAGGCTTCAGCTGTTATATCACAACTTTCTTAATGGTCCATAAACTCACTTTCCTGCTCTTGGTATAGGTGTCACCTCACTCTGACACTTGAAAAAGAAAATGCTTGGGTACCAGCCAGACATTCAAAACTTTTTCCCCACTGCACCTCCCTACAGTCTTGATTTTTTAAAAACTTTTTCCCCATCTTTGCATGCATATATTCTTCTCTGTCCCCTGGCAATCTTGTTATGTTTAATGGTTCTTGAAACAAACTTCATGTCAAATCTGTTTTCCTGCCTCTAACTTCTTCACCTTCTGATCAGTCCTACTACAATGAATGTCCATGTGCCCTTATGCTTTCTATATTAAGCCCTACTGTAAAAGCCCATCTTTTAATCAAAGCTTTTTCTCATTACCTTAATTTGTCTTGAGAGGCATCTTTACTATTGCCTGCCTCCCCATCCCATCTCTGCTACTAATTTCCAGTCCCTTGGAAACTGTTTTTTTAAGGAATAGATTGTATCTCCTCCGAATAAGGTTTTTACTGCTTCTGAGAATATAGCATTTTTAATGTTTTCTGTTTAAATAAGTATTAAGTAGTAGGAGTAATGTCTTCTCTTATTCATCTGGTGACTAGAGTTCTTTTATTGAACAAGCTACACCTTTGATAAAAGTCGAGCATAAGAGCATAAAAGTTCTTATTCTGGAGAGCTATTGCTGGTTGCTATAGACCCACTTTCTAGGCTTTAAAGGATAAGAAATAAAATTGAAGGACTTCCCCATGTTGAGTCTCCAAGATAAAATCAGGTTAGCAGTGGCTTTCGTTCATATTACAAGGCAAGAAAAGATATACTGTGGCCCAGCACAGCTTTGGCAGGACTTTTGGATGATAGTATGTCTGCTGGCAAGGATTCATTCCAAAATACAGGTTTTTGAAAGCCAGTTGTCAAAGCTCCCTGCTTCCAGGGGAATGTGCCTGCAATGGTGTTAGAAAGCCCATATTTTGTAGGCATATAATCAGAGAAGTCGTGAAAAAAAAATCCCATTTGGAAAAGAAGTGCCTAATCCTTGATTAGTTGGCCAGCAAGGTTGCAGACAGTTAATCTTCTGCCAGCATTAAGAATTATGTTAGCTTCGGCCTTTCATTTTCCTTTAGGCTAACTAAAATCATGAAATTTGGCCTGTACACAGAGCTGTTTCTTTGGCCAAAGTAGTAGTGCCAGGCACAATTTCCTTTAGGGGATATGAATGTTTTTTCAGAGCATAGAGTAGCTGTGTACACTAGGGGGTGTGCAATATTTTTTCTATCCAGTATTTTTCAGTTTGGGTCTGTTGGACCTGAAAACATTTTGGGATCTCCAAAAAATCTTGGATCTCAACACTGGTACACTATTCAGATCTGGGAATTTTCAGAAATCCCGAATTTTTTGGGTCCACTAGACCTGAGAAGAAAAATACTGGATTAAAGAAAGCCAGTGAAGCTGAGCCAGAGGGGAGCAATTGGCTTTAAACAGGTTTAAACTGGGCTGCAGGAGAAGTGAGCCCCAGGACCTGCTGTGCCATCAGGAACAATGTGCTCTGTGTGGCACAGAAGATCCTGGCTCATCCTCGGACTATCTTTTTGTAGTCCCTTTTAAGGGACTGCAATAGAAGCCTGACAATCAGCTGAGAGGCAGCCTCTCTGCTGGTTTTGGATCTGCCTGGTAATTTCTGAATAGATCCAGGATTTTGTCAGCATTTTCTGCAGTTTTCCTGAGAAAACCCGGATACGTTTGGGAAGCTGAAATATACCAGAAAAGTATACTGATATATTTTTGGCTCAGGTAGACCCGAATGCGCATCCCTAGTGTACATTTGTGCAGTGCCCTTCCCCACAGTGCTTTTAAGATCACTATTTGTTTTTACTGATATATACAGTTTATTTACTGGGCAGCAATGTATGCATGATCAAGTCCGAAGAAAAAATAGTTGTCGTGTTGCACTGGTTGCATCAT
This sequence comes from Gekko japonicus, assembly GCF_001447785.1. NCBI lineage: Eukaryota > Metazoa > Chordata > Lepidosauria > Squamata > Gekkonidae > Gekko > Gekko japonicus. The sequence continues at coordinate 2,548,225 of NW_015176453.1, read as the reverse complement.
CTGCAAATCACTGTTCCCCCTTTGATAATGAGCATCTACTCAGAAACCCAGCATACCACTGAGCCAATTAAGTTTAGAGGACTAGAGAGGAAATTTTGTCCTTCATCAGTCTCCTTAAAATATCTCATACTAACTGGAAAACTGGTATGATTCAAAAATATAAGCTGATTCATTAGTGTGTCTTGATTTCCTGTATGAAAGCCAAGTAATCTGCAGCTGAAATTAAGTCTAGTATGCCACAAATTCTACTTTTCCTTTCATATTTTTAAAGCTTAATCTCAGATTGTACCTTGCTTTATTGCAATTTGTCATGTACAGGAGTATATAAACAAGCCATATGTCCTTGTAGCTTGATAATACACATGAAACTGCCATATATTGAGGCTAGACCTATCAATGTCAGTATTGTCTATACTGATCAACAGTAGTTCTTCGGGGTTTCATGAAAAGATCTTTCCTATCATTGCTACCTGATCTTTTTGACTGGAAATACCTGGGACCTTTGGCATACACTGCAAATGCTCTATCACTGAGCTGTGCCCCTTGCATTTAATGATAGAGAAATTGTAGAGTGGTATAACTGTTGTAAAAATGGAAGAAATGCTATTGTTGTCTGGGTTTTATTTTGTATGTATCCAGGATACAACCATTGATGAGTGTGCTTGGCTGACAAGTGTAAAGCTTTACTTTATCAGTCATTAAGAATCATTCTGTGTCTATAGTTGTATCTGTAGCTCACTGCTATGGTGATAGAATCTTTTTAAAAATAATATACATGTAAGAATTAAAATGTGTTCAACATTGATTTATCTCTGATAACTTGCTGGGAAAAGGTATATTCTTAAGATGCCTGTGATTCTTGTGAATATTACTAACACTGGCTTTTGTTAACTATTATTTGAATAGGAAATTGTGCCCTACGATTTTTTTCTAATTTTTGCTATAATTCTCTCACACTATAAATGAACAGGATATAATTGAAAATAACATTACTTTAACAAAATCATATTTCTTAGAAGACTGCATCAGGTGTAATTATAATACCCATGTTGGTTTATTGAGGCCTGAAGCTTCAGTTGGTAGCATGCATGTGTGAGTCAGTCATATCAAACATTACAGGCTGAATTTTCATACCAAATGCAAATACAATGGAGTCTTTTCATACATTAAGTTGTCTCAGCATTGAATAGCAGAGTGATTAGGTTAAGTGACGAGCATGTAAACCAGTAATCAGTTAGTGTTCACTGTTTGCTGTTGGAGATCCTAAACTATTTTGGTCCTTAACTATTTTCAATTGTCAATGTAGTTAGGGACCAAAAGCAATACCTAATGCAAGGGCTTGAGCAGGAGAAGTCTGTAGCTTCTGACAGAGTTGTCCAACACAATCCATAATGTAGCATGCCAAAACAGTGTGACTGCCTCATGGCAAGAGACTCCTAGAGGGGAAAAAAGAAGAAGCTCCAGATGAGTCAAGCAAAAAAGCAAAGCCACAGTGAGAGAAGGGAGGGGACCACAAACAGATTCAAAGGTACTTTGAAAAGTTCTCAGCCAAAAATCAAATAGCTGCAATCTGTTTAGAGTTTAAGAAAGTTTGAAAAAAACACCCAGAAGAGCTAATGGACAGTGTTATTACTTGATGATTTACAGAAATTACCAAGTTGCGACTGCATAAAAAGGTGATTTAGAAGATGAATTTAATGCTGATGATAGTAACTGTGGATAAGAATATAAAAATATTACTCTTTGATAGTTATCCTTGCCAACAGAGGGGGCTGCAGCAAAGACTGTATCTAGCCCAAGAAACTGGAAATACAGCTTCTGGTATTGTTAGTTCATTCTGCAGTTGGTAGTAATATAATCTGAGTCAATTAAGCTAGGCTTTTGTTTTTGTTTTAATGATCCATTAAAGCATCATTAGAGAACAAGATAAGTATTCAGCATTTCAGTGATAAGATTGCTTCCCCCACAAGTATGTATTCACATAACATTATAAAACACTATAAGATTTATTTCAAAGTACTAAACATACCTCTCAAATAACATATTTGTAACATACAACCATCCATTAGATAAGTACAGAAAATAAGCAATACAAAATGAAATTCAAACACTGGAGTCTAAGCATGATCTCATTTAATGTTTCCTTCACTAATGGATTGTAATTAATAGGGAAGAGATTAGCAACTGCTGTCCTCAAGGAGTGTCATGATTTAAATGTGGAGAAGGGGGCTACAATGTATGGCAGCAATCTATTTTGGGAGGAGAAGAAAGATCCAGGTCTGTCCACCACCTTGCATATTCTCACTGTAGTCTTCCAGTTAGTTGCTGATCAAAGTCCTAGCACTTCCTTGTTGAGCCTCACATCATACAGATGCTTAAATTGCACTCATTTTCCTGCCTATATTCCCCAGGTACAAAAGGTTCCTCATCTTAGTACTGTATACAGCAGGTGCTCTAGGTTGATGGCGAGTTGTGTGTGCTAGTCCCGAGAACATTTATGTCTGTTTCACACATTAAAATTTGCAGTGCCAACATGCATACTAATGCACATACATATAAAAAAATGATACGAGCATATGCAGGAGAGCAGAAGAAGGAGAAGAAGGAAAATGGATTTATACCCTGCCCTTCACTACCCGAAGGAGTCTCAGAGCGGCTTTACAATCTCCTTTTCCTTCTCCTCCCCACAATAGACACCCTGTGAGGTAGATGGGGCTGAGAGAGCTCTTTTGAGAACTGCTTGTGAGTGAACAGCTCTGAAAGAACTTGTAACTGACCCCAAGGTCACACCAGCAGTTGCATGCGGAGGAGTGGAGAATCAAACCCATTTCTCAAGATTAGAGTCCACACTCATGTATGCACCTAGGAACCAGAATAGACTGTACCATATAAAACATGAAGCTGCATTGCCTAAACTCCAGAAAAGTCAGTAACATATTTGGTGCCTGGAAAAAATGTTCCACATTGCTAGCAACAAGCATCAATACTGTTGTCAGATTTCCTGTATACAATATTCTTTGCAAGGAGTTAAATTCTGTAAATTATGACCTAAATTGAAATGGACTGAGAAGAGTTGCTACCTTATTCACCGAGGCAACTGTTAAAATGATAGCTTCTAAGACTGTGACAAGGATAACATTTCCCCCCATAGGGTTGCTTTTGGAATTATTCTTGTATAAGATGAAATGTGAAAAAAATGTTAATATGAAATTGGTCAACCATATATGAATTGTTTGGAAAATATCCATGCATGTTATTCCGATCTTTAACAACTACTACTTTAAAAAAAAAATCTAATTTGATTCTGTCCCATTCCTATGTAACACCTTCTATGAGAATTCCCCCATGGAGTAAGAACTTGCCCTTAGTTTCCATAAACGCTAAAGGTATTTCAGTTTGACATATTCTTGATTGCAAGCTGAAGAGCCTAACTAAACATTACATGCAAATATATGCAACAAAAACCCAGCTGCTGCTGCTGCTTCTTTTTAAAAAGGGGGACCTAATATAGGATGGTATATCAGACAAGTAGGAGAAGGATTCTTAAGCCCTTCCCTGTCTCCTGCTTTTCCACTCTGTCACCTTAGCAGTTGCTGAGTCAGCATGAGTCCACACGATAGGGAGGAACACAGTTCAGCCTGCAATTCCTTCAGCAGATTTGTGCCTGGGTGTTGTAAGAGCTAAGGCACTGGAGCTTGGCTACCTGGTTCAACAACTCTTCTGCTATCACATTCGTTTGTGATAAAAAAAGAGATTAATGGTTCCCTTGTTCCCTACTAAGGCTCTTCTTGCAAAGCATCTTTTTAGGCTCAAGACAGTACTGTTTCCATCCATTGAAATCACATTCTTAAGTGTATGTATCAAAAGTAAACCACTGATGTTCCTTACTTATCACACATCTCTAAAGGAATCGTATTTTTATTCTTTATTCCCATGCACTAAATAAATAAAGATACACACTGCATATGCAGGATGTGTGGGTGGGTGTCTGTCTCCTGCCCCATGTTTTTGGTTTTTTTGCAGCACACTGATATCTTCACAGATAAATACTGCATTTTTAACACTTCAGACCAAAAAAGGTTTTCTACCCCTGATTTAACATTTCACTAGCTTCTTTTTTAAACAAATCACTTGTTGGTTTTGCAGTCAACTGCTATTTGACCCTTCTAGTATGAAACATATACCTAAAAGCTGGGACCCTCCTATCACAATAAGAGACTGATGTGGTGATTTGGCAAGACTAATTAATTACTATCCAATGGCCTGAGAGAGGTTATGGAAACAACATGGAGAATGTGTACTCTGTTGTCTCAATATCAACCTTTTAACAAAGTTTTTAAAAAACAAAGCAAAGCAAACAGCCTTGACAGTCAATTGCTTTGACTGAGTTCTCCCCACAAACTATTATTTATTTCCATATATCCAGCATTGCACATTGGATCATGGTCTTGGCTCTACTGGAGCATTTCCACAGAAAGGATTTTCATTTAGGGAACACAACTTTCTCACCTCCTCCCTCCCTCTGCAGCCCCAAAATGTCCCCCCAGAATATTGCTCCTCCACTCGGGGGGGGGGCAGGAAAGGTTTCTATCTGCAGAAGCATTCTATTAGATCCATGCCATAGTACTGAATGGGTCTTCATTATTTCGCCAAGACAATTGCTAATAGTTACAGTGCATTTCTATGCAGAGTTGCTGTAGACCATGGGCGTCGAACTCATTTGTTATGAGGGCTGGATATGACATAGATGAGACCTTGTTGGGCCGGGCCATGTGTGTCATAAAATATAATGCCAGGTAGTGGAGATATAAACTTTATAAAGGACACAGACAAACACAATTAAAGATTTTTAAACTTTAAATAAGACATTTTATTTATTTATCAGATTTATACCCTGCCCTCTCAGCTGAAGCTGGCTCAGGGCGGCTTACATATAAGAATAAAGACACACAAATAAGCAATTTAAACAATCCTAAAACAATATAAAACTATCCAATATTAAAAGGTGCTAAACATTAAGTAACACTGATAAATTAGTATGCTTAAAACATAGAACACTAGCACTCTTGCAATATTTTACTTATTTAACAGTCTCTGATAACTCTTGCTCTGAATTCTTGCATCAAAATGTCTGTGTTGTAGCAATCTTGAGTATGCTGTTCAGATGTGTATCTGTAAGTTGCAAACCTACCTTTGATTTATTGACTTTCATTACAGAAATCTCAGTGTTCTGAGACTGGGACACAGGGGAAAACATGAAATGGCTGGGCATTGCGAGCTTTTGTACATAATTTCCTTCATGTGCTGGTCAAGAACATGAGAAGGCATCTTGACACAGACTGAGGGCTATGTGTTTGTCTACAAAACATCTCCCCCAGAAAAATAACTACAACTTCCTACAAAGGAAGTGTGTTGGGTGAACTTGGTCTGGGCACACATTCTCAACCTAATCCACCTCACTGGCTTGTTGTTATTCCTCCTCTAAAATAATTCACATTGCTTTCTTATTGAGAAAGACTGGATCATGAGGGTATGAATACAGTGAAAAGGGGAAGGGAATCCAGTTGCACCCAGGAGAGCCCTGGCATAAGGAGTGCAACAACACACACACAGAGAGAGCATAAGGAGCCCAACAAAATATGCAAACATTGCAGCAAGGCACACAACAGCTCATACCCTGAACAAAACTTTGTTCGTCTTAAAGGTGCTTGGTATTTCTCCCATGTGATTGAGGCAGCCCAGCAAAGCAAGCTCTCCCTCATTCTCTCCCTCCCTTTAGGAAGGAGCCTCAGCCAATGGAAGGAAAGAAAGGCTTCCCTTGTGTCCTGCAGGATTGAGGCAGCCTGGCTGGTCCCACTCTCCCCGTGGGAGGAGGAGGGGGAGGAGCCTCAGCCAGTGCTTTACCAGCAAGTACAGGAGAGGCTTGCTATCTATCTCTCCTGTGCAATTGAGGGAGTCTGGTACAGCAAGCTGTAATGTGGCAGCAGCAGCAGAACTTGAAAAGGAAGCAGGAAGCAGTCAGGTCTTTGTGGGCCAGATTGGAGCCCTCCAAGGGCCTGATCCAGCCCCCTGGCCGCATGTTTGCCACCACTGCTCTAGACAGCCTACTGAAATCATTCTCACATTCAACTCATGATAATACTGGTAATCTTCATATAATGTGCATGCAAATAGGGATAAAATGCAATATTTTTGTTTGTTCGTACTTACTTTCTCATGCATGTTCTGCAAAGAGCAACAATAGTAATCAACAGAATAATACTCCAGTTAAGATGCAATCAAGGGATGTTGTGAATGCCCATTTACAGAATACGTTTCACAGGCGGAATGGCATATATTATGTATTATAACTTGACACTCTGTCTAGATTAACTATACTTAAACTAATTAACTAACTACAGTTTGCAACACCATGTGATTTCAAGCTCAGTATTTAACACCTTCATTATCACAAATGTTTCATACCAATATAAAAATCCTTTGTTAGAACTTTTGTCAGTTCCCATGTATCTAAAATATGAATTTAAAGTTCTCTAACACAAATCTGTGTGAAGGGAAGATCTTGCGTTGTTAAATGATGTGAAATATGTAAGTATTGATCTGTTCTTTCTGTTCAAGAGGTGTAGTGTGATAGCTGGGGAAAATCTCGTTCAGTTCTCAGCTTCTCCGTTAGGTGGTGTTAAGGTAACTTTGTGTGCTCTCTGCTCACCACCCACCTGCACTGTGGAGATAATAATATGCTGACCTATCTTATAACTGTATTAGGAGATTTCTGACAGTGCGTATGAAGTATAGTGCTAAATATTTCAATTTCAAGCTGTTTGGGAAGAGAATGAACTCTCTCTCTTGTTATTGGGATTTTGCTAATGGATCTGCTACCCTCCCTGAGAGCTACAAAATACTGAGGAAGGGGGCTTTGACTCTTTTTTGGTCTCAGTGTGCTGGACTTGAATCTAACATGTAATAGGTAATACTTAATACTTAAGTACAATTCTGTTCTGCCATAAACTGTTAGTTTTCACTACTCATGGTACTGAACATTCAGGTTTGTATTAGCCATGGGTCATTGATAATGTTTCTTCATCCCCTATAGTATGGATTTGGCCAAGAGAATTCCTTGCAAAGATTCTGCAAGTGGAAATAAAGTGAGTGCTCCTTCTTGCCCTTTTTGATTTCTTTCATGTAATATTTTGACATCAAGAATACCTGCCAGTTGGCCCACATAACCACCTGGGGTTTTGATTCACTTTCCCAGACTCACCTGTTTGTATGTTTTGTAATTATTTTACATGAAAATAGAGTGCTCTGGCAGGACCTCCCTTTTCTTTGTCATCCTTGTAGCAAACTGCAGCATATGTTTATATTAAAGACACACCAAGTCCCATCTGTGTGAGTGCCTTTGTTTTCCACCTTTGTTATAACCTGTTTGTCAGTCAGGAGCGTCTATGATCAGGGCAGCTATTAGCTATTGTGTGTTTTGTGTCTTATTTTCATATGTGTCTGGCTCTGCTTCCCTCCCACTGAAAAGAGATCTCTTTCCTTTGTTAAATTATATTGCATTTTGTTTCTGGAATTCAGCATTAAGCCTTCTGCCACCTGTTTCTATCTATTTGAGGTAATAGACTGTAGGAGATGAGTGGACATGGAAGTTTGAAATCTCTGCTCAGCATAGAAGGAGGCATGACTATGAGATGGTTTGGCTACGGTATATATTCAATTTCTTTTCTGCACATTCCATCCTGCAGTAACATTCACTTTTAGCAAAATGAACAGAGAAAGGATCTAAGGTAGTTTTCAACTTCTGAGTACAAGCACTGGCATGGAATTTAGAAATCTGTTCGAATTCCTGTGCATGCAAATAATCCCAAATTTTGGCTAAAGTGAAAGCAGTATTTTGGCTTTGCTGGTCTAACCTCTGATTCTGGCAAATGTGCACTGATTCCATTTAATTTTTTAATCACCTGGAACAGTGCTACAAAGATCCTATTAATTCAGATATTAAGATTATGGAATCTCCTGCTATATTGAGCCATGAGCCAAGCTTCATAATACGGAGAATTGCATTATTTCTTTTTAAAAAAATTATTTACTTACATATATATAATTTCAAAAACATATAAACATCTTCAATCAAATGTATACGTTTCAACAAGCAGGAACCCACAAGGACTTATGGAAGGCATCTCATTTTCTCTCCCCCACTATTTCCTCTTTCCTTCCCTTTCCTGAAAGCCCCCATAGCCTTTCCCCTTTGTCTGATTCTTCTCTCCTTCTAGAGTTGCCAACCATTTAGGTGGGGGCTGGAGATCTCCTGGGATCAGATCTCTCAGCTACTGAGATCAGTTCCCCTTTAGGGTTGTCAGCTTTAGTTTGGGAAATTCCTGGAGATCTGGGGGTGGAGCCTTGGGAGGGTGAGGTTTGAGAAGGGAAGGGAAGCAATCTTAGCAGGGTATAATGCCATAGAGTCCACCCTCCAAAGTAACCATTTTCTCTGGGTTAACTGTCATTTGGAGACCAGGCAATCTCCAGCCCAGACCTGAAAGTTGACAAACATAGTTCTCTTGGAGGAAATGGCTGCATGGAAGGATGGAGACTATGGTATTATACCCCTGTGAGGTCCCTACCCTCCCCAAACCCCACCCTCCCCAGGCTTCACCCCCCAAATCTCTAGAAATTTCCTAATCTGGAGTTGGCAACCCTATCTCCATCCCTCCCAACAACTAATCTACCTTTATCTGCTCCTCTGTCTCAAGCTGTCCACCCCAGCAGCCTCTAACTAGGAAAACTGTGGCCCAGATGTGTAGTGCCAGCCACTGGGCAAGGCCCACTTGCATGGTAGAGAACCCTCAAGGACTTGTGGGGTGGCACTTTCCTCTGTATCCCCCTCCCCACACGATTTGTTCTTATCCTCCTACTGGCAATGCCCATATCCTGGAGATGAGAACTTTTTGCTGAGTACTCTTTGCAAGTACTCTTAAGCTCTCACCACTACACCACACTGGTTTTCAGAGTGTAGCTGCTGTTAAACAGTAATAAGCAATAGGCCTAGCTGAGTGATGCAAGTTGAGTGTATCAAATCATCCAGAGGTTGCTTTCAGGCCTAGGTTTGCAACCTTCAGATGAGACCTGGAGATCTCCCAGAATTACAACTGAACTCCAGATGACAGAGATCTGTCCCCCTGGAAGAAATGACTGCTTTGAAGGTGGACTATGGCATTATATCCAGCTGAGGCCTCTCCCCTCCCTAAACCCTGCCCTCTTCAGATTCCACCTCAAAATCTCCAGGATTTTCCCAACATGGAACTGGCAACTCTCATCAGGCCTTGCCCCGAAGAGTCTTCCCTTAAAGGCCAAAATAGGCCTGGAAAGGACCCTGCTCTCTCCCTCTGCCTTTTTCCCCACATTTACTCAGCCTGGAATACTATGGTTGCCTAGCAACAGCCACTGAGGAAATCTGTTGCTTAAAGAGACAGATGCTTCTTTTATCATTTTGGGGGCTTGTAAACTCAGTGTATTTTTTTTTAGATTTTACACTTTTCTGCAAACCTGGAGCCCTTTTCAGGTTTGTAGAAAGATCTATCTCAGCTGTTTACAACTGCAGTCATTGGATTTAAGTATCCAAAGATTTGGCTGACTTCGCTATTAGAATATGTACTTTGTATAGTAAGTAAAGTGAATGAGAAAACCATATTAACCATTTAACAATAATTTTTTAATTAAATCATATCATACCCTAACCAAACTTGCTCCTGTATCTTAGCTAATAGGGTTGTACAGTTCAAAAATTTGCATTTTAATTTTGTTTCTGGGTTTGGAGAAGGGCATGATCTTCATTATTATGGAGCTTTGGGACTCTCAATACCTAAATCCATTTCGGGAACATTTCTGGGGTTCAAGAATATTGGCACTTGAAAATCATAGCCTTGAAATAACTGAATTAAAATGCACTGTGTCCCCTCCGCAGCAGTGGTGAGGGAGAAGGAAGAGAGGAAAGCACTGCCCAGCTGGTCCATGGTGCATTGGCTCCCTTAAATGCCCTTTAAACTTTAAAGAACCATTATTTTCAATGGAAAGAAAACCGTTGGAAAGAATGGCCCTTTAAATTTTAAGAGTGTTTAAGGGGCCCATGCTCCAATGACCAGGTACTCCCTCACTGTTTTTGAAACTTTAAAGGGCTTAAAATACCACAATGACACCACAGCCAAGCTAGTGAGTGGTCTGTCTCCACCTCCTTCACTAGCCCAGGGGTATCCTAAAAAGGCCACCAACAAGGTTGTCTTTTTAAAACACTCAAAAGATGAGTTACACAGCTCCTCAAATGAACTTACCAGCTCCCTCAAGATAGCTGTAGTACTTGGGTGCCTGCCATTGGGAATTCCTAGCCTTTCCTTGGACCAACCCTTCACCATTTTCTTGACCCTACAGTCACCTGAATTATCAACCCAGCCATAAACCTTGACATAAAAAACCAAGGCTGCCAGATAACCTTTGAGTGTTTTGATGGTCAGTCCTTTTCCCCCTTAAATGCACCAAAATTGCATTAAATTCTCAGTTGGTGCAGGCTGTGCTTCTCCTACTCCTTTCCTAGCCCCAAACTTACCAAATACCCTGATGTTTCGGCAGTAAGAAGGTCTTGTGCTGGGAGCTATGGATGTCCTATCTGCCTCACCTCACCAAGCCTACACAGTGAGACTATCATCTGCAATGGCTCCTTGTCTGCTCTTGGAGCCAGCTCCAAGTAGCTGGAAATGAAACAAGGTATCTGTAATGCCATCACAGACTATGTTAAATTTCAAAACTCCAAACCAACCTCCTTACTTAGAAGTTCGGGAATTCACAATATGAATTGCTTTTTAATTGTCGCACCGGAAGCAGACTGTTGTGTTCTGAAACTGATCTGCCTACAAATGCGCTACTTTCATGACTGGAAAAAAAGACTCTAGGGCTGCGGTCACACGCAACATTAGCCACGCAAGAGATACGGAAGACAAGCGGAGTTTCTGGTCGCGATCTCACCAGCACATCTGGGAAGCGTAATGCTTCCGTGGCACAACTGAGGCTTCCTGCCGAAAAAGCGCAGCAAAAAACTAGTACCTTGGAGGTACTAGTTTCCAGAAACTGCGGGGCAAGGGCGGGCGTCTGATCACGTTTCCGGTGGTATCCGGCGCCCGCCCATGTCCCCTTGCGGAAAAGGGGGTTTTTTCCCCACGTCTCCGTGGATGCGCACACGCACCCAACGGAGCATGCACATTCGTAGTGTACACAAAAAAAGAAAACCAGTTCACCGCGCCGCGCGCTTCTTCATTGCGCGCAGGCGTGTGTTGTGATCGGCACCTCTCCCTTGCCATGGAACCTCCACAGTACCTCCACAGAACCTCCACAGTAGGTCTGATCGCTTTACTGCATGTTAGTTTGCCCCGGGGCAAACAGCCACACTTCTCCTCTGCAGTTTCCTGCCCGTGTGACAGGGGCCATTGAATGGCAAATCCCTGACAATTCCTTCGCTTACCCAGTTCTGCTGTGCACCACTGCTGTGTGCACCAGCTACCCTTAAAATATACTCCAAAACCTATACCACCCGCTGCATCAGAATGTACTTGCAGGTTAGCCTCAGCAAAAAGTTCTCATCTCCAGAATAAGACCCATTAAAGCAGTTCAGAAAATTATCCCACATTTCCAAGTCTGCCTTCATGGAGCCTGACAGTCAAATCCTTTAGTACGGGACCACCAGTCCTTGCATGGCCCAAGGAAAAAAATCCTCCCTGGCATCACTAGCCATCATGCAAAATTTAGGTTACTTGCAGCTGCCAGAGCATAATCTTCCTTGCCTCCCTCAAGGCAAGATTTGTTATTACTATGCCTGATTTAAAAACAGCTGTTTTCATAAATTTATCTGCTTCAGAAAATTTCAATTTTTACAATTCATTTGGCAATTTTTGCTCTTCTCATTGTCTACCCAATTTTTTCATAACTATTATGTGTGCGAAGAGCTGTGTATAAGAGGCATAACAAACAAACCAAAAGAAGCCCCAAACAATCAGCTTTTTTACAGTTGTTGCTTGCTAATCTACTTTAAACCTTTGGTAACACTTTGCAGTGTTGCAAGTTCTAAGTATAAGAGTAGCAGTTTATTTCAGGTTTTAACTCTTAAATGCTCAGAGCCAGTATAAATATTTTTGGTCATGTTGTGTTGGGTTATACCCTTTCAGAATGCATGTGAGAGTTTGCTAGTTGGAGAACATGCTAACTTCTGTTAGCCTAGATGTAAATCATGGATAAAACTTCAGAGTCAATATTTTGAGGAGTTATAAAAGAAGTGTGTAATTCTATAAAAGAAGTGTACAATTCCCAGGAATGCTGCTATCACCTCTTAAGAATTTTGTGAGAACCTCATGTTCACTTTTACATATTTGGCCCTTAGATGTGGTACACCGTGGAAAAATAAGTAGAACAAGATATGTTGCAACAAAGTGGGACACCTATAAAGCATGGAGTAAACTTTGAAGGAAATTTACCTGTTGTGGAAATCTGGCAGTGCAGGCTCTGCAGCACCATGGACAGCTTTCAAGGAAGGCCAACATCGTTCAGGGTTAAGAGCTATGCTAAACCCAGCATTTTTGCTGGAGAAACAAGTTAATGCAGCTGCAAAACTAAAAGTCCAAGTCCAAAAGTTTATTACAGTCATAAGACCAATCACAATAAATAAAAAATTAAAAGTAAAAAAAAGTAAAAAACCACTTTCTTCCAACTTTGTTTAGCCCGGAAGGTTCCCCCTTGTTTTGACTCATTTGATCCAGCCTTATAGATCCATGCTATGGTAATATCAAGACTAGACTGTTGGGATACACTCTACATGGGTTTGCCCTTGAAGGCAACTTGAACACTCCAGTTGGTACAGGATGCTACAGCCGAATTATTAACAACAGCTAGGTCGGGCATGCATATCACACCCATTCTTCAGTCACTCCATTGGCTGCCCATCAGTTGCAGGGTTTATTTCAAGTACCGGCTATCTATACAAAGGCCTTGGGCCTTAAAATTTGCAGGACCGTCTCTCCTATGTTTTGCCATGACAGCTTTGCTCATCTGAGTAGTGCCTTCTGCAGATTCTGCCCTGCAAATGGGCAGGATCAACTCATAGATTCCTCAGGATGCAGGGAAGGGTCCCACACTCCTGTCATTTTGCTTACTGTGTAAAACAGAACTGTTCAGTAGGGATTTTTTTTATAAAGGGCTATATTAGAATGGTTTGGAAAAGTGCTTTAATAAAGGGACCAGGACTGTGAAGTATACTATTGTGTACAGCGTGTATTATCCTGTTCCCACTTCCTTGTTTTCTACTTACATAATACTGTTTTATACATTGTCTAGGGTGTCTTGTATAATCCTTCTGCTTGGTGTTCAGATTTCTGTAATCCTAGGTCTATTACATTGCTTATTAGATGTCTCTTCCTGTTGAGTGTGTTGACTTACACAGTGTAATGCACTTTGAGTCTCAGTGAAAAAGGGCAGACTGACTATAAATAATATAAGTAAATACATTTGGAATGTCACAGACTTACTGAAAGTTCCCATGAATGCTCCAGCAGGGCATGGCATGTATCCTACAGAAATTGTTGATTTGAATAGTAGGCCAAATGGCACATTTGAGATGACCTAAACAATTATCTTTTTGCCCTATGGTGCAAGAAGACGAAGATTGCAGTTCAAAACAAGCGAAACAAGCCAAACATAGTTAGTCCCATATTTATTTAGATTGTGGTGGCTGTGTATGGTGAAGAATTGTAAATGTAATATATTTCCTTTTATTTAAATGGGACCAATTACACCATAAACCATGCTGTACATGGATTCAGTGGAGATAGTTGGGTTATGTCTGATAATACTGGAGTATGCTTTTGTAATCATCCAGGAGACAGGTTGTCAGAGGCAATACTAGGCGAGAATCTGAGTGTGGGTTATGGGCTGCCTTAAGGCCAGTTTGAGCATTCCTATCTAAATGATGTATGAAATACTCTGAAAAAGATTTACATGCTAATAGCTTCAGCTAAGCTTTACACAAGGAACAGCTACTGTAGGTTTGCTTACAGAACTTTAGATGTTGGTTCCCACAATCTTACATTTCACATGGATGTCACTGAACAGCATTTCATTCATTTGCTGCACATTAATAATTATGCAGATATTGTAGATCAAAGTTCCAGTGGTGAAAAGCTGCTTTTGATAGCTTTTGAAACCTTTGAAATGTTCCTGCTTTTTAGAGTCTCTGGACTTTGGTCTTCTAGGAAAAGCCCAGGCATGTTCCAGCTCGGCAACAAAGTCATTCAGTTTGTGCATTATGCTTCTTAATGTTTTCTTTTATGTTTCAACAAGGATAGAAAGCAGGCTTCTTCTCAAAGAACAGATGCTTTTCTGAGGATATATTTGATGCTCCTATTTCCTGATAGGGTTTTTTTCCCCTGCATGGAGGTATTGAATTTTTCTTCCTGAATGGCTATGGCTATCACCATGCTTAATTACCATCCACATCATAAGAGAATCTGCTTCTCCACCTACTGTGACCAGCAGGTATTGACAAGAAAGCCATGTAAACTCTTCAGATGACTACTGGTGTGCTTAAAGCAGCAGAAAAGCATGTTCTCTTCAACATCCCAGGAGGATTTCAGCTTTGTATATTAGACTGCAACTTTTTCTGGAGATGCAGTTAGAGAATTGCTTGAATCTATTACTAATGCTCCAGCTGTTTTTGTAAAAATATCCTTTCAACCCCATGTTGTCAGTACTTCAAATTGCTAGTATTTAAAAAGCAGTAATTTCCAGGAAACTCCCTAGAAGTAGAAAAAGAAATGTCCATTGAACAATTCTGGGAAAATATTTATACCCTTGCTATTGTGTAGATAATTCTTCATGCATTTCAGCTGTACCCTTGAAGCCATCATTCTCCCATAACAGCATGCATCTTTCCTGCCTTCCTCAGGTGAAATCTTAATTGGCCTTGTCAAGGTTTCTCTCTCTCACCCCAGTCCAGGAATGGGAGAGAAACCAAGCATTCAGCAACAATTAAACCCCAGGAGAATGTCTGTACACTCCCCAGGCTTTACCAGTAGTATGCCACCAGGATCTCTTACACAAAAGGTCCCCACCAAAGTTCAGGAGCAGAGACACCAAACTCCTGCTTGATTTATAGGACTTACCAACTTTACCAGCTCTGTACCAGGGCTGCAAACAATTAATTAACACAGTGGTAGCCTTCTTAGGTGAACGGCTTAGACACAAGATTCAGTCTTAGAAATCAGGTTGCAACAGAGGAAACAAGTCCAGATAATATTGATTGTATATTATCTTTATTCAGTGCACAAGCATGCATATAACATGAGACTAGTAAAATATAAGAAAACAAATGATATCTATAGCTTGTTCAGCTCTAACTACACAATAGAGGTATTCCATCGTTACCAGGCTTTTAGAGGTATCAGATGAAATAGTCCAAGTTCTCACCAGGGGATCTTGAAAAGGAACCCCATGCTACCAACAAGCAGCCAGTCCAAAAGAACTCTTTGTCTCCGGAGAGGAACTCTCTTTTTCCCATATGGATTATTGCAGTTATACCCCCCTTCCGTCACCACCAGGTATGGCCATTTACCCAATAGTGAGAGAGTGGGGAGGTGTGTCCAATCTCTGGTTACCATGCGTTGTCAGGCAAGGTATGTTTTGATTGGCTAAGAGTTGGGCATCCCACTCCAGCCTCTTCCAGTGACCATGTGTCATGTCAGGGAATGCTTTTGATGTGCTAATGTACTGGGCACAGCTCTTCCCATGCTTGGGAAGGCGTCTGCATGTCGCTCTATCCTGGCAAAGGTGTTAAAGTGTCTTGTATATGGATATGCGGCCTGGCCATCTGGCAGGCCATCTGCACAGGTGACAGAAATCACACGGGAGTGTTACCAGCTAAGGCCATCTGGCCCAGGCTGGAAGGATTTTAGAAAAGACTTTTCTATACAGGCCTACTAAAACTTTCCCATGGACAGGAGGGAGAAAAAAAAACAACCCATATTTTAGCGACTGTACTTCCAGATGATTGGGTACTATAATATAATGTCATATATGCATTTCAGAAGGTGATACAATTATATAATATGTGAATATATAATATGTTGATAATCCAACCTGGATAGCCCAGGCTAGCTTGATCTCATCAGATCTCAGAAGCTAAGCAGGTCGGCCCTGGTTAGTATTTGGATAGGAGACCACCAAGGAATACCAGGGCCACTACACAGAGGCAAACAATGGCAAACCACCTCTGAACGTCTCTTGCCTTGAAAACCCTACAGGGTTGCCAGTAAGTCAGCTGTGACTTCGCAGCAATATCAGTATATAATATGGTAATATATTACAATATATGAGCATATTTGCCATTATATAATAACAGCAATAAAAGAATTATGTAATACCTATCATATAATATAAAGTTATATGAACTTTTTTAAAAAATACATGCTAAAAGCGGAGAGTAGCTTTTTGAACATTCGTCAGAGAAGAAACATTCTGCTACCATTTCTGTGGCATATTTTAGCATAATTTCTGTTGGTCATAAAACAATCTGTGTTAAGGCTGTATGTGTTGTTCCCTGAAATCCAAATCCAGTCATGCCTTAACAAACCACTCTGAGGGCTCCTGGCATTCATTCTGACACAGCTTTCAATTAGAAAAGAATTCACCAAGATAAGGTTTTTTCCCATTATATATATTTTATATGGGTATGTTTTTGTTACAGGTCTTATTACATACAAAAAGAAACATTACTGCAAGCGACAATATGAACACTTGTAACAGGACAGCTGCTGGAAAAAAAGCTGTTGGTCATTTCAACGTGTTCCTAAGAACCGCTGCTCTCTAAGTCCAGGTAAGTGTAGTTTTACTCTAGTTTCCTAGTTTGCTTTTTGTGGAGTCACAGTAGTTAACAAAATTACCCTAATAAAAGAAAGGTTAAAAGGGTATCAAATTACACATGGCTTGTTAACACTTGCTTTATCTTTCAGTATGGCCCCATTTTCATTTTACAGTATTTATCAAACTTAATTTGAAGGTTCTGTGGTGAAAACACTCTTCACAAATGTTGACATTTTTGTTATATTGCACTAGCTTGTATCTCTTCTTCCATAACCCAGTTATTTATAAGGTACTATGTGAAATTGTTCAGCAATGAGAAATTGTACACTCTGTCTTCATATTTTGATTTTCCTTTCATTCATTATAGCCAAAAAGTATTCTCTGAAAGGCTATTCAAACATTGTATTTTCCTCAGGAAATCTATGGTGTTGCACATATAACTAGGAGCATTAATGGCATAGGATCTTAGAATTCCTATTTTGGCCACCATGGATGTGGAATCTCTGTACACCAACATCCCACACAAAGATGGATTAGAAGCCATAAGAAACATGATTTCTGACAACACCACAACTGACCTTGCCACCAAACTCTACCATTTTGTTGTCACCCATAACTACTTGAAATTTGGTAACAATTTGTACCATCGGATTAATGGTACAGCCATGGGCACCCGCACGGCACCACAGTATGCTAATATCTTTATGGCTGACTTGGAGCAATATTTCCTAAACTCCTGCCCACTCACATCTCTCTTATACCTGTGTTACGTTGATGACATATTTATTGTTTGGATATATGGTAAAGAAGCCCTGGACAAATTCCACCAGGCGTTCAACAACCTTCACCCCACCATCAACCTGACAATGAACCAATCTATGCAAGAAGTACAGACAGAAGAAGTGTGCATGCAGATGAAAGTTTATACCTTGAATAAAACTTTGTTGGTCTTAAAGGTGCCACTGGACTTGACCTTTGTTCTGCTGCTTCAGACCAATATGGCTACCCACTTGAATCTATCTTCACAGAAGGCACTAAGCTTTCCAAGACATCTATTTCTGCAGATGTGGCCATGTTGAGCTATGCTATGGTAACCACGAGGCTACACATTCCACATGGGGTGGCCCTTGAAGTTGATTGGTACAAAATGTAACAATCTATTTGTTCTCAGGGCCACCAATTAGTTGACATCACACTGGAACTGAAGTGTCTTCACTGGCTTTCTGTTTGTTTCTGGGTCCAATTTAAGGTGCTCTTGATTACCTTAAAAGCTCTTCATGACCTGTGGCCCAACATACTTGAAGGACTCTCTCTCATGGTATGAAGCCATATAGTAATAGTGCTCCCCATAACAGGGTTTCCTAGCAGTCCCTTCCCTCCAGAGAATATGATCTGTTAGAGCCAAGGCTCACGCTCTTTCTGTTGTGTCTCTGCACAGCTTTCTGAAGGAGTAGGGCAAGTGTCCACCCATGAAGCTTTCCTGTGAGACTGTAAAGCAAAGCTATTTAAGGGATCTTATAGAAGAAGAAGAAGAGAAGAGATTGGATTTATATCCCGCCCTTCACTTGGAGTCTCAGAGCGGCTTACAAACTCCTTTCCCTTCCCCTCACCACAACAGACACCCTGTGAGGTGGGTGGGGCTGAGAGAACACTGACAGAAACTGCTCTTTTTCAAGGACAACTGTGCCAGAGCTTGTGACTGACCCAAGGTCACATCAGCAGGTGCAAGTGGAGGAGTGGGGAATCAAACCCGGTTCTCCCAGATTAGAGTCCGCACACTTAACCACGACAGCAAACTAACTGTAAGCTTATAGATGGAGGTTCAGTTAAATATTATCTATTTAATTATGTTTTAATAATTTTAAGATATTATACATTTTGCATAGTGCTTGTTATCCTGTCTCCTGACAGGGCATATAAATGCTCTAAATAAGTAAATAAAGACATGTTTATAAAACTAATTAATCTTCTGACTTCTTGCACAGCCCCACACTGGGACTGTGCTTGCGCAGCCCAGTCATGGAACACTCAAAGCTCTATTGGCAAGCGCTTTCTTCCCTCAGATTCCTTTTCACCGCCACAAGGATAGGATGCTTTCTAGTGCACTGTGTTGATTTTCTTTATTGTCATTGTGGATAAAAGAAGACATGTTTTTTATCCATTGAGGACTCATTTTGCACTCCTTCAGGAGTCTGTTTTGCAGTAGGCAAGCCCCATCATCCGGGCTCTTCCTGTTTGTTGTGCTTGTGGTCCCTCATCATGGTATCCAAGGCAGTTTAAACAATGTGCAAAATGTGGAAAAAAGATGATGCATGACAAATGGTTATCATGAGGAGGGCAGGGAAGAACTGTTTTTGTTATAAGTTGGCTCAGCATTTTTTAAAATGGGCTATCCAGTGTTTTCCCTCCTACACCCCATATTGTCTCACAATGGTCATTGCCCCTAGTGATGAAACCAGCCTTTGAGCCTCTAGTCTCTTGCTCCTTAGCTTTACTCTTGAGGAAGGCAGCATTCTCATTGGCTATTACCTCAGCCAGAAGAGTCAATGAAGTGGCAGCACTCAGGGTTGATCCTCTTCTTAAGATATTCAGTGAGTGGGTCGTATTGCACCCAAGTCTAGACATCCTGCCTAAGGTAGTTTCTACCTAGCACAGGAAATTGTCCTACTCATATGAGCTCAGAAGTGGGAAAGGCCCTACATACCCTTGATGTTAGGAGGATCCTCCTTTACTATATAGATGGAGCCAAACCATTCTGTAAAAACAAAGCACTATTTATTTGTTATTGGGGCCCCAAGAGTGGCAAAGCTGTTTCAGCCCAGTCTGTGTCTGGAGAGCTGTGTCCACTTAGTATGAAATCACACTCCACCCAAGCACAGGGGTCATTTGCTGCATTTCATTGACTAGTACCCTTGATGGACATCTGCAAGGTGGTAGTATGAAATCACACTCCACCCAAGCACATAGGTCATTTGCTGCATTTCATTGACCCTTGATGGACATCTGCAAGGTGACAGCCTGGGTGACAGAGGACACATTTGTGAAGCACTACACTTTAGACCATCAGGCAAGGAAAGAAGCAGATGTAGGCAAGGCTATTCTACAGGCTCTGTTCCAGTGAGAGAATCATGCCACCTTCTCTGGTGAGTAGCTTGCTAATTATCTCCATGTGGGCCTGCATGACAAGATGGAAGATGAAAATAGAGTCACACTTACCTATAACGGTTGTTTGACATCTTCTGTGCATACACACATTCCCTCACTCCTGCCCTGCTATGAGCTCTCATGGGGCCTATTGTGCCATGGAAGGAGGCTCACGGTGGCTTAGCAGGAACTGAGGGAAGGGCCACCTGCTGACAGAGCACATGACACATTGGGTGGGAATCCCGCGCATGCGTTGGCTCCAAAAGGGATGAGGCACCCCCTCTTTGGAGTTTTTGAGCTAGAAAGAAAAGTGCAGTCCCAATGTGTGTCTGTACAGAAGACATCGATGAACAACAGTTACAGGTAAGTGCAAATCTGATTTCTGGAAGCAACACAACAGGCAGCACCTGAAGTAGAGTTTGTGGACTTCAGGGTTTATAGCAAAAGCCCACTGACAGTTAACTGAGATAGAGGAACAGGTTAGGTTAAACACACTTTTGGGATTTTTTGCACATGTAATGAAAGGAAAGTGAACCGAAACAGCTCTTAACAAATAAATGCTGAAAATACTTAGATAATCAATATATTCTCTCTTCTTTCTGCAGGCAAGATCAGCTGCTATGATATAAAGTTTGCACAGTTTAAACACAGAATTGATGCTTTGACTACTGCTGAGTCTGCATTTTTCTATACTAGTTTAGCACTATTATTAATTCCATGTGCTCAGGTATCTGCCACTGACCTATTTTTTTAGACAAATCCCTTTTCATCGCTTGTAAATTTTAAATATAAACAAATGTGTTCCATTTATAGTATACTCATTAAAAGTGAAATGGCAACGTACTAGTTCTGTTAAAAGAACAAAATATTTTGCATTCTAGCAACCAGGTCTCAGCATATTTTGCCAAAAAACATGTAGTTAATTTATGAAAGTGGTGCATTCAAATGCACAATAGTGGTCATTAGAGATACCCAGTCACAGTTCTCCTTAAGTGTTCAGAGTAACTATTTAAATTGATATGTTACCTAGGAGCATAATCCAAAACCTTTGGCCATACTAAGCAAGTTCGCAGAAGGGTTGATTACAGCCTCCCTCTTCCAACTGCAGCTTCCTGAACTTCCCAGCTCACTTCTAGGGCCAGGGGGATCCTCAGAAATGGCATGGAGGGAATGAAGAAGGGATTGGCAGAAACTGCACTCCTTCTTTGCACTCTGTTTCTGATGGTACTTGGTGCTCAGGAACATTGTTAGGGGGATGCAGAAAGCTGCAGTCAAATGGAGGATGGAGCAGAAATCCCTCTGTGAACTCATTTCATTCATGGTCCTATACAATGGAGCCATTTTTGTTTAAGATGAATGCATTCAGAATTACTGGATTATCTTTTTCACAATATTCCTGTTATTATCCATGTTTGCAGTATTTTTTCTCGCTTGAGTCATCACATAACATATATCAATATTATTTTGTTGCATGCAATTTCTGCCATGATAGTACCAGTACCAAATGTATGTAATGCGTTGGTAACTATAGTATAGCACCTCTGAACTATAGACTTATTCCTTCATGGAGGGCTGCGCTCCCTCTCCATCTCCTGGCACAGGTCCTCCAGCAGGGCAATAAAGGCTGTGTCTGTCCCCTAACCAGGCCTGAAACCAACCCATAACCCAAGTAAGCTGTTATTCAGTCTCAGAAGTGTCTTGTGTTGTCTCTTTGTTTGGTTATATGTGCTGCAGAAATGAGAAATACAAAGAAAGTTCAGCCTAAGAAAACAGTTATCGTAAATGCATGTAAATGGCTCCTCTGGACCATAGCCTCTGACTCTGTCGCTGCTGTAATGCACATAAACATTCTTTGTATGGTACACTGTTGAGTTGATAATATGGCTCATGATATAATTTATGCATACTAAAGAACATTTTGTTGCCTTTTCTAAAGATAGCACTCACACTTCTATAGTCTCCTTATAGCTAATATTCAAAGAATTGCAATTAATGATTAAATGAGGCATGTATGGTTGTGACTGCCTACACAGTAGTATAAAGAGACTCACTCTGAAACTCATAGCTAAAAAAAATACTCAACTGTAATTAGAATAATTATTATTGTGAAATTCCCATAATTATGGTTTCTGATGCAGTCTTATTATTAAGGGACCTTAACAGAAACTCAGCAAAGCTGCCTTTAGTTTTATATTATTGTAAATGTTGTTCACTGGAAATTTCAGTTCCTTTCTTTGCTAAACTATACAATAAATATGTGGTTAAGGAGATCTTATGCACAACTTACAGCATGATCCTATCTCTAATGTAGACTTTTACATTGCACACTGCTTCATTGATGCCCCTTAGACACCGATGCCCCAGTTGGAAAGGCAGCTATAAAAGTCATTCTGTCTTGTTCTCTCCTGCACCAGATATTTGTTTCAGGTCATTCATCTATATATGGGTGCCAGAGTCATTGGGGCAGATTGAATGCTAGTGTACATGAACAAGAAACTGTGTGAACCCCACTTGCAGTACAAGTCTAAGCAGAGTTTGTTTACTTATTTCATTTATAGCCCACCTTTCTTGCTGAGACTCAAGGTGGATTTTAAAATATAGAATTCAGTCAAACAGCAGAAGAGATCAAGTAACCATGCAACAGTGATTGCAGAATTAGAGAACAATGTGAACAACAAGGGCAAGAGATACCATAAACAATACAGAATGTGGATTACATGGTAAAGGCAATGCAGTAAGAGCATTGCAGTGGGCTACATTCTGTTCCATAATGTGAGTGCCCTCTTGGACTGTTCATTCTACTACAGTTCTAATTGCTCTCTCTCTCTCTCTCTCTTTAATATACTCTTGTACATTAAGTTTTTCACATTCTGCAGAATAACAGAAGTGTGGGATCCTTCCTGACCTCCCCAGGCAGGTTGTTCTATAAGGTGGGAGCCACACTGCACATGTATGAGCGGTTGCCGATCCTCTTTGCAGGGTGGCACCCTAGAAGGCTTTACTTAGATGAGTGAAGCGGTCGTAACAAAACATAGTGAGAGAGGTGGTCCTGTAGGCATGTTAGACCAAGGCTATTAAGGACTTTGTAGATGATAACTAATATCTTGAATTGAACCCAGTAACTAATTAGAAATAAACAGGTGACTACAGAATGGATGCGATATACATGCTTTGTCTAGCTCTGGAGAGTAACTGAGCTGTGGCCTTCTGTACCAACTGGAGGTTCTGCATGAACTTCAGGGACAAATCATATAGAATGCATTACAATGATCCAGCTTCAGGGTTACCATGACATGGATCAACATGGCCTAGTCTTGATGGAGCCATCTTTCGGGCCAAATAAAGATGGCAGAAAGCAAGAACTTGCTTCTTTGGTAATAATGCATGATCCAGGATAATCTCTAGGCTCAACTGAGCCACTATCATCTGGATCCTATCAAATGTGAGAAGTGCAGTAGTCTTCGAGACCTGGGCATTCGCAACCAGCATCATCTCCATTTCGTCAGGATTTCACTGCATCTTGTTAACCTATAGATTTGTTAATCCTTAGACCTTCTGGTCAGGCAGTGGTTCAGGATTCTACTTCATTGTGGGATTTGGATAAATAAAATTAAAGATAGGTCATCACATATTGATGACAACCTGTTCCAAAACTACAAATGGTTTCTTCAGATGGCTTTACGTAGAGATTAAATAGCATGGGTGATAGAACGGAGCCCTGCAGAACCCACACTAATGACAACTGGTCTCCAGTGGCAACCCTCTGAATCTGGTCCATAAGGAAGAAGAAGAAGAAGAAGATTGGATTTATACCCCACCCTTCACTACACAAAGGTGTCTCAGAGCGGCTTACAAACTCCTTTCCCTTCCCCTCCCCACAACAGACACCCTGTTAGGTAGGTGGGGCTGAGAGAGCTCTTGACAGAAACTGCTCTTTTTCCAGAACAGCTCTTATCAGAACTACGGCTTGCCTAAGGTCTTCCTGCCAGGTGCAAGTGGAGGAGTGGGGAATCAAACCCGGTTCTCCCAGATTAGAGTCCGCGTATTTAACCACTACACCAAACAAGGAACAATTTAAACCAATCCAGAGCACTTCCCTTAATCTCTACTTCATCTTCCAAATGCCTCATAAATCCAGTAAGAACAACAAAGAGGCACAGCCCTTGTCTACATTCAAATGGAGATAATCAGTTAAAGCCACCAGTGCTATCTCTGTCCCATAGCCTAGTCTGAAACCAGGCTGAAGGGGTCTAGTGCAGATGAATCATCCAGGAAGACCTGCACTTGTTTGCAACTGCACTGTCTTGCCCAGAAAGGGCAAATTAGAGATGGGGAATACTTGGCCATATCATAGCCACAATGGTTTTTTTAAAGCAATGAATGAATTACTGCCTCTTTGAATGGCCAAGGAAAAGCACCCTGCAACAGTGATTGATTAAATGATGGCCATCAAGGATTCATTATTGTGAACTTTACATGATTTCAACAACTCTCTGTGGCTTTATTTTAGTCTGTGGGACAGAACTGGGGGTGGGGCTTAGAATCTGGAAGGTAGATGATAGGTTCTCTTCCAAACTCCAAATTCCGCCCTCCCTTTGAACTCCTCCCCCCCTGTCTTTATTTTTGGCTCTCGCTTTCTTCCTCCTCTCCTTAGAAGAAGAGCCTTGCCAGGTGAACAAGAGACTGCCATCACAGGCTGCAAATGTCTGGATGATAGGGGTTCAGGTGGAGGATGTAGCATGGTGGAAACAATCAAGGGAATGACGAGGGCATCTATTTAATTACACTGTTGATTTTAAACTGGATTGTTTGCACATTTACTGTTATTCAGATTGATCATATATTGAGATGTTATTTTTATTAGGAATTTCCCGGTAGCATTTTAATTGTGTATTAGTAACTGGCTCATAGTTCAGTAACCAGACATTTGGGCGATTCTTTTGAGGGGTGGTGAAGACAGGAGTCTGCGCCATATATATCTGGTGAAACTATATTCCTAGTAAGCCATCTAAAAAGAATGGGAGAAACAGAAGAGAGTTGTGGGCAGGGCCTAGATGCAGTATTTTGAGGAGTAGAAAAGAGCAATAGTCCAGTAGCACCTTAAAAAGTAACAAAATATATATCTTTCGTGAATCACTGCTCACCTCTTCGGATATGAAAGTTCATCCCCTGCCACATATTTTGTTAGTCTTGAAGGTGCTACTGGACGCTTGGTCTTTTCTACTGCTACAGACAGACTAACACGGCTACCCATCTTGGTATTTTGAGGAGTTATAGCTCTATAAAAGAAGTGTACAATTCCCATGAATGCTGCTATCAACTCTTATGTAGGGTTTTCAAGGCAAGAGACATTCAAAGGTGGTTTGCCATTGCCTGCCTTTGGCCCCTGCCACACGGGCAGGAAACTGCAGAGGAGAAGTGTGGCTGTTTGCCCCGGGGCAAACTAACATGCAGTAAAGCGATCAGACCTACTGTGGAGGTTCTGTGGAGGTACTGTGGAGGTTCCATGGCAAGGGAGAGGTGCCGATCACAACACACGCCTGCGCGCAATGAAGAAGCGCGCGGCGCGGCGAACTGGTTTTCTTTTTTTGTGTACACTACGAATGCGCATGCTCCGTTGGGTGCGTGTGCGCATCCACGGAGACGTGGGGGGGAAAAAACCCTTTTCCGCAAGGGGACATGGGCGGGCGCCGGATACCACCGGAAACGCGATCAGACGCCCGCCCTTGCCCCGCAGTTTCTGGAAACTAGTACCTCCAAGGTACTAGTTTTTTGCTGCGCTTTTTCTGCAGGAAGCCTCAGTTGTGCCACGGAAGCGCTACGCTTCCCAGATGTGCTGGTGAGATCGCGACCGGAAACTCCGCTTGTCTTCTGTATCTCTTGCGTGGCTAATGTTGCGTGTGACCGCAGCCCAAGTGTAGTTACCCTGGTATACCTTGGTAGTCTCCCATCCAAATGCTAACCAGGGCCACCCCTGCTTAGCTTCTGAGATCTTTGTGTGTGTGTGTGTGTGTGCTGCCACCACTGCATTTATCATTTTGCCTAAAGTAAGTTTGCATACAGGAAAGGTCTTCTCTTTTTGCACCACCACTGATCCATATTATGGCACATTAATAATAGCAAGGAGACTAGAGAATTTTCTTTCATATAGTGCACTATGTTCACACTGTCAGATTCATCCAGTTGTGGCAAGATGCTCATATAAATAGGTTGCCACTCAGGATCCATTTTAACATTTGGACTTGCAACTATAGAGATGGATGCCAGCTGCCCATGTGTACAGTGCAGTTCACAGTGAACATTTACATGCCTGCATGCATGTGGAAGAATTTGTCACTGTAACATATAACAATACCTTATACTGACTCAGACCCTTGGTCCATCAAGGTCAGTATCATCTGCTCAGACTGGCAGTGGCTCCCCAGGGTCTCAATAGAGATCTTTAAAAATCACCTACTCCTTGTTTTTTTAACTGGAGATGGAGGGGAATGAACCTCGAATCTTCTGCGTGCCCAAGGAGATGCTCTTCCACTGAACCATAACTCCTCTCCATGATCCAGTTGTACAACTCCTATCATAGTTACTTATGAAGGGTTCAGAATTCACTTGAGATGTCTTCTACTACATGCATACCCAGTGACTAGCTAACACCAAGATATTTGGGAGACTGGAAAAGCACATCTCCCGGATACTGAGAATTACAAAAGCACAAATGCTGATCTGTCTAATTCACAGTTTCATTCTACATTCCCTTACTTTAATGTTCAGGTATATCAGTGTCAGAAGAATTATTTGTCATACCGAAAACTTTTCAAACTTTAATTATAAAGCACCCCATGGATTTCATACAGCTGGAGGTCTTCCTTGTTACATTCTCCATTATAAAGTCAATTTATGAATGTGTTAAAATTCTAGACTATTAATTCCAATTGGAATGAAATTCAGTTGGTATTCAACTCCTAGTGTGTGGGGAGGATAATATACATGGTCTTATTGTTAAAATTCAGTTCTTTGTTCCAGTTTAGATTTAAAGTTCGCAGGGCTCTGTTCAAAATTCTTGGAGTTTGACTTTACTCCATCTTGTTTGGAAGGGGAAAAAAACCGAAATACAACTGAGGTAGACGTGATCTATTTTGGGGCTGTGCTGAGTGTTGCTCTACATCATTAAATTAATAATATAACCTTTGGTATCCCAAAGAACTACACTGTATAATGTTTCAGATCAATTCCTGCATTCAGCATCATTAAGTGTGAGAAATTGAACATTTGGCCTTTTACTGCCGAGCTCAACCCAGTTGAACTAAAGTCATGAGATTTAAGATGATTTACTCCTAATCGGTACAATTCAGAATGTCAGCAGTCTTAAGGACATCCAGAATCAATGGGAGTGAAGTGTGTGCTGGACTGGTTCTGGGTTGCATCTGTTACTTTAGGAACTAAGTTTGCTTGCTCCCAATACTTCGGCTTTGGAAGAATCTGTTAGCCATCAAGCAACAACTATCCATGTTTGTAAAGTACTGAAGAAGTGAGGAGTGACTCACGAAAGCTCATACCCTGCCACATGTTTTGTTAGTCTGTAAGGTACTGTGTTCATTTTATTAAATTATTGATACCCCACCTTTTTACTGAAGCAGTCCATAAGGCAACTAACAGATAGCAATACAAAAATAATCAGCCAAATGAACTTAAAAACAGCAAAGGGTATGTATCAGCAACTACTTAATCTTAGTCCGTTAAAACTGACAGCTGACTGATAGGCAAGAGCTCTGTTCAGAGAAAAATCCAATCAACACAGCCTCTGTGGAGGCATCAAGCCTAGTTTAGGAGCCAAATGTTATTCCATAGCAATTCCATGGAGCACAGATTTAAAGTTTGTCAGTAGTACATAGATCTGATTAGAGGAAGAAGTAAAGCATCCATCAATTGGCATGAACTAAAGACAGGCCAAGCCAAGAGTATTATGCTGGCCCAATCTGTTGGGCTCAAAGAAGTATTAGGAAATAATGTTGATAAGGAGATCACTAGAGTATAGTGCCTTTACTGTTGGCAGCATTGCTGAACTGTATTAATGGCATCTCAGTTTGCAAGGATTGGGCTCTCTATTGAATGTTCATGTCTGAAAGCAAATGTAAAATGGTGAGAGGAGAATGATGTAAGCTGCTTTGGGCCCCCATTGGAGAGAAAGGCAGAGTATAAATGAAGTAAATAAACAATACTACTTTCAGTTCCTTTGTAAAAGTGATGAAAAATGGTCATAAAGCCTCCTTTCTAATAGAGTATATGCAAGATGAAGCTGTTAAAATCTCAGTGATTGCATGGATGCGAGATATTACTTAGATAACTGTACCAAAACGTGGAATACAATAAAACTCAGTAGAGCCACTCCTTATAAAGAGAACATTCATAAAATGTTTCATAGATGGCATTGGTCCCCTGATAAATTAGTTAAATGTTATCCAAATGTATCGAACAATTGTTGGAAGTGTAAGAAAAATGCCGGACCATATTTTCATATGTGGTGTGTGTGAGAGAGAATTCATAAATATTGGTTAAGAACACAAAAGATTATTCGGGAAATATTAGATATTAATTTGCCAATAGAACACGAGATTTTTTATTGAATATGGTACTGGAGGGACATAATAAACTAGACACTCGTATGATAATATACATATTAACAACGGCCAGAATATTACTGGCAAAATATTGGAAATCTGGAAAAATACCAACAAATGAAGAACTAGTTCAGAGATTAATAGATATGGCAGAGATCGACAGATTGAGCATGTTATTAAAAAGAAAAGACGAAGAGATGTATTGGGGACTTTGGTCAAGTGTGTATAATTGGATACAAAAAGGAGGGAAATGATAAGACTCCTACTGTTTATTGTAAGCAAAATGTTTCTGTAATATGAATAAAACCTTAAATAAAATTTAAAAAAATGGTCATAAAGCTTGAGAAAAAGGTTAGGAAAACTTTTATTGCACTATCATTTGTTAGAAACAAATAGGTTTCCTTGAATCTGGTTCTCCAAAATTTCTTCATTATTTTGTAAAGATTCCCAGTTTTGTATTATCATTTTGTAATGTGTATCTAGTACCATACATACTGGAAGGAACTGCTTCCCTGATGATCCTACCACTCTTCCCCCCCCCCTTCTCATTACAATGTAATTCAGGACATTCTACTTTTGTTTTTAGACCTTTTTAAAAAGTTTAGATGGAACTGGTGTAAATAACATTTTTTGTGATCTACAGTGACTTCCCTCGGATCCCTAGAATTATTTAGCCCGTTGTGAAGTTGCAGTTAAGGAATCTGTATCAGTTGAATTCCTCCTTAGATTTTTAAGGTTCTCTTACCAGCAATATATTCTGCAGCATAAATCGGAGTATTGGAATCCAAGGTTCTGAAGTTACCTTTCTGGAAAGCATAAAGAAAAAAAAGGAATAAAAATTATTCAAATGTAACCCTTTGTGTGCTGAAAAATGTTTTTCTATGTACAACATATCTGCTTTTACTGATATGTTGCAGAAGAGCACTATTGCATTTTTCTGCAGCATAAAAAAGAGTTTGCTGAAAATATTAAAACATAGAAATCTATTTTGGCATACAGGACCGCCTTTCAAATGGGGTTCCATAAGCTTATTGTGTTAAGTTGCAGAAAAACAAAAATGCATTTTTTGTTTACTGTAGTCCTCTTTTATTAGAGTGATGAAGAAGAATTGCAGCCTGTACAATGTGTCTAGAATAAGCATGCAACCGCAGAGAGGCAAAATTTCCAGAGATTTTTTGGGGAAGAGGAGCTGCAATATGTATGATACTTTTAAGTATTATATTTCTTGGCACAGACCCCTGTGCACCTGAGAATCCCGGGATGAGGCTTGGAAAAGGCACCATGGTTTCAGGAAGGAGTCTGTAGAATGTCCAGACCACCCTTTTATATGAGGTAATATCTTCAGCTTTGTGTTTCATGATATATCTTTAACTATAGAGCAGTTTCTTTCACACAAAGCAGAAAATAAAAGAATCCAGTAAGAGGGTTTGAGAGTTGTGGTTGTCTACAGTATACAGGAATTGGAGTTGCCTATTAGGAAGACAGGCACTTCATAAACAAAGGTTTTTATTTATATTGCTTCTCTAGGTAGTCAACTGTGGTAGCTGTCATTTGGGCTAACTTACTTATTCCTATCTGGAACCCTCAAAGGTATATCATCACATCTGAGACTATCTGAGCATGGCTTCAACTTTGGTTACTAAGCTACTGTATTTCAGTGCTAGGTTTTTCTTTTTGGGACCCTGTTAGGAAGACAGGCACTTCATAAACAAAGGTTTTTATTTATATTGCTTCTCTAGGTAGTCAACTGTGGTAGCTGTCATTTGGGCTAACTTACTAAGGGTTTAGAAGGGTGTAACTGTTTAGGATTACTCTGTTAATGGTGTAATCTGTATTACACCATGCTGTATCTAACATTAAGTATAATTATATTATTGTGTTGTTGGCTGATTAAGGGCATTTTCAAATATATGACAGATGTCATTCTTCTGGGTTTGCTTATGTAGACTACCAGAATGAGGACTGGCTTAACACAGTTTTAAAATGAAGAAGAGAAGAGATTGGATTTATACCTTACCCTTCACTACCCAAAGGAGTCTCAGAGCAGCTTTTAATCCCTTGCCCTTCCCCTTCCCCTTCCCCTTCCCCTCTCCACAACAAACGCCCTGTGAGGAAGGTGGGGCTGAGAGAGCTCTCTCGAGAACTGCCGTTGAGAGAACAGCTCTGAGAGAACTTTGACTGACACAAGGTCACACCTGCAGCTGCATGTGGAGGAGTGGGGAATCAAATCCACACAACCACTACACCAAACTGGCTCTCCAATTTACAAATTACAAGTAACAGCATCCAGTCTGGGATTCTCTGCAGAACTGAGACCTAGGGCATCGCTCACCACCACATAAAGGAGGTGATTCATGTAATAAAAGCACTTCAGGTCCACAGCCTGTGCTACTGACCTAATATTTACACCACGATCAGCCTTCTTGTGGCCCATGGAGACATTCTTACCTATTCAGGTCTCTTAACTGCTTCATGGCCACCATGTGCACCTTGTCCAATACTTCAGTGTGGAGGAAAGCCTGCCAGTAGCAGGCCTCCTGGCACCTCTCATCTTGCCCAGCACTGTTGGGTGGGGTGGGGGGAGTTAAGAACTACGCCTAGGCTGCGATCACACACACTAAATAATCCACTTTCAATCCACTTTCAGTGCACTTTCCAACTGGATTTTTACTGGCAAAAAACTGGCAAAATCTAATTCAAAAGTGTATGTGATCGCAGCCGTAGACTGGCTTCAGTTTAATTCTTTTTAACAACCTGCTTCACCGGCTTTAATTTCTTCATAACCTAAAAGCTGGCCACTTTTTTGTAAACCCTATGCTCCAGTTATTTATTTTTTAAAAACTGGCTTATTTTTGGAAGCCCAACCAAACCCTTCTTATTCTATTTGAGAACACCAAACCCTAAACTGACATTTTTAAATAGCTAAACCCACACTTACCGTTAACTGTTATTGAAAACTAACCAGAAATGTTCTTCAGAACATGCTGCAAGTTGCAACAATTACTATTTTTAAAACTAACAGGAATATCCCACAGCTCTGTACTACGATTTCCCAAAAAACCACAACACAGAAAGATAGGTATAGAAGATTGGCTGTGAAACCAGAAGAATGCAAAAGGAAACTTCTTTAAAAACAGTAGCAACTTGGAAAATCTCCAACCAGAAGTGCAAACCCTTTAAAAACAAAAAAACATTTCAGAAACAGAGAAAATGCAAAGCAGCTAAAAATTCTAGAACAAGCCAAGAGAAGAGAACACAATAGCATAGACCTTTTAAAAACAACACAAAAAACCCCCAAGGAACTCTATTTTTGAAAGAACCAGAAAAGGAGGAAAAATCCCACCCAGCAAAAAAGAAACAAGGAAAAACTTGAAATAATGTTTTAGGACAAAATGTAGACAAACCAGTCCTGAAGATATTCAGGTGCTGAAGAACATGAAAGTCTTCTCATGAAAGCAGCCAAAACCCAAGGCAGTCTACAGCAGCAGCAAGCATCACCAGGACTAGAAAAAAAATATCTAGCCCTGAAATGGAGTCAAGCTGCAGGCCTGTTTTTATCTTCTTTGCCATTGCTCAGAGAGGTGTGGAAGGCTGTGAGAGAATCATCATGATTGGGTAAACAGTTCTAGAGCTTCCCCTAATGCCAGGTCCCGTTGCCAAATAGAGCTGCCTCCCTCCCTAGCACCATCTGCCTCCCCAAAAGGAAGTATTTCCTCTTCAATGCTGCCATCGTTGGAACTGATATGGAGCACTGCTGGTAACATTTGCAGGGGTACTGTATCTTTTATAGCTGTTCCCCCAGTTGCAAATTACATGTTTTGAATTCTACATTAAAGTTACCTGTATTAAATATGATACACACATGGAAAACTGCACTTTCAAAATGCTATGATGGTGTTCTTTTAATTTGCTTTCACCAGGTTGTTTGGAAACATAAAGATTGATGGTTTGATATACAAGCATCTTAGTTTCCCCTTATGACTTTGATATACACATCCACAAGTGTATGTGGGGAGAAAGAGGGCCAAGAGAAAGATAACTTTTTTTCTCAATAGGGACTCTCAATAGGGACTTTCCCCTCTCAAGTTATCAGAAATAGGAATTAGAAAAAAGTAATTCTAGCCTTGGGAAAATAAATCTTTTAAACATGCCTATCTGGAAACATCACCTGCTAACCATTTAATGTACTTATAGTTTATGCTAACCTTCCATAGCATTACTTTTTAATCTATTCTAGAATTTGTACCTGGTAAGAAGGAAGCCTGGAGCCAATTGCAATTGCTTTGCAGCTCATATCTGTAGCCACCAAGTAGCTGCCTTTTTCTTTTCTTTTTGTTCCTCAAGCTTTGTGACTATGAGCTTTTAATGGAAATGGAACTGCTGCCTCTTTAATGTTAGCATCGGCCAAATAAGTTCACTGCAGATAGGAAGTGCTTCTGTTTATCACGTTGCCAAAGTCTGTGACTCTTATCTATTTTATGTCCCGTGTATCTCCAAAACTTTATTGGCATCTTGTAGCATCTTATGTCCCTTTGTTCTACACAAAATGCTTTGGTGTACACTAAGAGTCCTTTGCCGAAGTTAAGAAGAAAAGATATTTATAGTGGGATTTCTTTGTTTCTTTGAAAAGCAGATCCTGTTATAATATATCTCAAATTTATTTTGAAAATTTCCTCCAAAGATTTGCCTGGGGCTATTGCAGAGACAGGCAACTCTCAAAATCCCTAAATCCCCTTAATTCCTGATAAAATGTGTAGATGTTTATTAATTATTACGGTTTCCTTTTGAAGTGTTCATACATTATCCTGGTTCAGGGATGTGGAATTCATCATAGAACACCTTTATGTTCCAGAAAGAAACCCTGCTAGCAGTATGGCTTTGCTCTGGAGCTGATTCTAATAAATGATTACTGTGTAGGCTGAGAATTAGGTAGAAGAATAATGCCAGAATGGGTAAGCAGGGTTCAGTAAGTTCATGCAAAAGCTCAGCAAGGATCACCGTTATGTTACTTTTTCATATATTGGTAAGTACTCATAGGACAATTTCTAAAAGTTCTCTGTAGGACAGCTTCCTTTGTGTTAGGTAAATATAACCACTTAGAATATAAGTAGCTTGATCTTGTCAGAGCTTGGTAGCTAAGCAAAGTCAGCCATGAATTAGTACTTGGATGGAAGATCGCCACGGAAGACTGGAGTTGCTTCGCAGAGGAAGACAATGGCAAACCACCTCTGCTCATCTCTTGCCTTGAAAACTCCAGGGTCCTGGGGTCCCCATGAGTTGGCTGCAACTTGACGGCAAGTCAATAAACCTCAGATGTAAAAAAGAAAATGGATTGGCCCAGATTTCTTCACATTTTGTGTACAATGTTAGAAGCAGACACAGAGTCACAGCTATGAATGCAAAGACATGGTGTGAGGAACCTTGTGTCTGTGTGCTGAATCCTTTTCTGCATGTTATCTTTGTTCCAGCAGAGAAATGTAAAAGAAAGTTGCACAGGGACATAATAGGTGGTAGTTCAGAGCCATCATGCTTAGCATATAATTGATGCTCTCTTATGTCTCAAATCTCAACACATTTTAAACCAAAATGTTTAAAACACTGAGAAGTGTATTTTTCTCAGGGTCTGAGATCAAGGGCATTACTAGCACTATGTTGCTCAGTCGATCAGTCCCTGCTTTTCCTGGCATCCATGTGAAGCCTACAGTTTATGCCTTAGAATTTCTTCCCCATCTCTCTCTAAACTACTGAAATTGGGATTAGTAGTATAAAATGCCAGAGACAAGTGAAATGGAAAAGCTGGTCAACTAAGTTTGATAATTCCTGTAGCAGATGTTCTCCTTTAGTGAGAGATAGAAAATAGTCTGCCTCTATTCTGCTTTCATTACAGGAAGATAGAACAAGCGATAGATTTCAGTTCTTTCTTCCATATTTCCATGATCAGTGTTACATTGTTTGGACTCAGTTACCTATTGAAATGACAAAGAGCATGAATCTGTCTGGCTCCACAAAATAGGTGTCAGCGTAACCATTTATTAGATACTAATAAAAATTGCTCTGGAATAGTATGGATTATTAGATTTACTTAAACTACAGAGCCTGTAATACAATTTAAAGAGATACATCTCTGGCCTATTATATGGAAACAGACAATTTCTTAAATGTCTTTCTTGTAAATATTGTGACTAAAATTTTACTTGCTGTTCCTAATATTCTTTATACAGGAGCCTCAGTTGCCTTTTCTTTTTAGTTACCTAAAACATACTGTATAATTTCGTTACTAAGCAACAACATTACCAAATAATAGAACAACATAGCATGCAATAAGGTGCTATAATTTCACTGCTGTACTGGGGAGTAGGGAGAAAGAGACGGAACTAATTTTTTAATTATGCACCATGAAGCTGTTGCAAATGTACTGTGAGATACAGAAAATGCACTGTGTTGCAGTTTCATATCCATTGTTTTCATTATACAAATCCCTTCATATTCTCTTCTAAAACCATGCATTTAATTCCACAAAGATGGTAAAACACCAAAATCATCTAGCTAACATATCCCAATTACTTACTCTAAATCCAGTTTAAACCCTCTTTATGTTTATGTGCCAATTATAGTATAACCACAGGAACTAACATCTTTGAGCTTCATCAAAATCAATCAATTCTCTTAGGCTGAATTTCGAATGTTGTTCTGATGGAATTGCTCCCAAAGGCAATTTTGATCCATTTAGGCTTCAGTTCTGTAATGCATTCCAAATCAGATTATCCCTCATAATATATTCCTAGATAATGTTTTGTTTTGGCAGAAGTGTCTGCTATGTAAAATAATCAATGAATTTGCAAACTTGCTGAACTATCTGAGCTCTTGAAACAAGGGCTCTGTGGATCCAATCCTTTCACGGTTGTACAAGGATACAGATTGAGAATCTCAGTTTTCATTTAAAAGCAAGTTTACAACCCTTAGGACTGTAGTAGTAAGTTGAAAGTGTGTGCTTAGCAAAATCTGAAAATGCATAGTGGGGAGGAGCTGAGCAGGACATTTTAGTGGTGAGACTGCATGGCTTTGCTTACACTTTATTCCACTCTATAGGTAGCAGAAACAGCTTTGCAAATATGAGCAGAATTTACTTAGAGAAACTGAATTAATTCTTTGCATCTGTTTTTGCTGCAGAACATGTGAGGCAGTTATCTGTGCTAGAATCCCTGCATTAACAGATGAAGCTCTAGGGCTGATGGGGGACACATTACAATCTACCAGGTCCAGAGTACAAATGCCTTAGTGTAGACAGGCTTTGTTGCCAACTGTTATTTTCTACTAGCCTGCTGTAAAATGCTAGATAACCCGCCACAGTATTACCTGTAACAATAAACAACTTCCTAGATTGAGCAACCCTTACACTAACTAGGGGTCATTTCCTGCAGGAGCGCACAGGAGCGGAGCTCTGGCAATAAAGAGCCCAGGGGGTGGGCATATGCAGCAAGCCCCACCCCCTACTCCCAGCAGCCCTCAGTCAGAGCAAGACGCAGCCAGGTAAGTTGCAGAGGCCCCCCCCTGGTCCAAAACAGTCCAGTGGCACCTTTAAGACCAAGTTTTATTCAGGTACAAGCTCTCCCTCCTCTGCGAGGACAGATTGGCACATCCCCCCCCAATAGCTAGCAATCCAAAACAGTCCAGTGGAGCCTGAGCAGTGGGTTTTGCCTTCTGACACACTTCCGGTGATGTCAGGGGGTGTGTCATATGCAAATAAGTTATGCTAATGAGTTTTGCTAATGAGCTCCTGCACCTCTTTTTCTACGAAATGACCCCTGACACTATGTATGAATAAAGCATTCAGTGTCCACTATCTTCAAGTTTATCTTGTAAAGTTTGTTTTGTAATTTTTGGTCTGTTTGCCTTTTAAAAAAAATAAATTTATTTTGTCTGCAAATACATAATTCTTACAACATGATCGAATACTGTACAACATGTACATTTTCTAATCAAGGAAGTTTTGTTTACAAAATGTGAAGAAATCTGGAGCATCCTCAGCAATGGTGAGTGAACATGTACTTTTGTGGAATACTGCCTGTACGAGGCAAATTTTACTAATAAGCTCTGTATGTTTCTTAGGAGGGTAATAATTTTACATTTGCGTTCCTTAAACCTCCTAACAAACATACAGAGCTTATTAGTAAAATTTGCCTCCCTTGTACAGTTTTCAAATGTAGCGACTGTGTCACATATCTTTTAAAATGGGATCCAGAGGAGATCCAGGAAGTGACAAGCAAGTTAGCCTTACCCGGTAAATGGTGTAAACTGTTATTAAAAATAAAATTATTAATTACATGGGAGAACAAGCCTTACTGAGGAAGAACTAGAATGGTTTCTATAAAGGGAAGTCCTCTCTTGCCAACTTTGGCACTCTTTGGCCGCGGTCATACATGCTAAATAATCTACTTTCAATCCACTTTCCAACTGTATTTTGCCAGTTCACCCAGTAGAAATCCAGTTGGAAAGTGCACTGAAAGTGGATTGAAATTGGGTTGTTAAGTGTGTGTGACTGCAGCCTTTGAGAGGGTTAGCAACACAGAGACAAAGGGCACTCCAAAAATCTTTTGAACTTCTCAAAGGCTCCCGGGTAAACTTAGCAGTAATGTGATAGGATGATGGGTCTTCTCAAGGATTTGAAACTTAATAAACAACAATAACTAGAAAGCAGAAAGAAATGGACAGTTCTTGTTATGGAGAGAAGTGGGGTTCCAGAAGAATCGGTATCGAGACTGGTGTCATTTAATTTGTCCACATGATCTGGAATTGGGGAGGGGTGTGTGTGTGAACAGCAAAACGGACAGCTTTGCAAATTATATGCAAATTATTTAATATAGCAAAAACCAAAGCAGATTGTGAGGACCCCAGAACAGATCTCTCCAAACTGGGTGAGTGGGCAACAACATGACAAGGGAGATTCAATGTTTAGTGAAGAGATGCACACTTGAGTGAAAAGTGCTAATTTTACATATATGCTGATGGCATCTGAAAAGACAGAAACTGATCAGGAAAGAGACCTTGAGGCAGTGGTGGACAGCTTGATGAAAATGTCAACTCAGTATGTGGCAGCAGTGAAAAAGGCAAATTCTGTTTAAGGATTATTATGAAAAGGACTGAAAACAAAATGGCCAATATCATAATGTCTTTGTATAGAACTGTGGGGCAGCTGCAACTGAAATACTTTATGCAGTTCTGGTTTTTCTAAATTGGACACTTTACCTATGAAGAAAGGCTGAAGAATTTGGGATGTGTTTTTTTTAGTTTAAAGATGACGTAAGTGAAAACGTACAGAAGTTTTAAAAAATTATGCATAGATTCTTGCATAGTACTAGAATACACAGACACCCAGTGAAGCTGATGGGTTGTAGACTGAGGGCAGACAAAAGAAAATATAAGTAATTAACTTATAGAATTCACTGCCTGAAAATGTAGTGATGGCCAATACTTTAGTTTAATGTAAGCCATCCAAGGGCTTCTGTCAGGCTGCTGTGTAAAATGCGATGCAAGAGTAGATGGACTATTGGTCTGATTCCTCAGAGCTACTGTTATATTCTGAATCTGACATTTCTTTGCATAAAATTTGGGATATCTTGCTGCAAATTTGGCATTTAGCACAGTCTTGTCTATGGTGATAGAGGACCTAAAGGCATTTGAATAGTAAAGTGCAATTTTTTTGCTTTTAGGCGCCATAAGTGTGACCTGAGGTTGTCTCTGATGATGTGACAAGGAAAGGAGATGTCACTCAAAAGGATTGCACAAGGAAGCAATGTGTTTCAGGCCACTAAGTAACCATGGAAAGGAATAAAGGTTTCTGTTTTTATTTAGACCTTATAGTCTAATCTTCAAAGGACAGAGAACTGCTCTTTAAATACCTGCTTCCAAATTCTGCTAATTCTGTTGCTTATATTCTGGAGTACTGCTGAAGTATGTAATGACCAGTCTTTAATACCACTTGGTAGATCCTGACAGCTATGTATCAGATCAAAAGCAAAGAATAACTTAATTCTTGAACTTAATGTAGACAGTTTACACGTGGAATCTAGATTCTAGTTTCCTCCAATTTGTTTGTTTAATAAAGCATGGCTGCAGCCTTATTAAAAAGGGGGAGATAGAAACTCACTCTTGAGCTTTATTCCAGCAGCATATGAACAGATAGTAAATCCACAGAAGGGCACAGAGTATAGCAGGGGTGGCCAAACTGTTCCCTCTAAGCTGTGGAGTCTTGTGAGCAAAAATTCTACTTTGTGAGCGACTGGCATTAAAATTGTGAGTGAGCAATTTGGCTACTGCATAAGTTAGTTTGCTCTGGAGCCATCCTTCCTGAGCTAAGACAAAAATGTGTGAGCCGGAGGCTAAAAAACTGTGAGCTAGCTCACACAAGCTCAGCTTAGAGGGAACACTGCTCGGGAGCCGCATGCAGCTCTTTCACACATGTTGTGTGTCAAGGTGTTATTCCTTTTAAATTCCACCCCTCCCACTTAAAGCCACAAGGCTCTCCCTTGTTGTCGCCTAGCGTCTTCTCTAGTTGGTCCTGTCTGGTGGTCTCCTCTTCTTGTTGCTTGGCCTCCTCTCCCTCTGCTTGCTTTTTCCATAGGGTCCTGCTGATGGTTCTTGCTTGTCCTATTCCCCAGGTTATGGTATCGCCCTCTTCCCCCCGACCCGGGATGGCTTCGTCGTTCGTAGACAGGGGTTCCTGACAAAGGTGTCACAGAGTAATAACGAGTTTGCTTCCACAACAGATCCAGCTTAGAGCCTGAAGCTAAATAGCCCTCTGGTGCTGTTTCCAATTAGCGCAGCGGCACCGGCAGCCAAGCATCTGTTAATACTCAGGACTGAGCGTCTTCTTGCTGCTAAGTCTTGCTAGAGTCTGTCTCGTAAGCGAGCAACTCTTCGGGGTGAATTGGGAGGGCTGTTCATCTGTGTCTGTTGTTCGTCAGTCGTCTCTGAGCCAGGTGTCAGTGTAGGCTGTGATGGTAAATTGCCAATCTCTGCAGCTTCAAAGGGGCCAGCTGTGGGTTCAGCTGGAGCTGGCAACGGCTCTTCCTCAGCACCCATGACATTGTGCAGCTCCCAGCAGGGTGGCTGGGGAAGCGAAGGGGAGTCATGCCTCCCCCATCGATCTTCCTTTTCCTAGGCAGTATTCCCCTCCCTGAGTAGGCTTGAGGTGGGGGAGAGCAATGAAAGAAAGCAATTTTAAATGTGTTCTCAAAGCCCCCCGCCAGCAGGCTTGGAGAACTTTTCCGTTTCCTCCCTCCCTCCCCATCTATTTGCTTTCTTTCCATCTCTTTCTTTCTTTTCACTTTCTCTCTTTCTCCTTTCCTTCCTTGCTCTCTTTCTCTCTCTCTTTTCCCCTCCCTCCCTCCCCATTTATTGCCTTTCTTCCACCTCTTTCTTTCTTTTCACATTTCTTTCTCTCCCCCTCCCTCCCTCCCCTCCCTCATCTGTTTTCTTTCTTTCTCTCTTTTTCTTTCTCTCTCTCTCTCTTCCTTCCTCCCTCCCCTCCCTCCATCTATTTGCTTTCTTTGTTTCTGTTTGTCTCTCTTATTCTTTGTTTCCACCTCTTTCATTCTTTCCACCTCACGCTTTCTCTCTTCCTTCCTTCCTTCCGCCCTCCCTCCCCATCTATTTGCTTTCTTTGTTTCTTTCTTTCACTCTCTCTTCCTTCCTTCACCTTCCTCCTCCATCTGTTTGCTTTCTTCCTTTTTCTTTTTCTCTCTTTCCCCCTCCCTCCCTCCCTCCCTCCATCTATTTGCTTTCTTCCCACCTTTTTTCCGTTTTCTCTTTCTCCCTCCCTCCCTTCCTCCCTCTCTTCCTTCCTTTCTCTCTCTCTTCCTGCCTTCCTCCTCCCTCCCACATCTATTTCCTTTCTTTGTTTCTCTCCCTTTCTTTCCACCTGTTACATTGTTTCTTTCCATTTCTCTCTTTCTTAAATATCATTATAAATATCTGTTTTTACCCCTTTTGTTTTTATTTTTGGCAGTCTCATTTAATGTTAATAAATAGCAAAATTGCATATTTTCCAATAAAAACGTGTGTAATTGTTCATATCTTACAGCTCTCAAATATCTGACATTTATTCTATGTGGCTCTTACATTAAAAGTTTGGTCACCCATGGAGTACAGCATGGCCATTAAGTGAGCCGGCTGAAACTAAACCCAGCGACTTACCTGAGGGACCGCCTTTCCCCATACATACCCCAGAGAGCACTATGGTTGGGAGCTCAACATCGATTAGTGATCCCAGACCCCAGGGAGGCCAGGCTTGCGGCGACCAGGGCCAGGGCCTTTTCAGTGATGGCTCCTACCTGGTGGAATGAGCTC
This sequence comes from Gekko japonicus, assembly GCF_001447785.1. Taxonomy (NCBI): domain Eukaryota; kingdom Metazoa; phylum Chordata; class Lepidosauria; order Squamata; family Gekkonidae; genus Gekko; species Gekko japonicus. Next base: position 2,507,228 of record NW_015176453.1, on the reverse strand, counting down.
CCAGAGGAGATCAGGGCCCTGTGGGACCTCTCACAGTTCCGCAGGGCCTGCAAGACGGAGCTTTTCCGCCAGCCTTTCAACTAGGAGCCACCACTACCACCACCAACAACTATTTTGTGGTAATAACTGGGTAATGGGATGGCCCATTATAAAGATCTTGCCACAGTATCGCAATGGATTGGTACCGCTGAATCGGGCTCTTGGGTAATATCTATAGGTCACCATCTTGATTCGATTTGAATGATGAACATCACTGAGCACTTTATTATTGTTAATTATGATTGTTTTTATTCTGTTTTTAATGTTTTATATTGGCACATGGTTGCCCTTGTTTGTGAGCTGCCCTGAGCCCATTCACGGGGAGGGTGGGATAGAAATGCAATAATAAATAAATAAGTGAAGGAGCTTCAACGTGTGAACAAAAAACAGAGTCAAAAGAACTTTTCATAGGATAGAAGGAGGAACTGTGATTAAGGAGGGCATTTCATCTCATGGGATGACATCTGGTAAACTTCCATTCTGTGTGTTGCTGATTTGGACTGGTAGGTATAAATATAATCTTGACTGCATACATCAGATAGCAGAATTAAGCCAGAAGAAATAGGATTCAATGAGAAGCAGAGCTTTTTGAATAAGTGGCATTCGGTGCTGTTAGAACCGTGGATTGATTTGCCCCAGTCCAGCTTCAAATGAAGCCTGAGGCCGGATTGGCTGACTGATGGAACAGCCATCCAATGGAAAGGCAGATTCACCTCGTGCTGCGCCTTTTGCCACTTGCTGCTAACCCAGCCACCCACCCTCAATATCACAGGGCTAGCTAGTCACCATTTGGGGCCATGCAGGAATTTGGGGGGCCTTCTCCTGGACTGGCACTTGGGCATGGCCCTTTTTCTCCTGCTTCATGATGTTCAGGCTGGGGGTAATAATATAAAAACCTGAGGATTAATTAGGCCTGGTCTCTAACTGTGTAGGCCATAACTAGTTTGGCAGGGATAGGACAGGTTGCTCAGAGCCAGTGTGTAGTAGTTAAGAGTGGTGAACCCTAATCTGGAGAACTGGGTTTGATTCCACACTTCTCCACATGAAGCCAGCTGGGTGACCTTGGGTCGGTCACAGTTCTCTCAAAACTCTCTCAGCCCCACCTTCCTCACAGGTTGTCTGTTGTGGGGAGAGGAAGGAAAGGTGCTGGTAAGCCACTCTGAGACTCCTTAGGGTAGTGAAGAGCAAGGTATAAAAACCAACTTTTCTTCATTTAGGTAGGGATAAACAATGAGCACCCTAAACCATTGGGCATGATGGAGGGCATGTCCTGAACAGACCATCACTGGCTTGATGGCGGGGTGGGGCTTGCGAATGAGGGCCTTTGGTGCTGAGTGACATTCTCCTGAATCTGGTAGCAGGGGTCTAGGGCTGGGCATCTCTCAGCACTTTATGTTGCGGACGAGGATAAATGAGGGCAGTGATACCCATTGGCCGAGTTTGGAGCCAGGGTGGATTTGCCAAAATAAAGGCAGCCATGGACAGGCTGCCTAGTGCAGCTCACCCTCAATGAAATATTAGCATAATTAATTGATGATGTAGAACAGCAAATTTAAGTAAACTAGTTAAAGCCATGATGCTGTCTCATGTCTTCTTTTGTGTTACGGGGGCAATAAGCATATAGCCTCATTGCATGGAAACAAGCTCATCCTCCTTCACTTGCCTCAGCATGGGTTCCGTCCTTTGCTGCTGTATAATGTGTACTGAATATCTAAGCTATGCAGGTGTGGTTGGTTGCGTGGGTCTTCTGTTCCTGACTGTTGCCAGGAGGTACAGTGACCGTTGAGTGAGCGAGACCCTCACACATGGTTAACATGCAAACCACACTACAGTCCAGCACAGCAGGAGGAAGCAGCTCCCATTCCTCTGTGGGCAGACCTGAAAGGGATCTCATAAGGCTCCTATAACAGTTTTTAAAATGCAGTGGTATTTATAGATGATGTGTGAGTCAGCAAGTGCTAACACGATATGATGTTGATAAAATGTGTTTGAATGTTTCCAAAATGTCGTATAGAACTATAACATTCCCTACTGCAATGAAAGTACTCATTTGAGCAAGAGTCATTTTGTTCCCTTAAGAGCCTGATATTGAAAGGGAACTGGTTTCCCATGTGTAATGATTTCTTTTCATATTCCTAATTAGGACTTTGTGAATCAATCTGAGCACAGATCTTGTTTACACTTAAGATCAATGAGTGAATGTTATTTCAGTGGCATGTCCAGCTTTCTTTGAAAAATTACCATTTTAAAAAATGGCATTTATTTCCATTTCAAAGAAATGCCTTTCTTCATTTCCCCATACATATACAAATTTTCAAGCTGCAGGGACAAAGGATCCTCTGCTTGACAGGCTGGCATTATCTTTGGACTATTGTTCAGGTGGTTGAAACCAAGTTAGCTTTTACCTATTGCTATTTTATCATTTGCTTCACACCTTCAGCAGAGCTACAGTCTCAACCTGACCTGCTGAAATTGAAAATGTAACCTTCCCAAAATAACAGATGAGGGATTCTTTGTGTTGACATTTTGTGTGGGTCTCATTCTCTGAGCCTGTGACCTACCACATGGAGAAACTTCTAAAAACTACCAACTTGCAATACTGAAGACAGTTATATTCTCCTGGGGACCTAGATCCATTGAACTTCACATGCAGTGTTAACTCTAATAATCATAGAGGTTCAGAATAATGGGAGAAACGAACAATGGAACACAACTAACTTTCCTAAAGGGAGTTACCTTGACAGTTCAAGGTGCTTGTAACTTTATTCTTACAATTCATGTCAAGATTACAAGACCAAAGAAGAGAAGAATTCCATTGGGATTCCAGTGTGGTAGGAAACTGTTAAAGAACCATACAAAATCTTAAAACAGCAGCGAGTACTTCTATAGTTTACTATTTATGGTGTTTTGGTATTAAACAAATCACCCTGTGAAGAGACTTAAATGCTCAGGGTCAGATCAGATGGTGAACATATAACTGTTGCCTGGCTTATTGCCACTTAATGCTGTGGGGTCCTGCAGGGGTCCATCTTGTCCCCTATGCTGTTTACCATCTGTGTGAAACAGCCAGAAGAAATCATTAGATTTGGAGTAAGGTGCTACCAATATGCAGATGGTGCCCAGCTCTACCTTTCCTTAACAGCTGAGCCACGTTTGGTCTGTGGAAGTACTAAACAAGTGCCTTGCAATGGTAATAGGATGGATGAAAGGCAGTAAACTGAAGCTCAGTCCAGACAAGACTGAGGTGCTGCTGGTCAGTGACAAAGCAGCTCAAGGACCGAGGCATCAGCCTGTCCTGGAGGAGATTGTACTCCTACTGAAGAAACAGGTTCATAGCCTGGGGGTACTGCTGGATCCTGGCCTCCAGTTGGAGGCTCAGATCTCCTCTGTGGCACTATTGCCTTTTATCAGCTTTGACTGGTATGTCAGCTATGGCCATTCCCCAAAAGCATAAACTGGGCACAGTGATTTATGTTCTGATTAGCTTACTGTTATGTGCTTTACATAGGACTGCCTTTGCTGCCTTGGGAAACAGTCCAGACGTTTCAGCTCATGCAAACTGCAGCACCCAGACTGTTGTCAAGGGCATGATTACTGGAATCGTATCATCCCAGTGCTACAAGATCTGCTCTTGCTTCCCGTTTGTTTCTGGGCACAATTCAGAGTGCGGGTTCCTAGCTTGAAAGGCCTAAGTAGCTGAGAACCAGGGTACTTAAACAATTGTCTCCTCCCATATTGTCCAGCCTGCCAGTTAACATTTGCCTCACAAGCCCTGCTGTCTCTGCTGCCTTCAGAGGTGAGGCAGGTGGTGACCAGAGACAGGGTTTTCAATAGTGGCTGTCAGTTATGGAACTGACCTGGCACCTACGCTACTTTCTTTTATGTGCCAAGCCAGCACATTTCTGTTCACCCAGGCTTATAATTAAAGGGTTGATTCTTTAAAACACCAATTTATTCTGGAAACTGTCATTTTAAGTTATCCATTGTTTTTAATGGTCTGTGTTTTTGTGCTGGGTTTTTAATGCTGAATTTTAATTAATATAAAGTTTTGATTTTATTTATTTTGTAAGCTTCCTTGGGCAAGTTCCTGGAGAGGTGACATAACAGTTTTCTAAAGAAATGATAAATAAATCCAAAACTACCTTATACCAGATCAAGTCATTGGTCAATTTAGTTCAGTACTAACCAAGGGGTTCCATATTTTTTTTAGCTGTTTTATGGTCTGCTCATAGCCTGAGTTCTCTTTTAAAATCAACATCATTTCAGACTGCTGTGTTTTATATGCTTGTATTGGCTGGGGGTGGGGGGTTGGGGGCATTTATTGGTATGGCTTATTTCTATTGCTTTTACTGCTGTTTGCTTAGTTCTTTTTTACTGTTTTAGTTATGAGCTGCTTCAAGCAGGTCTGGAGAGATAGCGCACAAATCTTCTAAACAGTCTGTTCTGACTGGGGAAAGCTCCAGCACAGAAAAGGTCTTTCACAAGCCCTTGCTTCTTGATGTCCTTTAACTGGAAATGCTGGAGACAGAAAGCTAGGACCTCCAGCTTTCAAAGTATGTGCTTTACCAAACTGTACAGTGATAAAGTGGTGGTCGAATTTGCAACCTACAGCCAGGGTTCTAACTGTCCAGCTACATGCCCAAGGTTCCTTTGCTGTTGTGTTTCTTGAATTGCAGCCTCTATGTCAAATAGTCGCCTTGGTTTTACAGCTGATTTACTATCAAAAGTACTTTGTGATGTGATATAGTGGTCTGGTACCAGAAGAAATACTTCAGAAATCCCATTCACATACAGTGTACACAAGCTACAGTTCATGCATGTGCAGTCCATGGACCGTGTACACTTGATTTTTCTTTGTATGTGCATTGACTAATTCTCATGTTCAACACAAGTACAGCTGAACATGTGACTTTATACAGGTACTAGTTCCACAGTTATACAGGTACTGGTTCCTGGTTTCATTTGTAAAATGAACGCATGCTGGCTTTCTTGCAAACAGATATAAACACATACATGCAGGATGTACAGTGTACAGTGTGTTCACTGTATCATGTGTACAGGCCTATTGAGTTGGATGATTGGTCTATCAAGGTGAGTATTAGCTGCTCTGACTGGCAGCGGCACTCTAGGCTGTGAGGCACAACTCTTCCGCACCATGTACTACCTGATTCTTTTAACTGGAGATGCTGGGAACTGAATCTAGGACCATGTGCATGCAAAGCAGATGCTGTACGGCTGAGTCACAAGTCCTCTCTTGATTATTGTTGAGGGCCAGTGTAGTGCAGTGGGAGAACTAGTGTGGTGTAGTGGTTAGAACATCAGAAGTATCCGGGAGACCCAGGTTCAAATCCCCACTCTGCCATGGAAGCTTGCTGGGTCACCTTAGGCTGGTCATACTCTTTCAGCCTAACCTACCTCGCAGGTTTGTTGTGATGATAACATGGAGGAGAGGAGAATGATGTAAGCTGTTTTGTCTCCCCACTGGGGAGAAAGGTGGGGTACAAATGAATGAATTAAATAAATAAATTATGAACTGCATTACAACATGGAAACATACCCGGATGTATTGGCAATCCATGCAGACTACCAACTTATTGTCACTGAGCACCACTGAATGAGATTCCAGTTCTGACCTTGTTTCTCTAGCATGAAAGTGGGAGGTAGAGACCTGGGTTCAAATCCCCACACTGGCATGTAGCTCACAGGATGACTGTGGGCCAATCACCAGAGTTGTTGTGAAGATAGAGGGGGGTGGTTAAGACCACATAAGCTGCTGTGAACTTATTGAAGAAAGATGGAATAGAAATAAAATAAACCTTCATATGTTCGTAGATTGTCAAAAGAGAATCTACATCAGGAGTCTCCAACAAGTAGCTGCTGCTGAGTACCTTGTGCGTCACTTAGTTAGAAGATTCAGGGGGGGGGATCATGAAAAGGTCTGCTGTAGGCTTTTTTATTCTTTTTCTTTTCTTTTAAAAAGCTTCTTCATAGGATTTTTCTCTGTACTGATTAGCTGATAGCCTTCATTTCAGATGCTTGCTATCATGCTGGGGAGAGGGGAGTAGCTCAGGACATTGTTTTATTACTCAGACATTGCTCTCATTAAAGAAAATGTTGGCAACGCCCGCTCTACATGCTTATGGGTTTGGCCATACTAATAGGGAACTTTATTTTATTTTTTTGCCTTTCAGATCTTCTAAATTTTTCATACACTTGGTGCATGGAGAGGGGAACAGGCTCATAGAAAACTGCTGCACCTATTGTGCAACTGATTCATATGTTTTCTACCAGTGTTGCACAGCCATCTTGAGGTAAAAGTGATGCTTATTCCAAAACTCCAAGAATTTTTTTTTTTAAAGATTACAAGAGACTGGGTACAGAGAAGGAAAACTGTGCAAGTTCAAAGCCCCTTGGAGGCTCAACAGTGAGCATGTCCTAGTCTTCTGACCTCTTCTGGCAAGAGGTTTGTTGGTATGACTGGCTCTTGATATTTCTATTTGGATGCTGCCTGATACCTCCTTTATAACAACATGCCTCTTGTGCTAGTGTGCTCCAAACCAGTGCACATTTTCTGTGAATAAACTGATGGGGCTAAGGGCACTCAGAAGTAGGTTTTATGCTTCCCTACCATATAATGTTTAAACTTATTTTGGAAACAGTAGAAATGCTTTTTTTTTTTTACAGGAAGGCTAGAAATATGTACATCATCAATCATCCCTAGCGAGTGTGTGCAAGCACATGTGTGAAAGAAAGGATACAGAAATTGCAGATGCTGTCAGTTATTGGGAAATCAAGTGCCCTACACGTTTTGAGCTAAATTATTCATCGGAAACTCAAGTACTCTTTTTACATTGTGAGCGGGGGCCCTTCATCACAGGAGCAATCTATATAAACGGATTTCTTTCAAGGATTTGTTAGAAAACTTCAGGCAAAATAAGGAAGACTGTATGGATTTCAGCTCAAAGTGCTTGACTTACTTGGTTTCGGAATACGTGTTAGTGCCTGAATTCTTTTTGCTCCTGGGAGAATTGCCCTGCTGTTTGGAGGGACATGTGTGAATGCCATACTCTCTTGGGCTACACTGCAGTTGCTACAGCAGCTGTCCATTTGTATTTATAAACATCTAGATTTTTTTAAAAAAAATCTCACTTGCTGAGGAATACACAGCCTCAGTTAATTTGCATAGTGTTTCGGTTACGTGCTATATAGAGATGTCAGACTTCATATGTATATATTTTGTTCTTTTGTACCAGCAACAAGATACTGATTGTTGTATTTTCTTTAACTCACAGATGCTTGAGAAATCAATTGCTGCTTTGGCCCCCGTCCCGTCGGCCACCTCTTCAAGAGGTTACGTGCTCATAGTTCTATCGGCGACGCACGACGGCATTTTGCACTGATCTTCCCTTCATCTCCACATGGCCTTTCTACTAGTGTCGTCATACCTTCTCCTGACTCATGCTCATGGTGCTCCATCTGAGAATGGGGCTCTCATGGAGACACTGAAGGCCCAAGTCATGTTATTCAGCAATAAAAGTGAACACTATTCGACACAAGTGAGACCTCCTGGAACAAACAGACGAATACCTCAGACAATCATCATCGGAGTCCGTAAAGGAGGGACCAGGGCATTACTTGAAATGTTGGACGTTCACCCAAACATTGTGGTAGCAGCTACTGAAGTTCACTTTTTTGACTGGGATGAGAATTATGTGAAAGGAATAGACTGGTATAGGAGCCTGATGCCATTTTCATATGAAAATCAAATAACCATTGAGAAAACACCAGGCTATTTTACTTCGCCACAGGCTCCCGAAAGGATTCATGATATGAATAGCTCTATTAAGCTGCTGCTTATTCTGAGAGACCCCACAGAGAGAGTTATCTCTGATTATACCCAAGTCTATTACAATAGACTGGAAAGCCACAAGTCTGTGCAGCTCTTTGAAGACATTGTTATTAAAAATGGAGCACTTAATACCAAATACAAGGCTATCCAGAGAAGCCTGTATGACATACATATGGAGAAGTGGCTGAAACACTTCAATTTGGATCAGATTCACATTGTAGATGGCAATACTTTAATCAAGGACCCTCTTCCCGAATTACAAAAAGTGGAAAGATTTCTTAATCTGCCTTCCAGAATCATGTCTTCAAATTTTTATTTTAACCAGACCAAGGGGTTCTACTGCATTCGGAGTGATGGAAGAGAGCGATGTTTACATGAATCAAAAGGACGCCCACATCCTGTGGTAAACAGTACTGTTTTAGAGCAACTTTACTCCTATTTCAGAGAGCACAATGCAAAATTTTACAAAATGATTAATCATTCTTTTGACTGGCATTAGTAACTTTTTTTTGAAGAAAGGGTGTTTTTTTAAATGTCCTCTGGTGAACTATTTTCAAGTACTTCCTGACAAACTCTGGGTTGTATTCACCTTGACATGAAGACCACAGTTTGTTTTAGTCCATTGCATTAATGGAAGGTACTCATTAGTGTAAGGGGTACTAGCAGTGGCTTTTAACTACTGTAATGAACATGTTTGCAAGTCCACCAACTTCAGTGGAATTGTTTCAGATTTACACTTGTATAGCCGAGCTGACTCATTTGTCTCTTTTTATTCTAATTTATGAACAAATGGAGTTTCACAGAAATCCATTGCTCTAACTGATGTTTTAACAAAAAAAAAAATTGTAGGTGAAATGGTGGTATTCTACCCTTTGGATTTTGTTGGTTGCTTTTTATTTTTCTATCCAACTCAATGAACAGTGGGATTGCTCTCTAGAAATTTCATATAGTAAAATAATTATATATTAGGAGAAAAAAGAAGTATTGAAGTTGTTCCATTAAATAATGTTAAATATTTTTTGTGGAACAATACTTATAAAGTGTTATCACACTTCAGTAAGTTTGTCTGATTACAATTTGACATTAGCTTTCTGTTAAAGCTCCCCCTCTATATATGTTCTTTGTAGTAAGTGACACACATGTATTACCTAAATGGGCATAAAACCACTTAACCCATTTGAACAAATGTTAAGTGTGTCATATTCCCAGGGCAAACATATGAGGGCTCTAAGAACAATCCCCTTTTATGCAGTAGACATCAACAATTACACAAGTATCCATTTAATCACATAATATATGAGCTACTTATTTAAGAAATACCCTTCATCAATAGGCAATTCTTAGTCTTGTTTGTATTTTGTAACCAGTTGTTCCATTGTTTATATAACTTAATTTGGCATAAGGTTTACTGCAGAGAAAGAAAAAAGGGAAATTTAATTGCCTGCTCTCCAAAGTGTGGAGTAACTTTTGTAATATCTATTTGCAAATCATAAGGTGTACTCAGAGTGCAAAGTCATGTGGTATTGTATACTATACACACAATATACAAAATATCACGTATAGGTTTCCGATTTATTTATAAAACTGTAAATCTAAATGAATGCTTTAGGGTTTGTTTATTTATAATATATTTTTACTGGACAATGTAATGGTGGTCTTTCTTCTCAAAACATTTTAATTTTCATATTGATATTTTTAATTAATTGTCTGTCTCCCCCCCCCCACAGGTAATACTAGTTTCTTTTCCTAATAGGTTGCGATGGGTTTTATAAAATAAGAATACTATTGACAAAACATTTACCTACTTGAGACTTTTACTTATCCAAAGTGCAGTCCTGCACCCTGACCTGGGTAGCCCAGGCAAGCCCAAACTCGCCAGATCCTGGAAGTGAAGCAGGGCTGACTCTGGCAAGTATTCAGATGGGAGACCTCCAAAGAATACCAGGCAGAGGTAGGCTATCAAGCCACTTCTTCGAACATCCTCCATGCCCCAGTAGGAATCACTATAGGTTGCCATGACTTCCAGGCAGGGGCACACACGCGTGCACACACAAACACAAATGCAAAAATACCAAAAAAAACCCCACCAGATTGCAATCCCGTATTCAGACAGGACAGTTTTATCAAGGATGAGTCAAAGAGGGAAGCTATACAGATATTAAGTCTTTGAAACTATGTGAATTGTATATGAATAAGTAGGCAGGGTAACTAATACAATTTTTATGTACTTTTGCAATTTTTTTGCAAGGATGAGAAGTATATTCCAATGGAACTGGTATCTTGCAATTAGTGTCACCATCAATTATGTGCACAGAGTCATCTTTACACAATCCATTCTAGCTGAGATTATGATTGACCAACTTCTAGACAGAGTTTAAGGGCGAATTCTTAAGATGGGTTTTATAAAAAGGAAATGACAGAAATATAAAGGTTGAGATTCCAGACATTTTGAACCAATCTATATATATAAAAGAAAGTCCCCTCACCGTAAAATCAATGCCCAGGCCAAACCGCTGGACCTATAGACACCAAATTCAGGGAGAGTGCTCCTACCTCATAAGTGCTCGCTAAGAAGGGATTTTTAGAAATTCGACCCCTAAGTGGGTCAAAGGGGGGAAATGTGCTCCCCCATTGATTCCTATGCGGCTGCCAGGCAGCTGCCTCTCTGCACCCCCACTCTCTGATTGGTTAGCTGCAGAGCTCAGTGTTCTGAGGTAAAAAAAAGCCCAACAGTTACAGGGGACTGCACAGAGCTAATGACAGTTGAGGAAATCAGGAGTGGCCAAGAAACACCTGTGAGGTGAAGCAAAGCTGCTGGCCCAGCCTCTCTGATGGCTTCCAACACACTCCCCCCCACCTCCTACACCTAACAGGTGGTTGTCTGTCAGGTGGAGCCCCACCTCCACAGTGGCTTCTAATACTCCTCCCCATCCCCCTCCTACACTGGACAGGCAGCTGCCTGTCAGGTATAGGAGAGGAGGTGGGATGCTTACAGCTGCCGGGGAGGTTTGCTCAGCAGGATTGCCTTAACACTGCTGCTGGCCCAGCCTCCCCGATGCCTTTAAATACAATCGCCCCAATACCAGACAGACCGGTGTCTGCCTGGTGTAGGAGCAGGGCCAGGGTATGAATGTTTATGGGGAGATGATAATGGACATTTCTAGGCGCCATTTCTATGCGTACTTGTATGCAGATATACCATCAGTGGGGTTCGATGTCCACCTGCCCAACTTTCTGATCCATCTGGGCAGATACTATAGGCTCATCCAGGGCTTGGGGATTGATTGCCATCTGTGATTTTTTTTTAGTTGTTACTGTATTTTAATCCAAATCACAGTATTGTATTTTAATTGTTTTAATGGGTTGTAACCTGCCCTGAGCCTGCTTACATGGGAGGGCGGGGTAGAAATGCAATTAATTAAATAAATAACTAGGACAAGCCCTGCTGAATAAAAACCAACACAGTTTCTGCAAAGGTAAGTCATGTCTCACTAAGCTTTTAGAGTTCTTTGGAAGTGTCAGTAAACATGTGGACAGGAATGAGCTGGTAGACATTGTTTATTTAGATTTCCAGAAGCTTTTGACAAAGTCCCTCACCAGAGACTCCTGAGCAAACTTCAGAGTCATTGGATAAGAAAACAAGTCCACTTAGGGATTAGAAGTCGGCTAAATAACAGGAACTAGAGAGTACAAATAAATGGTCCATTCCCGCAATGGAGGGATGTGAACAGTGGGTGTCCCTCAGTTATCTATATTGGGACTGTTGCTTTTCAACTTGTTCATAAATGACCTGGAGTTAGGGGTGATTAGTGAGGTGGCCAGGTTTGGGGGTGACACCAAATTATTTAGGGTGGTTGAGATAAAAATGGATTGTAGATAGCTCAAAAAGGATCACTTCAAATAGAGGGAATAGGGATTAAAATGACAAATGAAAGTCAATGTGAGCAAGTGAAGAGTGATCCATATTGGGGCAAATAATTCCAACTGCACATATACACTGATGGGATCTGAGCTGGGAGCAACACACAAAGAAAGGGATCTTGGGATGGTAGTTGGATAGCTTGATGAAAAGGTCAACCCAGTGTGTGCCTGCTGTGAAAAAGGCAAATTCTATCCTGGCCCTAAGTATAACAGGAAGAGATAATAAAACTACCGCTATCATACTGCTCTTATACAAATCTGTGATGAAACCACACTTGGAATATTGTGTACAATTTTGGTCACCTCGCTTGAAAAAGGATATTGTAGAGTTGGAAAAGGTGCAGAAAAGTGCAACCAAAATGATCAGGGGACTAGAGCAGCTGCCCTATGAGGATCAGTTAAAATGCTTAGGACTGTTTAGCCTAGAAAGAAAGGTGAGTAAGGGGACACATAATAGATTCATAAAAATATGTATGCCTGGGGGAGAGTGGACAGGGAGAAATTCTTCTCTCTTTCCCATACTAGAACCCAGGATCAGCCACTGAAGCTGAAAGGTGGGGGATTCAGGACAGGCAAAAAGGAAGAATTTCTTCACACAGTATATAGTTAATTTGTGGAACCTTCTGCCTCAGGAGGTGGTCATGGCCACCAACCTGGAAGGCTTTAAAAGGGGAGTGGACAGATTCATGAATGACTGGGCTATCAGTGGCTCTTAATCATGACGGATATCTACTCCCTCCAATACCAGAGGTAGTATGTCTCTAAATCAGTTGCTGGAGAGCACAGGCAAGACAATGCTATTGCAGCCCTCCTGCATGTGGGCTTCCTGAAGGTTGTTGTTGTTCAGTCGCACAGTCGAGTCTGACTCTTCGTGACCCCATGGACCAGCTCCCGCCAGGCCCTCCTGTCTTCCGCCGTCCTCTGAAGTTGGCTCAATTTCATGTTCGTTGCATCTATGACACTGTCTAACCATCTCATCCTTTGCCGTGCCCGTCTTCTTTGACCTTCAATCTTTCCCAGCATCAGGGTCTTCTCCAGTGAGTGCTCCCTCATTTCATTATCTGGCCTTCCAGGGAACAGTCAGGGTTGATTTCTTTTAGGATTGACTGATTTGATCTTCTTGCAGTCCAAGGGACTCTCAAGAGTCTTCTCCAGCACCATAGTTCAAAAGAGTCTATTCTTCGGCGCTCGGCCTTCCTTATAGTCCAACTCTCGCAGCCATACATGACTACTGGGAATACCATTGCTTTGACCATGCGGACTTTTGTTGGCAGGGTGATGTCTCTACTTTTTATCATGCTGTTTAGGTTTGCCATCGCTTTCCTCCCAAGGAGCAGGCGTCTTTTAATTTCATGGCTGCTATCACAGTCTGTGGTGATCTGGGATCCCAGGAATGTGAAGTCTGTCACTGCTTCCATGACTTCCCCTTCTATTTGCCAAGGAGTGATGGGGCCGGATGCCATGATCTTACTTTTTTTGATGCTGAGCTTCAAGCCCACTTTTGCGCTCTCCTCTTTTATCCTGAGCAAGAGGCTCTTTAGGTCCTCTTCACTTTCGGCCATTAGAGTGGTATCATCTGCATATCTGAGGTTGTTGATCTTTTCCCCAGCAATCTTAATTCCCGCTTGTGATTCATCTAGGCCAGCATTTCGCATGATGTACTCTGCATATATATTAAAGAAGCAAGGCGACAATATACATCCTTGTCGTACTCCTTTTCCTATGCTAAACCAATCAGTTGTTCCATATCCGGTTCTAACTGTCGCTTCTTGACCCTTATACAGGTTTCTCAAGAGACATGTGAGGTGGTCTGGTACTCCCATCTCTTTAAGGACCTGCCATCTCTTTAAGGACCTGAAGGTAGCTGGTTGGCTACTGTGTGAGCAGAATGCTGGACGTGATGGGCCTTTGGTCTGATCGATTATAGCTCTTCTTGCGTTCTTATGAATTTGTAGCTTTCTTTATGTTAGGTTAAGCTGAAGTAATTTTAAGAATGTCCAAAGAACTCATTTTTGAGCAATGGCAGGGGGGTTACAAATAGTGTAGCCATAATGTACTTTACAATTTCAGCATTTAATAAAAAGGCTTTTGAGTATCAGATTGGAAAAGCATAAGTTGCTGCTGACTTTATGAATATCCATTCCTCATGAGCTGTACATAACAGAATTGGCATCCCTATTCCTTCTCTTTTGGGTAGCTGACAAGATTGTTCTTCTCCCAGTCTGATCTCTTTGACAGCTGCAGATACAGTTTCCCATGAGGGACTCAAGCTACCTTCGTACAATCTTAACAAATTAAACTCTGAAATAATCATAAACAAGTTGGAGGTGGTTGAAGTGTCATAGGAATACCACCAGGCTCAACTGCCATTATTAACCCCAGAACTGATTTATAAACTAAAACAGATAACCTGACCCTCCTCACGAGCCAACAGAATGATGTTATAGCACACCAGGACAACACCATTTGAGTTGATTTAAGCAAAGACAGGAAACATTTCATCTAAGAGAGTATTCCAAATGTGATTCCCCCTATCTGCAGTCCTGAAATGTCCTCTACCAGGGGGATTTTGCTGAACAGAAAATGTGAGTGGAAAGGATATACTTGGGAAGGGTATTGCTGAGTGACAGTGATATGCTTTGCGTACCAAAAGTCCCTGCATCAATTCCCAGCATGTCCCCCACACAAAAAAGTATCAAACTATGGGTGATCAAGACCTCTAGTTTGGCCTGATAGCCAAACCAGATGTTATGTGTCACACCAGTTGGGACACGGGTGCCCAACCTGATTCATGGTCACATGTATGAACTGGTGATCTGTCCTTAAAAGTACTCTGTTGCACTGTTCAGCTATGAAAAACTTGGCCGGCTTCTGGTTTCCGTCTCACACCAGTTTTGCCAGATAAAACTGCTGCAGGAAGGTGGCAAACAGGCGCTGAACTGTGCATCAGAGCACTTTCAAGATAAGTGCCCCAGTTTCGGTAGCTGTGTGTCTCATCTTGTGTCACATGTAGTGTCTAGTTTGGCTCTGAGTTCCTGGCAAGCCAATGCTCCACAGACAAGATAGCACTGAGGAATTAGATGAACCAGGGGTCTGATGGAGTATGAGGGAACTCCCTGAGTTCATATGTTGACAGTTTTCAAAGTACTTACACAGCAGTCAGAAAGAAGAGGGTGAACAATATTTCACCATATTCACTATTGGATACAAAGGAGAGGTTTTGAGATGGAAGACAATAGAACCAGGGGTAAGTATTCTGGACAACATACCTTCTATAAAGACAACAATGTAATGATCTGCCTGGGGGGGTTGTGGGATCTCCTTCCTGGAAGGCTGGTAAAGAAAAGCAGGACAGGCACCTGTGTGTAGAAATGGTGCTGCTGTAGGTTTTTCAGCTGAGGATAGAAGCTCTTGCCCTCAATCACCCACGGGCTCCCTTTCAGCTTAAGCTCCTACAAAAAACATTTCTGAGCTCATGCCTTCAAGAACTCTCTGGCAGTCTGAAAATTTAAGCTGTTGCTTATTAAAAATTAATTTGATCCCCGTTCCTGTTGCTAAGATACAGCCATCATGATGCTGCCTGCCTGATTCACTCAGTTTGCAGAAAACTAGCAGCAGTGATGATAAAATGAACTCCTTCCCTTGCGCACATGCCCATTTGCCCAAATGACAGGCTTAGGCAGCAGCCTAATTTAACACTGACAAGACCATTCTCACAGTGTCAAGTTGCTTTCTGTTTTTCCCTGTGGGCTTATGTAGAGGTGGTTTGTGGATTTTTCCTCCAACCACATCAGCTCGGACAATTCCTCAATCAGTGTGTGTGTGTGTCTGTGTGTGTGTGTGTGTGTGTGTGTGTGTGTGTTGTAAGTGTTGTGCTGGTGGTTGATTTTTTAAAAAATTAAAATTCTTCTGAGTAATGCAATAATTCCATAATCATATAATAATTGTAGCAGAAATCGCTTCTGTTCATTAGGGAAATATGGAGAAAAGCTTTGCAAGTTTTCCAGTCTTCCTCCATGGGGTTCCTGCGTGATGATCATATTAAGGTTTGGTCTGCTCATACCATTTGCTGCATTTAATATTGGTGCGGAAGCTGTATTCCCATTTCTCCTTTAAAGGCAATGCGGCTGGCTATTGCACCCCATTTCCTAACGCAAGGTGTCCTTGGCAAATTATCTGCATGATCAAAGAGTGTCGTGGTCAAAGTGTTGGGTCAATAGCCATTTCCCCATGACATCTGCTGGATGGCACTGAATGAGTCACACGCACACTCTCAACCTAACCCCCTTCACAGGTTAGCGTAAGGCCAAGATGGAAGAACATATCATAATGCCTCTGTATAAATTGATGGTGCAACCTCATTTGGAATACTGTGTGCAGTTCTGGTCAACACACCTCAGAAACGATATTATAGCATTGGGAAAAGTGCAGAAAAAGGCAACTAGAATGATAAAAGGGTTGGAACACTTTCCCTGTGAAGAAAGGTTAAAGCGGTATGCTGGGAGGGCCAGAATTCAGAGATCTAAACAAAGTAGACACGAAAGGACTTTTCCTTCACTGTGAATACTAATTCACACTTGGGTGGGGTAGGTGGTTATTCCTATGACGCTGGAGTAGTACAGCTGGGAAAATGTTAACACTCTAGGTCAATAAAACCCGCCACAAGATGGAGTCACACGATTTGTCTCTTTTCAAGCAACGGAGAAGACTCAGGAGAAACAAAATTGCATTTCATATGTTAACTGCAATGGCAACAGTTCTGGAATCTGAAGGGGGAAATGACATGTTCTGTGTTGCAAAAAAAGTGCTTTCTAATGCCTTGTGAAATGTGATATGCACACAACAGCTGTCATTCTGAGAAAAAATGGCTGGGATTGCATTTCCTCTAGCAGAAGGGTGTTTTTCCCCCACCAAATAACTTCCCCTCCCTCTGCAGAACTCGGACTCACCGGGGGGGGGGGCTTGTCCCCCAGAAGCAGCATTTCAGGAGGTATTTCTGGCTACAGCGGTCCGGGGGAGGTGAGGAGGTCCCGTTCTACTGGTGGGAAGTACTCTCCAATAGTGAACTTTGTTGTTGTTGTTGTTCAGTTGCACAGTCGAGTCCAACTCTTTGCAGCCCCATGGACCACATCATGCCAGGGCCTCTTGTCTTCCACCATTCTCCAGAGTTTGCTGTTACTAGTGAACTAATATATACCAAATGAATTCACAGCTTGTGTATGTTGCACAAAAATCATATAGAAATCTTGCTAGGCTGCATTTTCTTTTCTGAGGAATTCTGAACCAAACGATGACGATCCCAGTTTCAGGAAAGGCAACAGGAGCACAAGGAGAAGTCAAAATTTGGGCCCCTTTCACATGGCCTATAGCTTCTCACATAACTCCAGCAGTGCTATAGAAGGTCCAAGCATCATCACATGCCTCCCTCCCTCACCCAAATGGCCTGGCAACCCTGGTCCCTGGTAAAGTACTGCCATTTCTGGCTTCTTGTAATACTCAGAAGCTGGTGCTACAGCGCTTCTCATACCACTAAGTCAACATGAGATGCGAAGGGGGGGTCTTACTCTATCTCGACAAATGCTGGATCTTGGCATTTTAGCAGCTACAGTTTGGACTCCCTCGTTAGTCTTTCCCTCTGCAGTTATAAATGTTATCCTTCAGTCCCCCAAGAATTGCAGTTTCGTCATGTAAAAAGGATGCATTCACTTGCAACTTAAAATCAATACGCAACCCATTAAATAAATCACATCTAGTGGCTGGTAGCCAACGGCTGAGTGACTGGTCAAACACTTTGCCTTTGAGTTATCTGGGACAGTAATGCAATTGATTTTCATTTTACTTTTCCATAAGCTGATTCCAAGTTTAGCTGAATAATAATTGGGAAGCCAGGAAAATCTGTAATAACCAAATGGTTGGGCTGTAAGCTGCTAATTTCAGGGTTGTGAATGATAGTATTTCACACCTCTTTAGGTTATGTCAAACCATTTTTTAGATTATGACTTTAAGTATAAATTATAGCAATCACACATTGTTACTGAAGTTTCATAGGCATTGCAAAAATTAAGTGGGTGATTATTTTCTAGCATGAATATAAATCTGCAGTTCCCAATCCACGCACCACAATAAGCCTACTAGTGAGAAATTAAGTAGCTATTGGCTCCTGTAACCCCACATCCACAAGAGGCTACCTGCTTCATCTGTGAATAATTATCTGTTCTGAAAGTAATCACTTAGGCTGGATAACTCTGCTACTTTAGGTATGATTAGAATATTGAGAGTGCAGTCCAAAAAAGAAGTCCATTAGGGGTCAATGGTTTCAGAAGGGTATAATTGCATAGGATTGCTCTTGTCTTAATGCAGAGAAGTGGCAGAACTGGTCACCTTTAAAAGCAGTTGCCCATTGCTTCTCTGTATGAATGAATACTGTGGACTTCCATTCAGTAGGCATGTGCAGAACATTACAGTATGCAGAAATGGAGAATCAGAGTTCTGTAGAACTGGATAATTTGCATGCACTCCACATAAATCTCAGATGTTAAGAGGGCAATGTGTTCCTGATTTTATTTCAGAAAAGAAGCGTGCCTTGGCCATCAGGAGATTGCAAGACACTAACACTGACACGAGAAAAACATTAGCAGCTAAATTTCTACATGTTACAATCCTGCCCAGTGCAGCAGTGAGACAAATTTAGGCGAAAAGGTGACACCACAGTGATGCCAGGATGCTCTAGTAATCCCCCCCAACTCTATGGTAAACATCTATGGTAAAATCGTTTGTGATAGAAATAAAATGGGAATATACATTGAAGGTAGGGTTAATAGCTTTTCTCTGGCTCTGTTGCTGTGCCTTTAACATAGAGTTGCCAGCCAGAAGTGATCTCATGCATCACTGGGATGCCTTGTATCCTGACAATGTGTGATGTCACTTCCGGTTGTGTTGCATGACACCCCAAAGCTCTTTGCCCTGCCAGCCCTTGGCTGGCAAACCTATCTTAAAGGCACAACAACAGGGCCAGAGAAAAATGGGTAACCATACCTTCGATGTATATTTCCTTTTCATTTCTACCACAAATGATTTCCAACAACTTCAGGGAGAAAAGGCAAACATGATGACATCTTGTTAGCAGAAGTCAGATTTCTTGCAAAGACACAGACTGTCTTTGCAAAGAGAATAGTTTCTTTTTCTAGAAATTCTGCTGGAGTTGCATCTGATCTCCAGACTACAGAAATCAGTTTCCCTGAAGGAAATGGCAGCTTTGGGGATGGACGGTATGGCATTGCATCTCTGCTGGGTTCCTTCCCCTCCCAAAACTGTACTCTCCCCAGGCACTACCCCACATTTCCCAAGGCAGAGTTAAGAACATAAGATAACATGTTATCCAATGTTGGATCAGGCCAATGGCCCATCCAGTCCAAAACTCTGTCACACAGTGGCCAAAAACACCAGGTGCCATCAGTGGGACCAGTACACTAGAAGCCCTTCCACTGTTGACCCCCCCCCCCAAGCACCAAGAATACAGAGCATCACTTGCCCCAGAGTTCCTATCTATACCATGGAGTTGGCAACCCTATAAACTACCGTAGCCAATGCTTAGGTTTGGGCATACCCAGTGGCATTTTTATTTCTTAGTACCCTCATGCTGTATCATTTTTGTGACATGTCCTCCAACAATTTATGGATAAAATTACTTGTTCTTGTAGCAAGAATCGCTGCTTGAGCTCCCCCCATTAAATGTTACTGAATACTCTATACCATCTGATATATTCTGTGTCTCTTCACTCTACCCTGTCTCATGCTGTTTTAAAATCTAAGAGGTGTTTGTATTATAGGTTAAAGGTATTCTCAAAAACAGAACTTTCCTACCATCTGTTCTTTGCAATGATTCTAATTTAGACTTGCCAGCATATGAAACATCAGACACTGTAGTACATATTCATTTACATGTGTTTTTACAGACATGTGACAAGATACATCTACTGTCTATTCCAAGACTACACTTCTAGAAATCTTGGGGAGGGAGCTGAATCCTGAAGAATAAGCACTGTGGCAACATACACTAACAAAAATTTTAAGGCATAATTTTTCAGAGGCAAAAATTTGGGGCAAGTTATTTACTGGGAACCAGGGCTATTTTTGGGCAGGAACGCACAGGAATAGAGTTCTGGCTGGCTCCTGAGTTGGCCACACCCAGCAGAAACTCATTAGCATAATAGGCCACACCCAACAGCAGAAACTCATTAGAATTGGCTACATTAGGGGTGTGTGGCCTAACATGCAAAGGAGTTCCTGCTACAAAAAAAGCTCTGGGTTTTGACAACAAGGTAAACAGAATAAGAAGCAAAAGGTGGGTGTGGCTGGATTACCACACTTCTGGTAACATGGGGGTGTGGCCTAATATGCTAATGGGATGTGCCATCAAGGGTGTGTCCTAATATGCTAATGAGTGTCTGCTGTTGGGTGTGGCCTATTATGCTAATGAGTTCCTGCTGGGCTTTTTCTATAAAAAAAGCCCCGCTGGGAACAAAGAGCAAAAAATATGGACAGTCTCTAGTAGCTAGAGACAACTAGAGAGTTTATTAGCAACAATAGTATTATCACAAAACTTCATTAAACAACAAATGCATTATCCTTCCCCAGCACCAACAGGACACAAACCAACAAACAAAAAGAAATACCCCCCTTCCTAGGTATCCTGAGACAATTGAAACTTGCTGGTTGACCTTGGGCCCATTACTCTTCCACACCCCACAGGATTGTTATGAAAATACAATGAAAGGGGGGGGAACAATGCAAGGCACGTTGGGTCCCAATGGTGAGAAAAGTGGAGTCTACATATCTAAATAAAACGTTTAAAAACCTCTCTTGTAAGCTGTCTTTCAGACTGCCAGACCTTAATAGCCCGTAATGGCTGACTTAACTCAGAAACCAGGCCTTAGATTTCTAAGAATCCAACCCCCCCCCCCAGTTTTCTGTCTAGTAACCCTGGCACGCATTGTGATCAAAGGAAGCAGGATTCCCCTTCTCAGCTTTAATACTGAAACCCAAGGTGTTTATTTTACATAAACACAGCTTCAACTGTCACTCAACAGCTGGCTTTGATTTACCTTGCTTTACAGAGTCTTTTTTGAAATTTCGAATTAATTCTGACTTTACTAATTCATGAAATGAAGGTATTTGACCTTAAAATGCTTCTCCCAAAGCCAAAAGAACAAAAACAGCAGCAGCTGGGAACCCTCGAGGAATGTTACAAGCAAATTCTCCCCACTGCTAACATCACAACAACAGCACTATACACAGAGACACACTGCTGTATAGTGGTTAGAGTAGGGTTGCCATCTTTGTCTTGCCAGCTTCCTGGAGATTTGGGCAGGAGCGGGTAGGGTTTAGGGAGGTGGTAAGGACCTTAGCAGGGCACAGTGCCATAGAGTCCATCCTCCAAAGCTGCCATTTCCCCCAGCGGAACTGATCACTGTAGTCTGGAGGTCAATTGAAATTCCAGGAGAACTCCATACCCCACCTGAAGGTTGGCAGTCCTCGGTGAGGAAGCTGGCTGTACTAGGATCTGGAAGACCTGGCCTTAAAGCGCCTCTCTGCCATGATGCTTGCCAGGTGACCTCGGGCCAGTAAGGAGAGGATGGGGAAACTTCACTCAAAAAAATTGAATCAAGAACCAAAAAGGTTAGTTACAAACCAAGTATAGGTCCAGTTCCGAAAAACAGTATGTATAACCTAAGTAATGTCAAAAATACATGTATTTATTGTCAAAGGGTTAAAACCATTTATGGGCCCAGCTGTAGCCTCATTACAGAATAAAAAGCCAATATACACAAGTGGGAAATATTGGGACCCGTCGTGGTTCAGCCCTAATAGGCCTTCCTCAGTGGTCAAGCAATATTTGTACATAAAGGCTCATGATACAATAGTAAGACAATTCACAAGTTGATGTAGGACCAAAAAAGGAGTTTTATAATAAAGATCAATTTACACAAGGCACATGGGCTCTGATGGTACACAGGCTTTGATCAATTGTTTGCACCTGTTTTTTCTGGACCAAAATCGGAAAGTACGCAGTAGCAACATTACTCAGCACTTATGCATCTGACTATGGCACAAGGCTAGACTCTAGGAGGCCTCATAAACATTCTCATGCCTTGTGTAAATTGATCTTTATCATAAAACTCCTTTTTTGGTCATACATCAACTTGTGAATTGCTTTACTATTGTATCGTGAGCCTTTATCTGCTGGTGATTCCAGGTCCCAAAGATGCCAGGTATGCCGCTACCAGGACCAGGGCTTTTTCGGTGGCGGCTCCTACCTGGTGGAATGAGCTCCCAGAGGAGATCCAGGCCCTGCGGGACCTTGCCCAGTTCCACAGGGCCTGCAAGACGGAGCTCTTCCCCCAGGCTTTCAAGTAGGAGCCGCCACTACTCCCACCACTACCTCCACCACCACCAACAACTGAGTTTGGTAACAGCGGGGGGTGAGATGGCCCTGTGTTAAATGAACTATAGCGCTGTGTAGATCTGATACCACTGAACTGGGACTGCTATCCCCAGTTAGCCATCTTGTTATTGAAGTCTTTTCTGAAACATCTTGAGCACTTTGTATTGTTGTAATTGATTGATTGTTTTATCTTGTTTTTAATTATTTTAACTATTGGCATATATGCCCTATCTGTGAGCCACCCAGAGCCTACTTGCGGGAAGGGCGGGTTATAAATCTAATAATGAATAAAAAAATAAAAATAAAAAAAAATATGTTCAACTATTGATTGACAACTGAGGAAGGCCTATTAGGACCAACCCAAGATGGGTCGCAATAGTTCCTACTTGTGTATATTGTCTTTTTATTCTGTAATGAGGCTACAGCTGGGCCCATAAACATTTTTAACCCTTTGACAATAAAATATATGTATTTTTTATATTACTTAGGTTATACATATTGTTCTTAGTCATTGGCCGTATACTTGATTCGTAACTAACCTTTTTGGTTCTTGCCCTTGGGCCAGTCACATTCTGTCAGCCTCAACTACCTCACAGTGTTGTTGTGAGGATAAAACGATAGAAGGAAAACCATGTACACAGTTCTGAGCTCTTTGGAGAAAGTGCCGGATAAAAATATACTAGATGGAAGAAATTTTGTGTGAGTATACAAGGGAGGCAAAGAAAGGACACAGAAAGTTCAAAAGTGGGCAGATGCATCCATTAGGTACAAGGTCATGGTTGGATTATGTGTGTGGTATAGGATCTGAGCACCAGACAGCCTTGTAGGGCCAGGTCTCTCATGAATGTTTATATCATTTGATTGCTGTAAGTTGAGGGCGTGGCCCTGATTGTCGGAGGGAAAACCATAGAGTTTTCCCTCCGACGATCGGGGCCACGTCTCCAATGTGATCGAAGTGGTTGCGTCACCTCTGGTGACGCAGCCATGCTGCGCTTCGGGGGGCAGAGTTCCCCCCGGGGCCCAATTCCGTGGCGGCGGAAATCAGGCCTCCAAAGTGGGGGTTTACCCACCCCCACTTGGCAGCCCTACCACCTTTGAGGGTTTGCATCCAACTTTACCTGAGGGGCCCCTGACTTCTGCTTTCAAGGGCCACTGCAGAGGCAGCCTCTCTCCATAATATATGGAGGACTGGCCATTCATTTTGCAGTGTTATGTTATGTAAACCTCTTTGAGAATACTTGTGTTGAAAAATGGAATATGGTTAGGGTTTCATTTGTCATTCCTAGAAATATGTCATTTTTAAATAGAAATAGCATATCAATAGAAATTAGTAGCATGCCTCATCCCCGGTGGGTTCCAACAACTGTGCTGACGTTTGGTTAACAGAAAATAGTAAAGTTTATAATAATCTGGGATTTGTTTTCCCCTCCATTCGATCTGCAGAAGAAGAAAAAACAAGATTCCATTAGTTAGCAAATGTCAAGCAGCAAGATGGGTGTTCTTTTTAAATTTTTGAATGTAAATTGTTACATGTATAGCAAGAAGGGGGAAAGTTGTTCTTTGCATCTTTGTCCTTGTTCTGTCAACATACCTCACACATTGCTGGATATAGAGAGTGATGCATTCTGGCCATGCAAGGGAGGGCCTTCCAGTGCCTGCTGTCTCTTCCATCTTAATAATAATCGGATGATGCTTCTGGCATCTAGAAAATGAATTATTATTGAGTTAATTAGATTCAGGGAAGATTTCTGAAACGCACTAAAGATGCATTTTTCATGGTCTTGAAATGGTCCCCTTTAAAAAAAAAAACACAGAGTAAGAAAATTATTACACTTAAACATCTAATTGCCTAAAGCTGAACAAAATGTTGCAAAAGATTCTTCTACTCTCCCCACATATTGGCAACGTAACTACCCACCAGCTTATAAAAAAGAAATATGATATTGCAAGACCCACTGCCAGCAAGCAATTCTTTTAAACAGCTGTTTTGCTTTATGGTTACATATTAAATTATCTCGATCTGTTCAAAGAATTTATTGCACCTTTGCTTTCACCGTCTTCCTCGGTAGCAATTCCTTTTTGGCTGTTTGTTATGAATGGTTTTTAACTGCACGTGCTTTAACGGGGGTGGAAAGTTAGGGTTTTTTCCAGCTGTAAGGTCACTACAGTTTATTTTCTAACCCAGCAATTGCTGTATATACAACATTAGCCTTCCCACTGGACTTTCCCTAGAGACTGAAGACCCTGGGTGGGGGGGGGGGGGGGAGGGACTGCCATTGCAGTGCCAAGCTGTTCCCCCAGGGCATCCAGTCACCTGAAGGTGTGTAACAGTTCTACATCCCTTCAGTGAGTCTGCTTCCATCAGGGGTTATGGGGTCGCGCTTGCTACTGACATGTTGCCCCCTCACCTTAGACAGTCTTCAACATGGAATTTTGTATGAAGAGGGCTACTTTTTCTGCATTCTTGTTCTGGGGAGGGGGGGAGTTTTTCTGCTAAAATTTGTGGCCCGGTCACACACTCTGAGCTTGACCTGGGGTTGCCAGGCAGTGCCAGGCAACTGGCAGGAAGGTTGGAGGGGGCAGAGTGTTGCAGGATAATTTTTTTTTATGCTGCCTCATGTACTTATCAGAAGGCAAAGGGTAGGTCTAGGAATCATCCTGGAGCTATCCTTTGTCACAACTGTTAAGAACTTCTGGTGAGTACACGAGGCTGCATTTTGTTTTTTTAAAAAAGAGGACCTGGGGTGGGGGATGCCCCACCAGAGGCTTGGCAGCTTTAGGCTGACCTACCTCACAGGCTGGTTGCTATGAGGATGAAATGGAGGAAAGGGAAACAGTGTAAGCAGCTCTGGGTCCTCATTGGAGAGAATGGCAGGGAATACATGAAGTAAATAAATAGATTCATTAAGCCGTGGCCCCTCCCCAGCAAGGAAGCAACATCGTGGCACAGACAACAATGCAGCCTCCCTGGTGCCCTGCCTCTGAATCTCCTGCCAGTTGCCAGGCCTGGCCTAGCCTGGCAACGCTGCCTGTTTCTTGCCACGTGCCTGAACTTCCCTTGAAAGAATCCTGTTGCTCCATTTGGCTCTGGAGCAATGTGAACATCAGAACATCAGAGACGCCAATGTTGGATCAGGCCAAAGGCCCATCCAGTCCAACACTCTGTGTCACACAGTGGCCAGAAATACCAGTGCCATCAGGAGGTCCAGCAGTGGGGCCAGGACATTAGAAGCCCTCCCACTGTTGACCCCCCCCCAAGCACCAAGAAGACAGAGCATCACTTGCCCCAGAGCCCCTAGCTATACCTTGTGGCTAATAGCCACTGATGGACCTCTGCTCCATATGCTTATCTAATTCCCTTTTGAAGCCGTCCATGCTTGTAGCACCCACCACTTCCTGTGGCAGTGAATTCCATGTGTTAATCACTCTTTGGGTGAAGAAGTACTTCCTTTTATCCGTTCTAACCCGACCGCTCTGCAGTTTCATGGAGTGCCCACGAGTTCTTGTATTGTGAGAAAGGGAGAAAAGTACCTCTTTCTTTACCTGCTCTTTCCCATGCATAATCTTATAAACCTCGATCATGTCACCCCTCAGTCGTCTTTTCTCCAAGCTAAAGAGCCCTAAGCGCTTTAACCTTTCCTCATAGGGAAAGTGTTCCAACCCTTTTATCATTCGAGTTGCCCTTTTCTGCACTTTTTCCAAAGCTATAATATCCTTTTTAAGGTGTGGTGCCCAGAACTGCACACAGTATTCCAAATGAGGTCTCACCATTGATTTATATAGGGGCATTATTATATTGGCTGATCTGTTTTCAATACCCTTCCTAATAATCCCCAGCATAGCATTGGCCTTCTTTATTGCAGTCACACACTGTCTCGACATTTTCAGTGAGTTATCCACTACAACTCCAAGATCTCTCTCTTGCTCAGTCTCTGCCAGTTCAGACCCCATCAATGTGTATTTATATTTAGGATTTTTGGCTCCAATGTGCATCACCTTGCACTTGGCCACATTGAACCCCATTTGCCATGTTGACGCCCACTCGCCCATCCTTGACAGATCCCCTTGGAGTGCCTCACAATCCTCACTGGTTTTCACCACCCTGAACAACTTTGTATCATCCGCAAATTTAGCCACTTCACTGCTTACTCCCATCTCCAAATCATTAATGAACAAGTTAAAAAGCAGTGGACCAAGTACTGATCCCTGCGGTACCCCACTGCTTACCACCCTCCACTGAGAAAATTGCCCACCTACACTCACTCTCTGTTTTCTATGAACTAGCCAGTTTTTGATCCATAAAAGGACTTGTCCTTCTATCCCATGATTTTTGAGCTTACTTAGGAGCCTTTGATGAGGAACTTTATCAAAAGCTTTCTGGAAGTCAAGGTAAATAATATCTATTGGATCCCCCTTGTCCACATGTTTGTTCACCCCCTCAAAGAACACTAACAGGTTAGTGAGACAAGATCTTCCCTTACAGAAACCGTGCTGAGTCTGCCTCAATAGGTTTTGTTCATCTATGTGCCTACTAATTCTTTCCTTAATAATGGTTTCCACCAATTTACCCGGTATCGACGTCAGACTGACTGGCCTGTAATTTCCCGGATCTCCTCTGGAACCCTTTTTAAAGATGGGAGTGACATTAGCTACCTTCCAATCCTCAGGAATGGAGGCAGATTTTAAGGAAAGATTACATATCTTTGTCAGGAGATCTACAAGTTCACATTTGAGTTCTTTCAGAACTCTCGGATGTATGCCATCTGGGCCTGGTGATTTTTCAGTTTTTAAGTTGTCTATCAGTTTTAGGACCTCCTCTCTCGTCACCTCAATCTGACTCAGGTCTTTCAACACCCCTCCTGAAATCAGTGGTTCTGGAGTGGGCAAGCACTTCTCATCTTCCACAGTGAAGACGGAGGCAAAAAATGCATTTAGCTTCTCAGCCATTTCCCTATCATCCTTCAATACTCCTTTTACCCCTTGGTCGTCCAAGGGCCCCACTGCCTCCCTGGCTGGTTTCCTGTTTCTAATGTATTTGAAGAAAGTTTTATTGTTGGTTTTTACGTTTTTTGCTATATGCTCCTCATATTCCCTTTTTGCCTGCCTGACCTCAGACTTGCATTTTATTTGCCATAGCCTGTGTTCCGTTTTATCAGCCTCACTGTGACTAGCTTTCCACTGCTTAAAGGAATTCTTTTTACTTTTTACAGCCTCCATTACTCTGTTTGTTAACCATGCAGGCTTTTTCCTATACCTTTTTGTGCCTTTCCTAACCTGCGGAATATATATTTTTTGAGCTTCTAGGATCGTAGTTTTAAATAGATCCCAAGCTTCCCCAATTGTTTTGACCCTTTCTACTTTTCCTTTCAGTTTCCTCCCCACGTGTCCCCTCATATCAGAGAAATTACCCCTTTTAAAGTTAAAAATGGTTGTGTGAGTCTTTTTGGCCAATTCTCTATTTGTACAAATGATGAACTCAACAACATTATGAAGGGGGAAGAGAGGCTTCCGGTTTCCCACCCCATCATTTTCACCAGCAGAAAAGGCTGAACAGGAAGGCCTTTTGCCCCTTTCTCTGGCTCTCTGTGTCTTAAGCCTGCTTGCACTCTTTGGGTTGGCCATGGGGGTGGGCAGAGGAGCAGAAACCACTGCCACCACCTAGGTGGATAGATGAGACAGAAAGAGAGTCAAAGCCACCACTGCATGTTCCAGGCAGGCGGACAAAAGGCAGGATTGCCATCACATTGTCAGGTAAGCTGGCAGGCCGGTGAGTGGAAAGAGGGAGTGAGAAATGGAGCTGTTGCTGCAGGAGCCAGGCAACGTGAGGCAGTGGCATTGCTGGTGGGATGGAAGAGAAGGGGGAGCTGGTGTTGCCCTTTACCCCCACTGTGTAAGCCAGGCTGCCATTGGCAGTGACTCTACAGGTGAGTGGGCTGGCTGACAAGTGGGCAGCCCAATAAGGGAGGCAGGGGGTCAAAAAGAATGGGATTCCCCCTGCAATACTAGTAGGTCCCTGCTTGTGTCATATTCAGTTAGTTCTAAGCAGGCAGGGGTCCTTTGGGGGGGGACGCGGGGGGACGCCATCCCCCCGGGTGAGGTGCGGGAGGGCGGGGCCTGGAGCTCCCTGATGGTGCCCGCTGGAGGTCGCCGCCGGCTGTGGGGAGGACACACTTCCGGTGATGTCAGGGGGTGTGGCATATGCTAATGAGTTATGCTAATGAGTCCCCCTAGCTCTTTTTCTACGAAATGACCCCTGTAAGCAGGTGTTATAAATGTGAGAAAAGGATCCTAGCCAGACTCAGATGCTACAGCGAATCCAGTGGTCCAGTGTAGTCCAGAAGCTGGTCTTTCGTTTTATCTTACCCAACTATTTTCCCTTAAATTATAGAGAACTTCCTGTTTGACAGATCATAATTAGATTGCAAAGTCTTGTGTGGCTAGAATGTGTGGAACAGAAAAGAGACAGTCCACTTCGAAAAGATTCATTTTTAGAGAGATATCAGTGCATTTTCTAATTCTCTTTGCACCATCCAAAGGTCCTTGGGATCAGAATGTTCTACAGGGTTCCCCAGGAAGTCCAGGTTAGACAGCTGGAAGCTCAAGATAACTTGCTTGCATTCCAACTTGGGGAACAGAAGGGTCAAACCGGAAACAGGCTGACAGAAGGCCCTGAAAGAGGTCCACTGATTGCAGTAAAGCTTATTTCTACAAATAGGCATGTTGGATCAGGATGAAAACACCCTTAAACATTAACTGAGCTAGACACAAGAAATCCAGCCAGGACACAGAGACACAGATCCCACTGATGGTGTCACAATTCACTCTTTTCAAACATGACAGTTCTCCTTCCAGAGGAGAGCAGGGCACAGAGTTTTTGACACTGGTACAGCCTCCATCTATTTTGTTCTCTAAAAGCCTTTAGGGCCTGCTGTCCCTGTCCAACACAATGTGTCAAGCA
Source organism: Gekko japonicus (assembly GCF_001447785.1). Classification (NCBI taxonomy): domain Eukaryota; kingdom Metazoa; phylum Chordata; class Lepidosauria; order Squamata; family Gekkonidae; genus Gekko; species Gekko japonicus. The sequence goes on along the minus strand of NW_015176453.1, from coordinate 2,478,017 downwards.
GAGATGATAGAACAAACTGGCAACCAAAATAGAACAAGTCGCAAGGACCAGATGCTCTTCATCCAAGAGTGGAAAAGAAATCCAAAAGAGAATGCTGGTGGCTTAGTCACTTGACTTAAGCAGAGGGCCTCTGTTGACCCCTGCTGAATTTGGAGGAGGTCAGCAGTGTTTAACTACACCTAATTTGGCCAGTGCAATTTCTTTTTTGCTGACCTTGCTAAGAATGGGTGTCTCCTGCCATGTTTTGCTCATGTCCGAAAGATGCTGAGAACTAGTGTTGCCAGCCTCCAGGTGGGACCTGGAGGTCTTTTGGCATTACAGTTGGTTTCCAAATTATAAGGATCAGTTCCTCTGGAGAAAATGGCTGCATTAGAGGGTGGACTCTGTGGGATCCCCTGCCGAGCTCCCTCCCCTTCCCAAACTCCACTCTCCCCAGGCCCCACCCCCAAATTTCCCAAGTCAATAAGGCCAGGGGGACTGTTACTGTAGGCCCTTGCCCGTGCACAGCGACTTCTTTAAAGTGGACTGCTATCCATCCCTAGCTAAATTTGTATGGGTATTTGTGCAAGGGCAAAATCCTGTGGCTTTTTGCTTCAGCGTTAAAATCAAGCCCAAGAACCAAGACTCATGGTGGGGCCAAGCAGGCATGATTATTTACTTACTTGGAAAACTTATAAGGCACATTTCTGCCTTCTTGGGCACCCAACAGCTGTCAAAATAAAAAAAAAGTCAAAATCCTATAAACAATTCAAATATTATAAATATTATTCAACATAATAAAAATCAAGTAAAATGTGCAGGAAAGTCACTTTGGCTAGTGAGCCCTTCCTGAGCAGAAAAGATCTTGCCACTGTGGTGCACGCCCTGGTAACATCTAGATTAGATTACTACAATGCACATGGGGCTGCTCTTGAAGACTGTCCAGAAGCTACATGTAACCCATGCAGTTTTGTTGACTGGAGTGAGTCATAGGGACCATATGACTCCAGTCTTATTTCTCCTGCACTGGCTTCTAGTTTGCTTCCAGGTTCAATTCAAGGGGCTGGTATTGACCTTTAAAGCCCTTTATGGCTTGGGGCCAGCATACCTTAAGGGCAGTCTTCTCCCCATTCAAATCTACCCATCCACCCCAGTCATCTTCAGAGGCCTTGCTTGGGCTGCACCTGCCATCTGAGGCTAGATGGGTGGCAACCTGAGAAAGTCATGGCTTCAAAATTCTGGAACTCCTTCCCCAGGGAGATTCATTGGTTTCTCTCTATCAGTGTTGGTTGCCAGCAGGCAGACTTTTTTTGTTTCCCCTGACATGCCCCCAATAGTGGTTACTAGCCCTACTTCTAGTGATGTTTATGTGTTTTTAATTGAATTTTAAAAAATAATTTTAGCTATATTTTTAATTGCTCAGGTGTTTTACTGTTTTTTTTATGTTCACCCCCTTGTGGACCCTGCTCTGGTAGAAAGACAGCATTGAAATGTTTTAAGTAAATAAATAAATAATCCTCAGGGCCTGGTGGTCTCGTCTGGGAAGATGGTGCTGTTGGGAAAAAAGCAGACTTACCTCAGATAATGATTAAAGAAAAAAGGATCCAAAGCCAACCTTCCTTGCCAGGTGACTGTACACATTTGCAGGTAGGGCTTCAAAGGCTTGAATGGGAAAATGAGTGATTTTGTTATAAATCAACAGAAATTTCTCTAACCCTGTCACCAATTAAGTGCCTATGAATTACTGGAAAGCAAATATGCTGGGCGGGTGTTTGGATCACTACCCCTCCCAGGGATTAGGGCTCATATGTGTTTGTGGGGTCACATGAAGATGCAAGCAACGATGCTCCATCCACTAGTCTGCTTTAACAAGACAAATTAATGCAAGGAAACAGAACCCCTGTACACATGACGCCACGCGTGAAATCAACCCACAGAGGGAGAGCTGGTAGGAGTATGTTGATGGCCCCATACCCAGTTTATGCACAATCACCACTTTATAAGCACAGGCTCTGCCCTCAGAGGAAGGGTATGGGCATAGGCCCCCTCCCCGTGAACAAGAGCCCTTTTCAGATGTCACAGTTCAGTCAATCCAACTATGCATAAGGGAGAAGCTGAAGTGCGCGCAGACCTCCCAACACATGCATTCAACATGTTTTGAGTGAATAGGGCAGCACATGAATTTTCATACTTTGAGGCCTCAAGAATCTGGGTTTCTGATCACACATTCTGAAGCTGAAAAATACATGCTTTGCCCTATCTGCAAAAAAACCAGGGACCACACTATCAAGATGCGTGTGTAATGCAATTTGCCATTATGCATGATCAGACTGCCAAGACTGTAACATCTGAAAATAGCTACAAATGTTAGAAAAAGTAGGTTCCCAGTTACAGGGATAAGGCCTATACGAGTATACTTCCTAGGGCGGTTCTGCATTGGCTTTTCCCTCCGTTGTTTTACCAAAGGTGTAGCTCAAAATCACATTCAAATACCCCGAGGGAACGCCATACTGACTGCGAAGTCGCCCCTTCAAATACCCCGAGGGAACGCCATACTGACGGCGAAGTCACCCCTAAACAACCATAAATCTATGCAGAAGGTACCATAAAACCCAATGACTGAAAAAAGTGAAAGTAGCATGCAATGCAGAGGGGAATTTTTGTTCCATCATGGGTTTGGTAAAACAACGGAGGGTAAAACCGATACAGAATCACCCCTACATGCATTAAGTTTCTTCTCACGAGCCAGGGACTGCTTGAAGGCTGGGGACATGGCCAGCATGCTCATCCTCATTCCCCCTATCCCATGTGTAGATGGCTAGAAAGTAGGGCTGCCAGCTCCAGGTTGGGAAATACCTGGAGATTTTGGGGGTGGAGCCTGAGAAGGGTGAGGTTTGGGGAGGGGAGGGACTTCATTGGGGTATAATGCCATACAGTCCAGCTTCCAAACCCTAACCATTTTCTCCATGTGAACAGATCTCTGCTGCCTGGAGGTCAGGTGTAATATCAGGAGACCTCCAGCCACCACCTGGAGGCCGACAAGCCTACTAGAAAGTGTAGATTTACGGGTTCAGTTCACACAAGAGAAAAACAAAATAAAAACAGGGATTTTCAAGTGAAAATAGTGGGACTGTGACATTTTATATAACCCCTAATTTCATCACATTCTTATCCTACCCTTTCTGTTGAGGAATTCAAGGTAGGGCATAGGATAATTTGGTTGCATCTTCACACCAATCCTGTGAAGTTCTTTAAAGGTAAAGGTTCCCTTGCTCAAAAGCCAGTCGAGTCCGACTCTAGGGTTGCGGTGCTCATCTCCGTTTCAAAGCCGAAGAGCCAGTGCTGTCCGAAGACGTTTCCGTGGTCATGTGGCCGGCATGACTAAACACCAAGGCCCACGGAACGCTGTTACCTTCCCACTGAAGTGGTACCTATTTATCTACTTGCAATTTCTTGCTTTTGAATTGCTAGGTTGGCTTTAGGCTCCAAGAATACCCAAGGTACCCAAGGGAGTTTCATTGGCAGCCGAAATGCAGCAGCTTGTGAACTCCAAGGCACACAGGTAGGACCAGCCAAACCACGTGTGAGCTCTCTGGGTCGCGACTCCGGAGAACTTAAGTAGTAGAGTCACTTGTAGCACCTTAGTGCACTGCTATGGGGAAGGTGGGTTAACCAGAGAGACAAAGGAGAGTTTCTCCTTAAATAAACTCTTTTTGGGGCATGTGCTATCCAGCCATAAACTATCTATCCCGGTACCGACCGGGACCACGCCTCGCGGCCCCCGGGCACGGCGGGAGGAGCGCCCCGGGAGCCCCGACCGAACCCCGCAAGTCCTCACCTGAACGGGAACGGCAGGAACGGCCAACGAGGCACGGGACCCTGCCTTGGGGCAAGGGAGACAGCGAAGAGCCCGGCGACAAGCGGTGAGGATGGCCGAGCCACGGAGGAAGCCGGCGGCGACGGGAGCAACGGGCGGCGCACGGGGGAGGACGCCGTGCAGAGCGGGGACGGCGTGGAGCGGCCCAGAGCGGGTGGCCGCGCTCGGGTCCGTCCCCGATCGCGCCCAACGCCGAGACCGATGGCAGAGCCAAGGGAAGCCGACCGACCACACGAGCTGCATCAGGGAGAGGGCGGGCCCGGGAGGGGCGGGACGGCGTCCTATGCTTTGTATGAGGGTGGAGCCACGGCGCTGGGATTGCTGGGTACGAAGGGGGAAATAAAAGAGCGAGGAGAGCTAGCCGAGGAGGAGACACTGGGCTGGCTACAGGAGTGGCAGGGTTGGTGACCAGAGAGAGAACAACCCGGGCCATATCCAGGCAGCACCAGGCGGACCATAAGGGAGTGAAGTAACTTCCTGGAGGGTCTGTGTCTGAGGCACGCTCATCCTCAACAAGGGTTTCCCCTGCTTCAAAACCCTCAACCCCATCTCCTACCCCGGCACACCAGACGGCTAGTGGACTGGAGAAATCACGGCTGAAGGTCCGGATCCCGGGCAGGACCGAGGGCGAGTTCACAGTCTCACAAGTGTAACCACTCATGATATGCAGTGTTACTTGGAAGTATCCCTCCCCTTGCCATATAATTCAGTATTGGTGACCATGTTCTAATATATCTCATACGCGGAGCTGTACTTGTCTGTTGTGTTCTTTGTACTGAATCCGTGATTTTAGCCATAACAAACTGTTGCCATAGCTTATCATGCCACTCTGCCAAAGAGTGGGGTTGGTGATTTCCATCTTGTGGCTATCGTCAATTTGGCTGTCGCTAGTAATGTCGAAATAGTCTCCCTAGTGTTGTCTACTATCGAATCATCCCATTTATGTAGGAGTATAACTTCCGGTTTAAAAGCATGCAGATTTCATAGCTGGGCACTCCCTCTCTCCCCTGCTGTGCATGACACAACTCGCCAATGAGAATTATTACTTTGATACTTTTAATTAATTTATCTTTCTGAGATGATAGCTTAGCCACCTATCTTTGATAGGTCATAAAAGTTCATGCAAAGTTCAAAGAGGACTTTATATTAGGGTTTAGAATATTTTAACCAGTTACAATTTACAGAAGAACTTGATCAACCATTCAGTGCAGGTCTAATCCAAAATACATGTGTATTTTTATCTTTTTTGATAAAGAATTAATCAAATATGTAGATTTCAATCACACAGATTTTGTTTTCATTATGTTTGTTACAAATTTCATGTTAATAAAACCTTTTAAAACTTTTAATTAGTCAAATGAAGTATGTGTGCATATTTGAAAGGCTTGCAAATTACAGAGGCATTTCTTTTCCTGAATACAGAAAATTAGAGGATATAAACTTCCCCTCAAATGTTATCCATCTGCCTCTCCCAGTACAGAGGGATTCATTCATTCATACCATTTCATTTCATTTTTTTATTAAAATCTTAATAAATCTTCTCTTGCCAACCTCTCTAACTGAAACTCATTAACATATCAGAAGATAATTTATAAGCCATGTCACATATATTGTTCCTCATATATCAATTTGTCATTCTTCTGCTCTTGTTCCCTTTTTAGAATATTAGGAATTATTTCAAATATGTATTAATGAGCTTCTCTGTGTAAAATTTTTAACTGTTGCAATTCATCCAGATCCTTAGAATAACCCTGGGAGGAGCAATCCTGTTTCTCTACTTCCTGATACAGACAAAATGCCTTTAGATGGAACAGGAGGGGCCTTTTGCCAGCCCTGCCCTGTGCACTGAAGTGGTACCAGCAAGTGACCTAGACCCAGTTGGCCAATCAGCTGTCTTCAGGATGGAAAAAAGGGCATACTAGTTTACAGAGATTAAAATGTGGAATTCACTGCCAGAGGATGTAATGATGTCCACAGGAATAAACAACTTTAAAGGGGGGTTAGGCAGATTCATGGAGGATAAGTCTATCAGTGGATGGCTACTAGCCATGGTGACTGCGGGTAACCTTAACATTCAGAGGCACTAAACCTCTGAATCCCAGACCCAGAAAGCAACATCAAGGGAAGGCCTCGGCCTCTATGCCCTGTTGTTGGCTGTCCAGAGGCATTGATTGGCCACTGTGTGAGACAAGATGCTGGACTATATGGACCACTGGTCTGATGCAGCAAGGCTCTACTTAAGTTCTTGTGTTCTTAGGGCTGTAAATGGTTCTCTTCCCGGACAATAGGAATAACAGCCATTCACAAAACCATCCTAAGCAAAGACTCCCTTATAAATTCATTAAGATCTTAGGGCTCAGGAGGGTGGAACTCTATTTATTTTAAACATTTCTACACCACCTTTTGCCTTGAGTTGGATGGCCCAGACTAGGCTGATCTCATCAGATCTCGGAAGCTAAGCAGGGTTGGCCCTGGTTAGTACTTGGATGGGAAACCACCAAAGAAGTCCAGGGTTGCTATACTCTACTCAACTGTACTCTAGTCATAAACCTGAATAGGGAAGGGTGACAACTTTGCGAGTTCTGCACTACAATGATTTATCTTGCATGTTTTCCTTGATGTTTCACTTCATATGAAGTATTAATACAGTTCATTGAGTGTAGATTTGTCACATTTGCAATCTGGGTCTACTAGCATAATTTATTCCATTTCTTCTAATCATGGAGAAGGGCAAGAAGCTACACAGGGCACTGAGTGACCACCTCTTGACCACTTAAAACCCTATCCAGCAATTCTTCTGGCTTCTATTTCTGATTTTAGCAGGCACTGCCCACAAACATAACTTCACAGTCATAAGGGCTGAAAACTTACTTTTAAAAATAAAACTGAAATGATCAAGAAGCTGATCTTAAGCAGCTAGAACTACTTCTTGTGTTGGCTCCCCCCCCCACGGCACATATATTGCATACAGACAGTCCTGAACCTTGGCCAGTTCACTACATGGACAATTATTTTTGCATGATGTTTCCTGTACAAAGTGCCTCGTGCAGCAAAATGGTCTCATTTTAAGGGCCTTTTTATCGTTCCCATCTACTGGAAATGAAAACCAATTATTCCATATGACCAACTGTCCATTTTGAGCTCACATACATTGGATGAAACTATAGCAATAGCCATGAGAAGAATGACCACTTGGCTAACTCTGAGCTTTGTTTGATTTCCATGCTAGAAAGTCTGCCTTCTCCTGTGTCTCCTGCAGCTTTTTATTGACTTCATCCAGCTTATGAATAATAGGAGTCATGCTGTTTCATATCTCTTCTTTTAAGTCCTGTTTTAAGTCTGTCAGCATCTCATGTAAATGCCTTTTGGTTAAAGAGTCTTCTCTTTTCCTTTTGCTTGCACGAGCTTCTGCTTCCTCCATTTCCGGGGGGGGGGGGGAGTCCTCATCCAAAGAATTTTGGCTTCCTTGCATTGCTCTAGGCATCGGTTTGGAGGAATTCTTGCCACCTTTTGCTCCCCTGTTCCTCCCCATTGTTTTGGTAAAGCTGTAATATTTAAATTGCAGCCCTTTTAAAAATTTTAATTCTTTTGTAGAAGCCGGACACAGAGGCTGTGTTGGGAGTGACTGCACAGCTCTGCTGTCATTCTGCCCCCCCTCCCACACAGAGGTGTTCTTTGAACCAGGGACTTCCTTGTCTGCCCTCCTTGCCACTCTAGTTATGCAGTGAGACATGAAGTTAAAAAAAGGGAAAACTAATCAGCTCTTCCTAAGTGCCATACAATCAACCTCACCTCAATCAAACTCCAATTTCCCTTTTACACTTGGATATTCCGGACTTGCGTGTCTTAGTTGTTCTTATGGTAATGCCGCTGTATTTGTCCCCCATTTTCTTTCCTCGTTTCTGGATGCTTTCACCGTTTTCTCTATCTGTCTCCAGCAGCTGTTAGAAACCCTTTTGGAATCATATATGCTTGACAAAATTGCTCATAAAGACAGCCATGTGAGTGACGGCAGCCTCGCTGTGGGCTCCTGGACACAGAAGCGAGATGGCGCACTCCATCATTCCATACACTGTTTCGACAAAAGCCAGTCTGCTCTTATATTAACTCAGATGCTCACTGAGTACTCCGCTTTTCCCCAAGTTTTCAGCAAGGCTGCATCTGGGAAAGTTTCAAATGACAAAGCTGCCAGACCTTGCTCCCTTTTATAAAAGTGGCGCATCAAAAGAAAACAAGATCTACAGGTGCTGAAGGAGGAACCTCCTCATAGAAAATGCTTGCCCCTTTCACAGATGTGAACTTGGTAATCGGGGTGAATCAACAGCTCACTATAACCTACACTAAGGCAGCTAAGTCAAAGAGCCAGGAAAAAGACTGAATGCACTCACCAGGCCATTCGTCACTAGCTAAACATTTTTAAAAATATACTCTGATGGATATTAACTAACCATTTGCATAGGTGAATGAGACATGGGAGATCTGGCACCACAGATAAAACCCACACATCACCATATCTCATCTCAACCACCGTGTTATTCCATGGAGTCTTGTTTTCGCATTCAGCTGCCAATCGTTGAGGGATAAGCCAAAAATATTATGCCCATGCATATGTGAAGTGAGCCCATGGTCTGGTAAGTTCTTCTTAGGTACATACTAAATTTGGGGATTTAGTCCCAATCTAGCAATCAGGAATTTAGTTCTAGTTGAGCCAGCCAAGTGGGAAGCTATACTTTCTGGCCCTCTAGGTACATATGTGCTATGTGTGAAGTTATTCAGTGGTGAGTTAAAACATGGCACATTCTCAGAGATTTTATGTTCATTAGCAATCCTTCACAAGCCCCTGGGCTGGCATTAAAACAGATTTTAGCATTCAGTCCGTCCCAGCTTTAGAACCACATTACACAGATGTAACAGCAGTCACTTCCTTGTAGGAAACTGGGTGTATAGGTTGTCATGTGGGATGAACACCTGCATGTCTAGTTAACCTTGTGTACACAATGGCAAGAAGTTGTCACTGATGGAGGGCTCTTGCCACACATCCACACAGACACTATATAAGGAAAAATACACATTTTCATTAATCAGACTTGAAAAATAACATGCAGGCTCTGGTAACATTGTGTTTTACACAAGAATTTCATACTTTGTTAAATTACCTTAAGACTTCACTTGGAGCAATATGTAATGTCAAAAGTCATCTACATTTCTCTGCTTGATATTTTTTTTCTTAGATTCCTTAGATTTTCCTTAGTTTTCCATGCATTAATGGAAAGGCTGACAAAAACAACTGAATTCAAATATATGTTTGATATATATTTCTCTCTCTCTCTCTCTCTCTCTCTCTCTCTCTCTCTCTCTCTCTGCTTGGTAAAGTGGATAAGTGTGCAGACTCTAATCTGGGAGAACCGGGTTTGATTCCCCACTCCTCCACTTGCAGCTGCTGGATGACCTTGAACAAGCCATAGTTCTGTCAAAGCTGTTCTCTCAATGACAGTTCTGGAAAGAGCTCTTTCAGCCCCACCCACCTCACAGGGTGCCTGCTGTGGGGAGGGGAAGGGATGGGAGTTTGTAAGCCGCTCTGAGACTCTGAGTGAAGGACGGGGTATAACTCCAAAATTCTTCTTCTCCTCCTCCTCCTCCTCCTCTCTCTCTCTCAGCTGACCTTACCTTACAGGGTCACTATGAAGATAAAATCGAATATGGAAGTATCATGTGCTCTGAGATCTTGGGAGGAAAGGTAGTATTAAAATAGAAAAATATAGAAATCAACTCTTAGCAAAACCTGGTTCCTTCAGTTGCCATACTCTAGCTCCAAGTAGGAGCTTGCCACTATTACCAAAGCACTTTTAATTTTCAATGGAAGACATGTCATGGGGCATTGTAAATAATTAGCAACATGCCATGGGGATAATTTAGTCCTGATACTACCATGGCTTCCACATAGCCCATAAGGCTCTATCAGATTAACAATTGTTATCAAGCTGCTGTTCTAGCCATTCAGAATGCTTAAGTTCATAGGGTTTGTACTGGAGCAAAACTGATGACCAGCCACCTTATGGTATTTCAGTCTTGTAGAGCCAAGGAGGATCTTAACATTTTGCTATATTCCCTCTTCAGAGCACATCTCACTACCTACCTTTCTCTGCCAATAGATACCAGAGGCATTCCAAAAGCCTGAAGTAAATTTTTCTCTTTTACTTTGTTCTCCTATCTTTGTTCACATCATTTTCTCACACAAAGAAAAAAAACTTGTAGCATCTTCCCTCTGAAACATAGAGTTAAAATTCCCATTAAGCTGTCTTGGGTAAAGTTTTTGAGATTGACAGCAAAGTTCTGGTGAGAGCTGTTGAAGAAGCCCCTTAAGACCAGGAAGTGCCAAGCTTCCTGAAACAGGCATGTCCAATATGTTTTCAATTCAAGTCAAGGCTTTGTAAATGCCTTTCAGCTGTATTTGGTAGCACCAGGATGACATCAAGTGGTCAGTGAAACCAATTACTCTACTTCATCATAATGTGCTTTCTTCCCCTAGCAATGTTTTCTCCAAGATGATCACACACACACACACACACACACAAAAATCATTGAAATGAAACTTTCTCTCATTTTCCTTTCACAGCAAGAATTAGTACATTAAAAGGAACTTCATTCAATGCAGTAACCATTTGTTGTAAGGATGTCTTGCAGACATAAACAGTGCAGTCCTACAACTGAATTACAGCCTTCTAAGTTGGAAAGGGGCAATTTGACTCAATCCAAGGATCTTCTTCAGCCCCTATTAGCAGAGCACTATGTCATATTGCTACTAGGTCAGCAACACCTTTGTTGACGTCCCAGTCATCTGCTGGAGAAGGAGACAGTGCCTGGACCCGTTCTGACCCAGTCCTGACGATCTGTTGCACAGAAAGGCTCTCATACTATTACAAATATGTAGGATCGAGTGTCTCACAACAGAGTGGCTCTGGAGTCCCAAAGCCAATGAATGAAATCAACAAGAACAATAATTTGTTTTGTTTGCACAAGATGCAAACTCTACCCTGTGAGTAGCAGAGTCTCATAAACAGGAGTCAACATGATGCCCATATGTTAGTTTCCAGAAATATTTGGCAGGCTACTGTTAGACATATAAAGAATACTAAAATAGATGGACCTTTGTGGTTCGTTATGATCCAGCAAACCTTCATTCCCAATCAAAACTCAGGACTAATGATAAATGTCAGAAAGTGAGGGGGACATGATATGACATTTTTTTATATTTACAACCAAGGTCTTGGTACATGTTGTACTTTACCAGTAAACCATGGAGATGGGGAAGATATGTACTGGAAGCACTGTAAATCTGCTAGCAAACACAGAAACCTTTGGCACAGAAGGCTTGCTTTGTACATTTATAAACCCTTCATGGTAAATTTCATCTTGTTACTGATAAATGGAAGACAAGGGGTTGAAATCTGATCATTTGCTGAGAGTGCTCCATTATTATATTCCCCAAGTTTATGATATTTACTGTAACTCATGCATAACAGATGCAGGAATGGTACGCAGCTAACCATTAAAAAGGCTTTCTGAAAATCTACTTCCTGCTACCACACCACTCTTGATACCGCTTTACAATTACTGATTCACTATCATCTGTATAATAAATAATGAAATACTGGCATGTGCTATCCCATTGTCCTTATGGCGGTCTTGATATTGCCTTGATAATAGTTAGGGTCTTAGTGCAACATATCCATGCACACACATTCCATTGAAATAAATAAGACCTACTTGCAGGTACATTTGGGAGTATGGCAAAGGTTGCATGCACTTAACTTAGTGAAAGTTAGTGAAAGTTAACCAACCCAAAGCTGCTTCATGACATCCAGTTATAAGTTCTTCCCTGGTAACTGATTCTATCCTGGGCAATTGTCAGAGAACATCTTCTGTAGATAGACAGTTGACAAAAGAAACACTGTCTATGTCTGTCAAGCATTCCACCAAGAAATCTTGTCATACTTTTTTTATTTAAAGCTAAGATCTGCTTTAGGAAAGTATGTTTATGTCTGCTGCAGAACTCACAAACAGCGTGTATATGCTAATTCCAAGAGATATTTTGAAAAGCCTTCTGGGCTCAAGCCTGACATTCTTCTCAAAACGTTGAGGAACTGGCTTAGCCTTCAAAGACTGATAATCAGCTCAGCTCCTTGAGGGATCCTTCTAAGGAGGCAGTCACCTTGGTTCATTTGAGCTTTGAGGTTTCTCAAATGCCTTTGATTCAAAATGACAACTCCTACTCAAGCAATGGATCTAGAATAAATCAACTTCTGTGCAATTGGCATGAGACTATACTTCGTTTTAAATCTCACGGTCTCCAAAAACGCAGGTAGGCTCCGAAGGTACGATTTAGCCACATCTATGTTCCTTTGAGTAGGAGCTGCGGTGGCTCAAGTGGTTAAGACGCTGAACTGCAGGCTGTGGAAGGCAGTAGTTCAGCAGTTCAAGACCCGGGTGCTGCAAGACGGAGTGAGCTCCTGTCTCTAGTTCCAGCTCCTGCCAACCTAGCAGTTCGAAAGCAAGAAATTGCAAGTAGATAAATAGGTACCACTTTGGTGGGAAAGTAACAGCGTTCCGTGCGCCTTGGTGTTTAGTCATGCCGGCCACATGACCACGGAAACGTCTTCGGACAGCACTGGCTCTTCGGCTTTGAAACGGAGATGAGCACCGCAACCCTAGAGTCAGATTCGACTTGCTTTCGAGCAAGGGAACCTTTACCTTTACCTATGTTCCTTTGAACTGAATTAGGAATGGTAACACATTTCAGAATGGGACAGTAGTGGTGGTTCAGTACCAAGTTACGAGCTGTGCCAAACCCATCCCACCAAACGTTCAGCCGAGCTCACAATTAGCTTGCTCAAATACCAGTGGTTGCCTCCTGTTAGTTTCCCTTGCAAAATTTGGGGAAGAAGGGTGGGAAGGAGAACCAGTGGCACAGAAGGTCGGCGATGACAGCAATTTGGCAGGAGCTCCCAAATCAGACTGATGCTTCTAAGTTTTTTCAAAGATCTCCTGAAAGACTGGGCTCCTTCTGGCAGCATAGCATTCCAGGTTACACATCATCATAGATTAGGATGTATCCTCTTGGCTGCTTCACTGCTTTTGCAAAGCCACCCCAAAGTCTCCTCCTACTCTCTGTTTCCCCTCTGCCACACTGCTCTCTTCCTACACAGAGCTCATATTTTCACAGAAGCCTATGGCGTATCCCCTACCCATGCCAACTATTAGACTGCATTTACTTACATGCATCCCACACGACTTTGCTTTTCCCTTTTCCCTGTTCCCTTTGATGTCATCCTACTGTCAAAATTTATATTGAAAGCTCCCTGGAGCAGGAACTCATCTTGTTGTATATGTTACTCAGTAATGCACCCTGTACATTGCTGCTTTGAAATACTTAAATAACTGTCCAGCAGGCTTATAAGAGTGGCTCTGAGTGTGGATGTAATCAAGGCCACTAGTTCATGGGATACAATTTCCCAGAAACATTCC
>NW_015176453.1:2463404-2464246 GCF_001447785.1 Gekko japonicus | reverse complement strand
AAATTGCCGTAGAAGTATGGAAAGCTGTCAAAGCTAAAGCCCATATGAACCTCCCAGTGAGCCAAGGTCTGTTGGTGGCAGAGGTAAGATTGGGGATGGGGAATGGCTTTTTCTTAGCTACCAAGGCTTTGGGACACTCTCTTCCCCAGGAACCTCACATGGCCCCTTCATTTGTGGCTTTTCAGCAGTCTGTGAAGACTCCAGAGGCATTTGGAGGAAGAAAAACAAAACTTACCCTGTTCAATTTGGCTTATTTCTATGGTTGTTTGTCGGGTTTTATGTGTTTTATTGCAGCCTACTGTGTTTTTGTCAGATATATTTGCATTTTTTAAATAGTATAAGCCACCTTAAATGTTATATTCTCCCTTCCTACTGGTGTAAATACCCCAGATTAAATGAATTTCATCGCTGGGTGCAGGGCTAGCTCCAGGTTTTTTTGCACACTAGGCGAGGCTACGTTCTGGCCCCGTGACCACCAATTTTCAAACATAAATGCATTTTAGGAAGAATGAAAAACCCAAAATTTGATTGCTAATTTTAAACTGGTTTACATTTTTAAACAATATGGTTTTATTCTGGTATTAATAGCTTTTAAGATGTGTTTTTGTGCTCTGACCTTTAGGGGTTTGAAAGTCCAGAATCCCAGTGTCTTTGCTCCTGATCTGGTTCTACAGTAACAATTAGCATAGTAATACAATCAATAAACATAAAAACACAAATGAATCAATAACAGGGCCATTAACAAAGCCAGGAATTCCTGGCTTCCTCCAGTGTCTGGAGTCTAAAAAGGGCTGCCAACTCTGAGTTAGAAAATTCCTGGGGACTGGGGGAGGGGGGGGGAG
>NW_015176453.1:2461553-2462462 GCF_001447785.1 Gekko japonicus | reverse complement strand
GAGGGGGCGGCTGAGAAGTCCGGTCAGGGACTAGATGCAGGGCTTTTGGCGGGGGACAGGGCTTTTGGCGGGGGCGGGGGGCCAGGTGTAGTTTGGCACCCCTAAGGGGCGGCCTGCTCTAGGCGAACGCCTAGTTCGCCTAGTGAGCAAGCCGGCCCTGGCTGGGTGTCTCTAAGCACATGGGGGTGGGGATTATGGAGACGGGCAATCCTCCTGCAGTTACGAGCAGATGGATTCCATTCATTTTAATGAGATATATTATAATGTAAGCAAATGGTGTGGGGGGAGAGGGAAGTAGCAGGAAAACTGGAGAAAACCAAGTATTGGGAGACATAATCACAGAGAAAATGAAATCATTTAATTTTATCCTAGTGTCTCATTCAGTGCTAAGGGAGAGCAATTCATTGCCATTATCACACAATGCAGTCAACGAGCAAATTACATCACAGCTTACATTACTGATTAATTCATCTTCACACAGGTTTTAATTACAAATGAATTAAAAACCAAGAAAAAATACTTTCTGATATCAGGATTCGTTTCAGGCTAAGTTCACATACATTCTACAGTGAAGGTTTGTTGGTCTTAAGTGAGAAAAGAATTGATTTTTGTCTGACTGGAACTGTTAATTTCTGATCAGAAAGGTTTGCCTTGTAGTAATGGAAGAAAAGTATTGGGTGTGAGGGTGTAATTCAAAGGTCAGCAGCATTCCTTGGGATTTCCTTGTTCTCTTCTAGAAAAGCAAGCAATCTGAATACATACAAGTACTCTGTTGTCAAACAAAACAAGATAAAAACATGGCGGCCCTGCTGGCACGGAGCCATTGGTATGTTAGAACTACAGAACTGTGGCCAATATGGAACCTGAATGAAGTACATATATAAAGCTGTAATAATATCATGCATCATC
>NW_015176453.1:2445640-2461540 GCF_001447785.1 Gekko japonicus | reverse complement strand
CAGAAGCTAGAGCTGACATTGAAATTCAAATTTGACTTGTCAATGGATGTAGGAATCAATCACACAAAATCTCCAAAGTAAGTGTCCTTTTCTCACCCGGCATATTAGTTTCCAGCATCCAAACTCCACCTGCTGCACCACTCAAACTATCAAAATAATACTAGTGCCTTGCAGTGTTCCCTCTAAGCTGAATTAGTGTGAGCTAGCTCAGTTTTTTAGCCTCCGGCTCACACATTTTTGTCTTTGCTCAGGAAGGATAGCTCCAGAGCAAACTGATTTATGCAGTAGCCAAATCGCTTGCTCACAACTTTATCGCCAAGAGCTCAGAAATTGCTCACAAGACTCCACGGCTTAGAGGGAGCATTGGTGCCTTGCCTGCTAAATATGCAGATTTCTTGTTTTATTGATGTGTTAACAGCCTGTTAAATGTATGTTAATTAATATGTACAATGTTATATTTTCTGTAAATCTTTCCAAACGTTTATTGTATGTATATACATCTCTATATGTTGTACGTTTGTTGTTGTAAATTTAAAATTTATAAATAAAAATAAAGTTATAAAAGAATCAACAAGAGGGGATAGATGTGAGCGATTGCTTCCACATGGACATCTTTCTCTGCCTTTGTTTTCAAATCAAAACCTTTGTTTTGGGGAGCATTGCTGCAATAGCATCCCCTAATCCAGGGGTGTCAAACTCATTTTGTTATGAGGGCTGGATCTGACATAAATGAGACCTTGTTGGGCTGGGCCATGTGTGTCATAAAATGTAATGCCAGGTAGCAGAGATATAAGCTTTATAAAGGACACAAACACAAAGGTTTTTTTTTTTACTTAAAATAAAAGCATGCTTAAAACATTAGCACTCTTGCAATATTTTGTGTATTTAACAGTATCTGATAACTGACATCTCTTGCTCTGAATTATTGTATCAAAATGTCTGTGCTGTTGCAATCTTGAGTATGCTGTTCAGGTGTGTATCTGTAAGCTGCAAACTTGCTTTTGATTTATTGACATTCACCACAGACATCTCATGATCAGACTTCTGAGTCTAGGACAGGTTAAAACATGAAATGGCTGAGTGATTAAGAGAGTCTGGTAAAGCAAGCTATGATGCAGCAGCAGCAGCAGAACTGGACGCAGGAAATGGCCAGTTCCGCTGCAGGCCTGATGGAAGCCCTCCGGGGGCCTGATCCGCCCCCCAGGCTGCATGTTTGACACCGCTGCCCTAATCCTTCACTTTCCAGGTTTCTTTTAGTCGGTCTGTTGTGACCACCATTTTCCTTGCTGGGCTGCCAGTGGGCTTTTTTTTAAAAAAAAAAAATCAGTCATTGCTATAATGCTGTTGCAACTACAATTACTTTCACCACAGACATCTCATGATCAGACTTCTGAGTCTAGGACAGGTTAAAACATGAAATGGCTGAGTGATTAAGAGAGTCTGGTAAAGCAAGCTATGATGCAGCAGCAGCAGCAGAACTGGAAGCAGGAGATGGCCAGTTCCACTGCAGGCCTGATAGAAGCCCTCCGGGGGCCTGATCCGCCCCCCCAGGCTGCATGTTTGACACCTCTGCCCTAATCCTTCACTTTCCAGGTTTCTTTTAGTCGGTCTGTTGTGACCACCCTTTTCCTTGCTGGGCTGCCAGTGGGCTTTTTTTTAAAAAAAAATCAGTCATTTCTATAATGCTGTTGCAACTACAATTACTTTAAAAGCTCTCAAATGCAGGGGAACCATCAACTTGAAAGAGGAACATGCACCGTGTGGATGCTCTGTTGCCACTGCAAATGCCTCTCTCTCCATTTGCATCAAGAATGAATACAAAATGAAGAATCCTCACTGTATGCATGAAGTCTCCAGTCATTGTGTCACAAAAATCTGTAGGAATCCTTGCCTTTCCCCCTTTCACTACCTAGGGCAATTTCACCACATTTCCTATATGGTTATTGAGTATGCATGACTCAACTAGATTCTAAAATAAATAAAACAACCCAAGTTGTTGTGCCATTGCTGAAGCAATTTCTGCCTTATGAGATATCTTAAGACACTCCCAAACGTCCACCAGGATGTCTGTAGCTATGTAACTTAGCACTTCCACTTGCCTAGCTTAGTGTATAATGTTGTTCTGGATTGATTTCCGAGCACGTGAAAATGGGGGCAACAAAGGGTACTCGCTATTTGCCAGTGGTTTTGAGAAGGGATGATAATAGCTGTCCAAGAAAACTGGATTCAAGAAAGGACAAAAGGGCAGTGCCCAGGGCAGTAGTGTAAGACAGTAGTTAGGAGTGTGATCTGTGAGCCATGATTTGGAACAGCGGTGTCAAACATATGGCTGTGGGCCAGAACCAGCCCAGCCAGGGATCTTATCCATGAGCAACTGGTCATTCATTACCTTTATTGCCAGATGGCAGAGGCTGTGCATGGTGTCCCTGTATACTGTCCCAGTGCTAATGAGTAAGGGGTGGTGGAAGTGGGAGGGTGGGCATCAGGGAGATACTCTGAGGAAATGTGGTAAGAATGTTTAAAGCATGCTTGTATTTTGAGTAAAAAATTACATTGTTAACTGGCTTTGGCTGTGTCTTTTATAAAGTTTATATCTCCCATACCTGGCATTACATTTTATGGCACACATGGCATGGACTGACAAAGTGACATTTATGTCAGATCCATCCCTTGTAACAAATGAGTTCAACACCACTGATTAGGAAGGTCTTAGTTCACATCTTTCTCCATCCATGGATTCACTGCATAGCTTTATGCCAATATCACTCAACCTTAACCTCTATCCTCACCTGTCTTATAGGGATATTAGGCTTGGATACCAAGCAACATGAATGGAGTCATCCCAGAGGACTTCCCTCCTCTTCCTGGGTCAGTGGATCCGAAGGAAAGATGTAGAGGGCAAATGGGAGTCTGCAGCAGGAGTGGGGACTCAGCCAAAACCTCCCTCAGCAATTCAGCAGATGAAAACCCTGTTCTTATCAGAGGAGCTGCTGCTGCTGCTGCATCGATAGAACAGTACCACAGGATCCAAGGCTTAATACTGAACTGCTTCATAGTAGCATTGCCAGGACCCCAGCATCTCAAAAGCCTGAGACTCACTGGCTGGCTTAAAAATGGACAATTCAAAGTGAAATTAAAGAAAAAATAAGTTGTTTTGCATTCCTGTGGTAAAGCAGAGATAAGAAAAAGAGACTTGCTTGCAAAGATCACGAGACTGAGGGGGCTAGAACTCGGAAGTGACGCCTCTAAAGTGTATAAAAAAGCCAGGAGTGTGCCGAGAGAGCAGGTCGGAGGACCAGAAGAAGAGCGGAACAAAAGCAGGGGACCGGAAGAAGGACCAGGAAGAAGCCCCACAGGAAAGGGACGGGGAGCAATTTTAAGCAACGGACAGGAAGTTCCGGTAAAAGAAGCCTACTCTACAATCTGACATCATAGAGTAAAGACACCTGACATTTTTAGCAGGACCAAAAACAAAACTTCGATTTATGGCTTAATCAAAAAATTGGAGAAGAAGCAAATAGGCGATTCAGCTGGGCGCGTAGAGATCTTTCGAATGGTATAAATGAGCAAACGAAAAAATGAAGTCAGTTCTGAAATACAGGAAGTTAAGAACGGCAGTCAAGAAGACGGACAGGAAGTTCAAAGCT
Source organism: Gekko japonicus (assembly GCF_001447785.1). NCBI lineage: Eukaryota > Metazoa > Chordata > Lepidosauria > Squamata > Gekkonidae > Gekko > Gekko japonicus. Next base: position 2,457,893 of record NW_015176453.1, on the reverse strand, counting down.
TACTTCATATTGACAAATTATAGAGGTTAAACGCCCGGCATTATTTGGAGGTGGGACTTAAATTTCAAGTTAGAGTTTAAAATTGGAAGATTCAAAGGAAGAAAATACGGTGATTTGGACTAACACTTAAAAGACTATTGGACTATATAAACAAGTGAGATTTAAGGTGGAGCTAAGGCAACGACAAAGAGCGGTGGCGTTTTCGACACCAAAAATGGTTAAAGCTAAAGACAAAGAAATGCAGGCAGCTATGGATGCAATGGAGAAGAGAATGTTGGATGCCATTCAAGATTTAGTCAAACAGATGGAAATCATTCAAGGAAATGTGGTTGCAGTTAAAGAATTGATGATGTCAGAAGTGGCTGAGATTAAAAAAGAAGTGGGAGAAATTAAAAAAGAGTTTCAAGCAGTAACACATATGTCTGCTGAGATAGAACAAAAAATCCAAGATGTAAACGTAAAAGTTGAAACAGTGGTAAAGGACAATAAAAGAACTGAGATAATGGGAGAGTATAGAGCCACGCAAAATTACCTTAGATTCAGAGGGATTGAAGAACAATTGGAGGAAGATATTAGAGACAGAGTAATTGGTGTCATTGCGGAATATCTTAAAGAAAAGGCAGAAGAAATTGACTACCATTTTGACTTGGTCTATAGAGTAAATTCAGCCTATGCACAGCAAAAGAATTTGCCAAGGGATGTAATTGTGCAATTACTGAGCAAAAGGATGAAAGAAATTATATTTAAGAAGCAATTTACTGACCCTTTGGAAATAGATGGAAAAAAGATAGTAATAATGAAAGAGCTACCAAGAGCGATAATGCAGGACAGGAGGAACTTCAAGAGACTTACTGACAAACTAAAGCAGAAAAATATAAGATTCAGATGGGAAATACCACAAGGCCTTAGTTTCAATTTTCAAGGTCAAAGGCAGATGATAAAGACGACTTCGGACATGCTTAGATTTATACATGACAATATTAGTGAGTTTGGAGACAAATAAAGAGAGATCACAATGGAGTACAAATTTATATCGTGGAACGTAAATGGACTTAATTCGCCTAATAAAAGAAGAATTGTAAAACATTGGCTGGGGAAACAAAAATGTGATGTAATTTGTTTACAAGAAACCCATATTAAAAAACAAGATTTTAAATATTTGGTAGCAAAAAAATTAGGAGAAGAATTTTACTCATCGGTTGATAAGGAAAAAAAAGGGACAGTGACATACATTAAAAAGGAATATGAACCTAAAGAAATATTTAAAGATAAAGAAGGGAGATATATTGCAGTGGAAATGAATATGCATCAAGAAAAGACTTTGATTGCAAATACTTATGCACCAAATGGAGCTAAGGATAAATTTTTTGAAGATTTGATACAAGAGCTGGACCAGGTAACTCATGAGCAGATTGTGCTATTGGGGGATTTTAATGGCACAATTAATAACAAAATGGATAGAAGAACAAAGAAAACAGATGAAAGAATAGGGAAATTGCCAAAATCTTTTTTTTCAACTGGCTAAGCAAGAGAAATTAGAAGATGTGTGGCGAAAGTGGAACCCTACAATTAAGGACTTTACATTTTATTAGAATAGGCATGAATCTTTTTCAAGAATTGACATGATTTGGGCTACCAATGAATTGGCATTAAAAACTAAAAAAGTAGAAATCATGCCAAAAGTTAATTTGGATCATAACCCAATTTTATGGATAGTAAAAGAAGGAACAAAGAAACCTAGATGGAGACTAAACAAGGATTTACTGGATAAACAAGAGATAATTGACATTATCAGTAAAGAAACGATTCAATTTTTTGAAATGAATAGAACTCCAGATATTGAAATTCAAACAGTGTGGGATGCTTATAAAGCGGTAATGAGAGGTTTATTGATATCATTGAATAGTAGAGAAAAGAAAAAGAGACTGGATCAGCAAAACAAAGTCATGGAAAAAATAAAAGCGAAAGAAAAAGAATTGAAAAGAAAACCGGGAAAAAAGAAAATAATTAAAGAAATTCATTTACTGCAAGAACAACTAAATGTGATTTTGAATCAAGAGGTTTATTGGAATCTTTAAAAATTGCAACAAAAATCGTTTGAAGGGGTGAATAAGCCGGGAAAATATTTGGCGTGGCAACTGAAGAAGAAGAGAGAAAATAAAATTATAAATAAAATAATGGAAGAAGGTAAAGAAATTGTTGACAGTAACAGAATAAGGAGAGCGTTTTTTAAATATTATGCAAAGTTATTTGGGAAAAAACTAATTGATGAAAATAAAATGAAAAACTTCTTGGATAAACAAAAAATACCCAAAGTGGCGGAAAATATGAAGGAATTATTAAATAATCCAATCACAAAAGAGGAGATATACAAAGCAAGCCAGGATGCTAAATATTTAGGCATTGACTTGACAATGAAAAACATGGATCTTTACAAAAACAATTATGAAAAGCTGTGGCCGAAAATACAGACAGACATTAAAAAATGGAATACTTTGAATTTGTCACTTTTGGGTAGAATATCAGTGGTTAAAATGAACATATTACCACGCTTGATGTTTTTATTTCAGACGATTCCAATAGTAAAAGGAGTAAAAATATTTGATTCTTGGCAAAGAGAGATTTCAAAGTTTATATGGGCAGGTAAGAAGCCACGGATTAAGATGAAAATTTTGTGTGATGCGAAAGAGAGAGGCGGTTTTCAATTACCGAACTTTAGATTGTACCATGATGCAGCATGTCTCGTTTGGCTACAACAATGGATTTTGTTAGAAAACAAAAAATTATTGGCACTAGAAGGGCATGATTGTAGATTTGATATTTATGGTACGAAAAAACAAAAGTAGATGGACTTTTTAAACATCATTATATACGGAGAACGTTATTTGATGTATGGATTAAATACAAAAGATTCTTTTCAGATGAAAGGCCGCTTTGGATTGTACCAGCAGAAGTAATAAAACCTTTTTCGACATCTAGAGGAGAAGATTGGGTACAATATAAGGATATGTTGAAATAGGTGGGAAAATCATTTTAAATGAAAATGGAGGAAGATTTGGCATTTAAATATGGTTGGCTACAGTATAGGCAGATTTATGATCTGTTTAAAAAAGATAAAAAAAACCTTTTGGATTTAGAGGAAAATATAATGAAATTGAAAATGTATGGGTTGAAGGGGAAAAAAACAAATTTCTAAAATGTATAAAATTTTATTAAAATGGTACACAGAAGATGAGACGGTGAAAGACCTTCCCCTCCCCACAACAGACACCCTGTGAGGTGGGTGGGGCTGAGAGAACTCTGACACAAACTGCTCTTTTTCAAGGACAGCTGTGCCAGAGCTTGTGACTGACCCAAGGTCACATCAGCAGGTGCTAATGGAGGAGTGGGGAATCAAACCCGGTTCTCCCAGGTTAGAGTCCGCACACTTAACCACTACACCAAACTGGCTCTCTACACCAAACTGGCTGCATAGCTTTATGGCAATATCACTCAACTTTAGCCTCTATCCTCACCTGTCCTATAGGGATATTAGGCTTGGATACCAAGCAACATGAATGGAGTCATCCCAGAGGACTTCCCTCCTCTTCCTGGGTCAGTGGATCCGAAGGAAAGATGTAGAGGGCAAATGGGAGTCTGCAGCAGGAGTGGGGACTCAGCCAAAACCTCCCTCAGCAATTCAGCAGATGAAAACCCTGTTCTTATCAGAGGAGCTGCTGCTGCTGCTGCATCGATGGAACAGCACCACAGGATCCAAGGCTTAATACTCAACTGCTTCATAGTAGCATTGCCAAGTCCCCAGCATCTCAAAAGCCTGATACTCACAACACAAAGTTGTCATGCGGGGGGAGGGGGGGACCACCTCTTGATGTTACACTGAATAGCAACAGTAATGATCGTGTGTCCACATAACCTGAGCAACTGGAGTCTGTGAGTGTGTGTAGTCAAAACCATGTGACTTTGAACAGATTCACCGCACATTTTTTTTTTAAAAAAGTGCTTTCAAGATGCTACAGAAAAGAAGAGTCTTCTGCCCTAGCTGCAAAGGTGGGCAGAAAAAAAACAATCCTGGATGGGAGTTAAGGCAAACTTGACCAGGCATAGGTGAAGAATGCTGGTTGTCAGTAAACGAAATCTCTCTGCACAACATCCAATGTATCAGCCATGTCCAGAACCTTTGGGCCCATTCCAATTCCATGTCTCTTTGCGAGAGAATAAGATTTATTAGGGTGACAGAACACATTGCCCTTTGATTGGGCATATTAAGAAAAGCATTTTTCTTCCTCCCCCCCCCCCCATGCCAATGTAATTTATAGAGCAGCAGGGCCCAAAATGACCTTGAATGCAATCTATTCTTAATCCTTTAATTAGGTTCTCCTGGAGCTGCCTTTTTGTATGGCACAATCTTCTTCTTCTTCTTCTCTCCCTCTCTTTTTAAAGTCAAACAAAAACTGGAGTTGCTGAGCAGACACTTTATCTTGCGTGCACCCCGTTTTAATTTTAGCACTGAAGAGCTAATCAAGTTGCTGTGTGAAAATCTGTGAAATGTTACTTCTTCCTGCTCAGTACAGCAGGGTAATTACCGGGTGCCTTTCTTTCGGTTGGAGAAATTGTGGGGTGAACTAAGGGCGGAGGAGAATATCTTGTCAGTTCACAGCCATCTCATCCAAACTTGGCAGGATGCCTCTCCCCCCCCCCTTACTATAAAACTGCTCTCTCTTAAGATTTGCTCTGCTGCACCTTCATTTTTCTTAAGGTAATTTTATTGGCATCAAAGCAGTTTTGCTGGCAGAGTCAAGCTCTTCTCCCCCACAATAAAATTCCAGGTTTGACTCTAGAGACATACATAAGAAGTGTAGCATGAAGCTCTTTTAAACAGAATGGATTAAATTCATTTTACAATGTTACTTGCAGAGCTTCAGATAGTGGGGCATTCGTTTGAAGTGTATTTAAGGCAATAATTGGAATGAACATAAGCCACTGGACGCTCCTTGACCCAGCCAAATTAATGCAAGTCTGTGGGATGAGCTTTTTTTAAAAAAAAAATCAGACAATTCCAGTAAAGGGATCCCTCAGTTGGCAGGCAAACCGAGAGAGCAAAGAGATACAGTTGCTCTTCTTCCGGTTTCATCTCTAGAACATGTCATAAGGCAGCATCAGTGCAAGAAACCCTGCTGTGCCTGTTTGAAGATAATTTGTGATAGGGCTGCCAATCTCCAGGTGGGGCCTGGAGATCTCCTACTATTATAACTGATCTCCAGACAATAGAAATCAGTTCCTCAGGAGAAAATGGTTGCTTTGGTGGGTGGACTCTATGGAACTGGACCCTGCTGAGGTCCCTCCTCTCCCCAAATGCTGCCCCCCCAGATCCACCCCCCAAATCTCCAGGTATTTCCCAACCCAGAGCTGGCAACCCTAATTTGGGAGCAGGCAAATGATTGTAGCATGGTAACTTCTGTTAACAGTAGGCTACAGATATTCCACAGGTTGGATGTCCAGCACAGAACTCCGCATCCTCCTGAAAAACCAAAATTTGTTTTATGGGAATAAGTAAAAGGGTGAGAAAGTTACTAGTCCTGATTGCCAAAGAAGTACATTCGAAAAAAGAAAATCAGCATGCCTCTAGAACCTACAGCCATAGGCCTACATTTGAAAACACAAGGCCAGTGTGAAATCGGGATGAGAGGGCTGATCAGAAGGACTTGAGTTTCAGTGAGAAACGTTTATAAGAAGTGAAATAAACAAAATGAAGAACTGCAGTATCAGTAGTTTTCAGAGCTTTTCATCTTCCCCAATGGTTAGGAGACACTGAATACGTTATAGTAAATATACAAAATCTTTTGAAAACTGCTATCATCTACATCACAGAACCATACCCTGACTCTGCTATTCTCCCCAATGGGGATTTAAAAAAAAAAATAGGGAACAACAAAAGCACCTGCATCTCCCCCCAGTAGTGCTAGTAGCAACTTGAAGTTGAGGGCAATTTAGATGAAGGCAACATTATGCAGGGGAATTTGAGTCCAGGCTTTTCTCTTACATCTGTTCTAAGAGCAGAGAACTTTGGTGAATGGAAGAATATTCAGTTATGGAAATTCCCTTCAGTAGTTTGAAGTAGTATAAGGGAGGGGCTGTGGCTCAATGGAAAATAGGGTTGCCCCAATTTTGGGGGGCCCTAATCCACTGCCGGTCAGCTGACCATAGAGTTTTTAACCAAATGCTAGAGTGTCCCCTGTACAACGTGCCCAGCATGATTACATCACTTCCGAGTGATGTCATCACAGCATGCATGCCAGAAGACCCCAGGACCAAGCCAGGAGCCCCCTGCTGGCAGACAGCGCGGTCGGGGCCTGCGGGACAGAGACCAGCAGCTGTAGCAGCACGTGGCCGTGTGCCGTGAAGATCATCCCAAAGGAGCCAATGGGAAAGTGAAAGACCTCCGCCGAAGTCACCGCCGGACACAGCAAAGAACAATAGAAGGTGATCTCGCCCGCTTAGGTGGCCCTAGGTAGGTGTGTAAATATTCAATGTAAAACCACTCCGAGCCTCTGGGAAGGAGCGGTATAAAAATCCAATATGTAATGTAATGTAACAGGTAAGACCTGGCAACCCTAAAGGAAAAGCAACTACTTAGCATGCAGAAGGTCACAGGTTTAATCCCCACCATCTCCAGTTAAAAGGACCTGGTAGCAGGTGATCAGAAAGACTTCTGCCTGAGACCCTGGCTGCCAGTCTAAGTGGACAATCCTGGCCTTGATGGACCAATGGTCTGGTTTAGAAGGCAGCTTCATGTGTTCATGTGTACAGCCAAGGCACAGGTTTCCCTCCTCAGTGATCGCTAGGCCAAAAATTCATGCCATGGCCCATTGTGTAGCCTTGCAGCTTCCAAGCTAAGCTATGCGCAAGGAGATGAAGAACATGCAGGGCTCTTTTTGTAGCAGGTACTTATTTGCATATTAAGCGACACACCCCTAATGTAGCCAATCCTCCAAGAGCTTACAGTAGCTCCTGTAAGAAGAGCTCTGTAAGCTCTTGGAGGATTGGCTACATTAGGGGTGTGTGGCCTAATATGCAAAGGAGTTCCTGCTACAAAAAGAGCCGAAGGGATCATTAGCAGTAGCAAGTCAAAACGTGACCCGGAGTCTTTAACCAGCCAGCTATATTTGCTTGGCTTTTGGCCCACTGAGAAGGAGCATAGTGCTGACCTTCCTCTTTGCCTTTCCAACTGTTATTAGCTCAGTCAGTCAAAAAAAAAATTGAGCATTCTCTGAGATTTTCCCCTAAGGGCTGGAAAGAGTAACATTGTGTTCCTCTTGTATTATACTCTAAGATCAGTGAACACAACACAGTTGTTTAATAGCATATTTACGCTCCCTGATGAATAGGTGTTGCTGCTTAACACGGCATGTCCACATTCCCACTGTCCTTCATAAGTCAACAAGATCTGTAATTGCAGGGAGAAAATTTCCTTATCTGCGTGGTATGTGCCTGCAGGTAACTTACTACCTCATGGGTCCCCAACTTGGGTGTGACTGTAGGCACTTTCAGATTTTGGGAACAAGTGGTGAGCCTCACCATACACTGACTGCCAACCTGGGGCAGGGGCACAGTCAACCAAAAATTGTCTGCCATGATAGTACAAAATGTTGGCAAGTTCCGAGCCAAGTATTCTCCTATGACAGAGGCAGATGTTTCTAAAAGGGTGTTTCTTGCAGATAAAAACACTTCCTGGACATCTCTGGAGCAATTCCAGCTCCAGAGAGGATTGGTTCTTTGCCTTGGGGAAGAGATGCTTTTGGGAAGAAGGAAGCACATGCCAGGAAACATGCTGGTGGCCACATGGCAGCCAGGAGCACCACATGAGATCACTGTACTACATGAAGACAGCCACAGTATGAACAATTTAAAGCATTCTCCATCATGGTGGTCTCAATGGGTATGTTTGCCCTTAATTATAGCAACATGGCAGGTTAAAACTGGCTAATTTTGCCATTTTTAACATCCAGTGTCAGAACTATTAGAAAGTATGTTCGGGTACAGCCTTTTCTGTTGGTACACACATATATTAACAAGGTTTACTGTTCTAAAATCGCAGTGGAGGAATTACCTCACTATTTCTCATGACAATTATTAGCAGATGGAGGAGATGGGATGACAGGAAGAATGAGGTTGCCTGTCCATTGAGGATGCAGTGTTCACATGAGCTGTGTGAGGGTGAGATAAAGCAATAATGGTAGGAAAAGATTCTTGTTGAAAATCTTGTTGAAAAATATACAACGGATCGATGAGATACCAAGGCTCTGTTTATCTTTATTAATTAAAATATTTATACCCTGCTTTTCCTTTGTGTCTCAAGGTGGCTTTTAATTCCAAGATGTAAACCCTACATAGGCTGTGGTCACACGGAACAGAAGCCACACAAGTGAGACGGAAAACAGGTGGAGTTTCCGGGCGCGATCTCACCAGCACATCTGGGAAGCGTAGCACTCCCGTGGCACAACCGAGGCTTCCAGCCGAAACTGCGTGGCAAAAAACTAGTACCTCGGAGGTACTAGTTTCTGGAAACTGCGGGGCAAGGGCGGGCGTCTGATCACGTTTCCGGTGGCATCCGGCGCCTGCCCATGTCCCCTTGCAAATAAGGTGTTTTTTTTGTTCACATCTCTGTGTATGCACACACGCACCCAACGGAGCATGCGCATTCGTCGTGTACACACAAAACAAAAACAGTTTGCCGCGGCGCGCGCTTCTTTGTTGCGCGCCGGCTTGTCCTGTGATCAGCACCTCTCCCTTGCCATAGAACCTCCACGGTACCTCCACAGGACCTCCACGGGAGGTCTGATCGAGTAACTGCGCAGTAGTTTGCCCCAGGGCAAACAGCCACGCTTCTCCCCCGCAGTTTCCTGCCCGTGTGACCGGGGCCAAAATACAATTAAAACCCCATTTACACCCCCTCCCAATTACCCCCAAGAAAAAGGCTGCAGCTGAAACTATGAAAAGCCCACAAAAATAAAACAGCCTCCTATTTTGTGTGTGACTTTTGCAGAGAGTAGACATACCCAACAAATCCCAGCTGTGGTATTTTGGCATCTCACCGGTTGGCCTGATTTCTGACTGAAGGATAAACTACTTACAAATCTAGCCAAGCAGCTCTGGACAACTCTACCGAAGCTTCTGCCAGAATAACAAGGCAATCCTAAACAGATTTAATACTCTTCTATACCCATTGACTTCAATTGACAGAAAGATGTAGCCCTGTTTAGGATTGTACCTTAAATGTGTCAGTCTTCAGGATACCACAACATTCTTTGCTATTTTACTAACAATGAATGTTGTGGTGCTGTAAAGACGAACACATTTAGAGAATGTTTAGCTCCTAGGCAAAAGGCCGAAAAGGCCTCCAGCTATCGGAAACAATTGGTGAAAATTATATCAAATGGGTTGGAAAAACAAATCCCCCATAAACCAGAGACACTGTTGCTGAATGACCTATCTGATATCCCTAGAGATCAGCAAATGGTTGCCTTTACATAAGATTACTGCTACCAGGCTGGTTTTTGCCAGGCAATGGAAACAAAAGAATATTCCTAAATTACAAGACTGGTTGTTGAAAATAAAAGAGATCTATACTTTATTGAAATTAACAGCTTATCAGAAAAATAGAGATGCATACAGAGTACACCTTTTATGGTCAAGAACAATACAAAGAATGGAACTGGCAATTGTATAATTGGAAATAGTATTAATATTGTCAGTTGCTGCTGAAGGGTTTTCTATGACCATGGAGGCAGGATGAAAGGGGGGTTAGATTGGCAATGTATTTTATGAACATTTTGTATTTTTGTATATATCTGTAATTTGTTTCATTTTAATTTTTTTTAAAAAGATGAACACATTTACGGTGCAATCCTAAACAGAGCTATACCTTTCTATCAATTGAAGGCAATGAATTTAGAAAGGCATACGTCTGTTTAGGACTGCACTGCTATCCATTTGCTAGATTTGTTCAGAGCCTTGGGAACATCTTTTGCTACCCAACAGGATTGCTATAAGTACAAAACATTCTGTAGCCATCCACATGGATCTTTCTGCAGCAGCCTGCATCTAGTACGGCATTCGATTTCATGAGTAGGAGATTTTACTTGCCTGTTTTTCAGAAGTGTAACTAAAATGCATTTTATCAGTCACTCTTTGAGTCAAGGCTAAACCTTAGCCATGTAGGAGGAATCCACATCCTGAGAATGTAGGGCAAATGCAGCTGCAAAGTCCTTGTCTTGGACTTCTTAGATAACAGTTTAAAGGCAGTAAATAACCATTCATCCTTGGATTGCAGGGTCTGGATTCCATTTTACCTAGCTAACACTGCCATCTAGTGTTACTAATAATGCACAAGAAATATTTAGATCAGGTTTGTAAATAATGTAAATCAATGCTTTTGTGAAAAGTAATGGGAAAAGACTCTTCCTGTTTAAAGAAGAAGATCTTACAATTAATGGCATGTTTTGCTTTGCTGAAAGAAGATCTCACAATGAATGGCATGCTTTGTTATAATAAGTGTAATGGGAGACCATCTTCCTCCTTAACTTCTCAACACTACATGTGCGAGACATTTTTTGAGATGAAGGGAGATTCAAACATGATACCACCACCTGTAGTCTGAAGTAGTATGGTCCAAAGAGCATTGTATTGTATGATATTTCCAAAAGCATCTATATATCTAATAGCCAAGTTGCCCCATCCATGAGGATATCTAAATCTGCACATCGAGGGCACCTGGGGGTCAGGGAGATTTTCCTGCACACTTGTAGTCTCCAGGTGTGCAGAAAAATCTAAAACGCTGAGAAAAGTATACGGGGATATTTAAATCCCCTCAAAAGTAAAGAGTGTTCCCTGTGCATGCGCAGGGAATGTTCTGGGAACTTGGGGGCGGCAGGCGGCTGGAAGCCACTCAGTCCTTCCTGCGGGGTGGGATCAATGGGCCCGGCAGCTGGAAGCCGCTCAAGCCTCACTGCAGGAGCCGGGGGGGGGAGAGATCCACGGCGGAGGTGGGGGGGCGGAGGTTGATGGGCCTGGTAGCTGGAAGCTGCTCAGGCCTCGCTAATGGAGCCAGGGGAGGGAGGAGATTGGCAGCGGAGCTGGGGGGAGGGGATCGACAGGCCCAGTGGCTGGAAGCCCCTCAGGTCTCACCGCCAGAGCCGGGGTGGGGGACTTACCTGTGTCTGCTTCCTCCTCAGCCCTGAGGTCCTCCTGCTTCCACAGGAGGGGAGCCGGGGGGAATATCCCCCCGCAAGTATCGCGGTTCCCTCTTCTTGTAGTTCATCTAAGAGCCAAGTCAGTCAGTCACAGTTTATTGTGTGTAGCCATTGGCCTTTACAATATAAAATATGTACAAGCAATCAGAATATAAAATTCTAAAATTACAACTCTTTATCACTTTATATCTCTCCTTATATATAATTGAATAAGAACATTCTATATTGAACATTCTAAATTTGGCCTCCTTAGTGTTAGGCCGGAAGAACTGCCACTCAGAACACACTGGCTGGGTTGACTGGCTGCTTTGTGCAGTCCCGCCCAGCGTTCCAAGGTCATTTGCATGTGGAAGCTGATTGGACTTCACTCCATTCCACACCTCAAACTCCCCCCCCCGCAAGGCAGTTGGAATTTTCAGATGCATATGGAACCTTCAAGGTCTTTTGCATATGGAAGCTGATTGGACTTCACTCCATTCCACACCTCAAACTCCCCCCCCCGCAAGGCAGTTGGAATTTTCAGATGCATATGGAACCTTCAAGGTCTTTTGCATATGGAAGCTGACCCCCCCCCCCCCCCCCGCAAGGCAGTTGGAATGGAAGCTGCCTGGGTGATTTCAGAGCAGCCACAGACTTTCTGCCAAACCTACCTTACAGTGTTGCTGTACAGATCGCAAAGCCAAAGAGAATGAAGTAAGCTGATTTGCTCCCCCGCTAATGAGAGAGACAGATTTTTGCCTAGAAAAAGGCTGCTGAGAGGGGAGGAGATCAAGTTGCCAGCTTCAGGTATGGTAATTCCTGGAGATTTGAGGAGTGGAGCCCGGAGAGGGGGACCTCAGACAGGTACAGTGCCATAGACTCCACCCTCCAAACCAGCCATTTGCTTCTGGGGAACTATTGCTGCCAATCTTGGCCCAGCAGCCATCAAACCATTCTCTTCAACCCCCTGCTGTGCAGCTGACTTTCCCCTAGGGTTGCCAATCTCCAGGTGGGACCTGGAGATC
>NW_015176453.1:2445410-2445550 GCF_001447785.1 Gekko japonicus | reverse complement strand
TCTCCAGATGACAGAGATCAGTTCCCCTGGAAAAAATGGCTGCTTTGGAGGGTACACCCTATGACATTATACCTGCTGAGTCCTTCCACCCCCCCTCCCGCCCAATGCTGCCCTCTACAGAATCCACCCACCAAACCTCC
>NW_015176453.1:2445089-2445218 GCF_001447785.1 Gekko japonicus | reverse complement strand
CAGACAGGTACACTGCCATAGACTCCACCCTCCAAACCAGTCAGTCCGACATAGGGAACCATTGTTGCCAATCTCCAGGTGAGGGCTGGAGAGCACTCAGTATTACAACTGCTCTGCAGAAGGGAGGGC
>NW_015176453.1:2417912-2444179 GCF_001447785.1 Gekko japonicus | reverse complement strand
GGGACAGAAAGGGGGGGCAGAGCCCCCGCGCCTCTCCCGCCGTTCCCCCACCCCCCTCACATCCTCACCCACTATTGTTTACCTTACCACCATCCAGCCTATGCATTCGTTACAGACCACATCTTTCTAGATCCCGTTGTATCGGTTTCACAACGGGCTTTTCTGCTAGTACTATACATATAATTCAATAACTTTCTTGGTGGTAACACTGGCTCTAATTTTTCTCACAGAAAAGGAATACAGAGCCATCCTGTAAGAGATAAAAGGGTCAACATCTGAAGGCAAGAGAGCTAATTTGTCAGAATCAGAGGTAAACTGAGTGTTAGCTAAAATCTGATTAAGGAATTTATTCCTGGGTCTCACATACAACGGGCAGACTAAAACATAGTGGGTGAGATCTTCCACTGAGCCTCCACACAAACAGATGCACTGTTCAAGTGGAATTTTAAGATAACGTCCCATAAGCAGCTCAGTTGGCATGGACTGACAATGTAGCAATATAAGTGCCGTCCTGATGTTATATGATGTAACTAGCAGTAAAGCCCGTTGTGAAAGCAATACAACGAGATCTAGAAAGAGGCTCTGGGGCAGTGCTCTGGCTTTGGGCAAACAGTGTCAATTTGCTGTGGTGACCTCAGCAGGGTATAATGACAGAGTCCACTGTTTTCTCCAGAGGGACTGATCTCTGCTACCTGAAGAGCATTTGTATGTTTGAGTTATCTGTAGCCCTCACCTGGAGAGTGGTAACCATTGTTACCCAGGACAAAATGGCTGGTTTGGAGGGTGGAGTCTATGGCATTCTACCTGTCTGAGGTCCCACCCCTCTGCAAACCCCACCCTCTCCAGGCTCCACCCCTCAAATCCCCAGGAATTTGTCAGCATGTAGTTGGCAACCCCATCTCCTTTCCAGCTAGCCATCAACCTACTATTATCTGCCCCTTTGACTTCAGCTGACTTCTGCCCTCCCTTCTGCAGAGCAGTTGTAATTCTGAGTGCTCTCCAGCCCTCACCTGGAGATTGGCAACAATGGTTCCCTATGTGGGACTGACTGGTTTGGAGGGTGGAGTCTATGGCAGTGTACCTGTCTGAGGTCCCACCCCTCCTCAAACCTCACACTCTTCAGGCTCCGTCCCTCAAATCTCCAGGAATTTCCCATCTGGAGTTGGCAACCCTATCAGGACTGGCCCCAATGTGTTTTCTCCCAAAGGCCAAAGTAGGTGACAGGACCAAGCTTAGTTGCCTACCAACAGGCACTGAGGGGAATGTAGGGTTGCCAGCTCTAAGGAGGGAAATACCTGGAGGTTTTGGGGGTGGATTCTGTAGAGGGCAGCATTGGGCGGAGCGGAAGGACTCAGCAGGTATAATGTCATAGGGTCTACCCTCCAAACCATCCATTTTCTCCAGGGGAACTGATCTCTGTCATCTGGAGATCAATTGTAACAGTGGGAGATCTCCAGGTCCCACCTGGAGATTGGCAACCCTAGGGGAAAGTCAGCTGCACAGCAGGGGGTTGAAGAGAATGGTTTGATGGCTGCTGGGCCAAGATTGGCAACAATAGTTCCCCAGGAGCCCCATCGTAAATGCACCAAACAATTCCTAAAGATTTTCCAAAACACTACTCTGTTTTGGGCTCCTGGGGAACTTTGAAGTAGCACCAAAGCTTTAAGATCTCTCCAGCTGTCACCTGGAGACTGGCAACAGCTTGTCTGGAGTGTGGGCAGTATGGCATTGTATCTGTCTGAGGTCCCCCTCTTCCTCCTCCTCCTCAGACCCCACCCTCAGCAGGCTTCATCCCTAAAATATCCTGGAAGTTTCCAACCTGGAGTTGGCAACCCTATGTCCTGGAGTTCCAACCTGGAGTTGGCAACCATCAGCCAACCTTTATCTGCCTGGCTGTCTTAAGTTTTACAACCCCCCCCCACACCCCCACAGCCTCTGCCTAGGGAAAGGGCAGCTGACATCATTCTCCTCTCCCCTATGAGGTATGTTATGCAACTGAAAATTCCAACTGCCTTGCGGGGGGGGTGAGTTTGAGGTGTGGAATGGAGTGAAGTCCAATCAGCTTCCACATGCAAATGACCTTGGAATGCTGGGCGGGACTGCACAAAGCAGCCAGTCAACCCAGCCAGTGTCTTCTGAGTGGCAGTTCTTCCGGCCTAACACTAAAGGGGCCAAATTTAGAATGTTGCGAAATAGAACGTTGCTATTCAATTATTATAAGGGAGGGATGTGGGCCAAATAAGAATAGAGCAGTCTTTTTTGATGGTTGAATACCATGGGGCATATTTGTACAGGTTAATTAAAGATTTGTCAATTATGGTATCCTCTTTATATATCCATTCCCGCTAAGACTCAGTTCTGATGTTACTGGAATGGAGTAGTTCCTGCTCTCTACTCTCGAGGGCTCCATTCCATATTATTCTGTTAATATACATACATGACACCCATGTGGAAGGACAAGAATTACATTAAAAGAACCATATGCTAACAAATGTGAAAATAGGCTTTTCTGTGATTATTTCACAGTTCATTGAAATTCCACTACAGCCTTGTGGAACATGTTCATTCATTTGACATATTCAATCAGGCCAGTTGTGGAGATGAGAGGGAAGAAGAGGGGGTTACAAAGGTTGGGGGAGCGTGAGCTTGCCTTTTTGTCCCAGATAATGTTGGAATGGCTCAGATCAACTCTACTCCCCCAGCTTACTGTCTCAGATGCAGGAGGAATGCATGCCTGTATATACTCCCACAGTAACTCATCATTCACAAGAAATATTTAGATTTGTAAATAATGTGAATCAATGTGCTACAAGGAAACCTTGATCAAAGTCCTGCTACCTTCTGAAGGGGCTGCGAGAGTCTTCTTAGTAGCTGGCCAGATCATTGTATTTTGTGCAGCAATCTGCTGCAGATTTTGCTGCTGTTGTTGTTTTGCTATGTTATCAGAGGATGTAGTGAATAAACAACTTTATTGAAGTGAATAATGTAGTGAAGAAACAACTTTAGTCTAGTGAATAAACAGCTTTAAAAGGGGATTCGGTAGATTCATGGAGGATAAGTCTACCAGTGGCTGCTAGCCATGGTGACTGATGGGAACCTCCATATTCAGAGGCACTAGACCTCTGAATCCCAGGGCCAGGAGGCAACATCTGGGGAAGGGGGGTTGGCCATCCAGAGGAACTGGTTCGCCACTGTGTGAGACAGATGGACTAGATGGAACATTGATCCAATCCAGCAGGGCTCTTCTTAAACTGCAGACTAGCTTAAGAAACTTTGAACTCAAATGTGAGATCAAACTTTTAAAGCACATTCAAAATATCCCTTGGAATGTTCATATTTTTCATTTACCAAATATGGGACTCAGTCACAGTTTAAATTGTATTGAAGTCAGCATTTACTTAGCATAAGTCAAGACAGGATTGCAAGCTGTAAGGACTTCAAAGTACAGGTGAAATTAGAGCAGCCTGTTCCCTCCATCAGTTTGGTGCAGTGGTTAAGAGTGTGGACTCTGATCTGGGAGAACCGGGTTTGATTCCCCACTCCTCCACATGCAGCTGCTGGTACAAGTTCTTTCCCGACTCCTCCACATGCAGCTGCTGGTACAAGTTCTTTCTCCACTCCTCCACATGCAGCTGCTGGTGGAGGAGTGGGTAAATAAACGAGTAGATAAATGGGTACCTGCCCTAGGTGGCAGGGGGCACCCACCTCCTGGTTCCGTGCTAGGAGTGTTGGCAGCAGCAACGGAAGGTGAAGACGGCAGTGGCGAAAACAACAATGGTGGCTGAATCCCGGATGACCAGACCTGACGGAAGGCGGAGCGAACGCAGGACGCGGGACGCAGGCGAAGCGGACGCAGGATGGCGCAGCACGGCTGGAGCCTGAAGAGCGTTCGCGCGCAAAACACCGAGCCTCCGGCAGAAGGTCGCCAGGTAACCGGAAGATGCCAGAGACAACAACATTCGGAGCCCGCCGGGAGAAGAGAGAATGCGCTGCCAACAGGGTGCTGATAGGGAGTCCCTACCCTTGTGAAATGTGGCCCTAGGTAGGTTTAATCACTACTATATATAGTAGTAAGTCTGTAAAACCGCTCTGAGACCCATTAGGGGTTATGGGCGGTATATAAGTCTCATGTAAATAAAAAAATTTTAAAAAGCTGTTCTCTCAGCGCCACCTACCTCACAGGGAGTCTGTTGTGGGGAGGGGAAGGGAGAGGAGATTGTAAGATGCTCTGAGACTCCCTTGGGTAGTGAACGGTGGGGTATAAATTGAATCCCTCCTCCTTCTCCTCCTCCTTTCTCTTCCCAAAGAGATTTTATTGACTGATTGATTGATTGGACTTTTAGGCCACCCTTCCTTGCATGCAGGGCTCAGGGCATCTTAGATCAGAATAGAACAATAAATAATCTAAATTAAATTAAAACCCAGTAATAAAATACAGCATGGACAATAGATAACCAGGCCTTTTTTTCTGTGGGAACATGCTGGAACAGAGTTCCAGAACCTCTTCAACAAAATTATTTTCAAAATGTTTAAAATTTCATGAGTTTTCAGTATACAGATTGAAAATTTCATTTCCCTCTTGAGATTTCTGGCACCTCTTTTTTTTTTAATGCTCTTGATAAAACAGACTATTCCAAGGTGGCAAAAAATTTCAACAAAAATTTCAACCTCCCATAGTCTCCTGAGGGTGGGGGTGGGGTCAGGAGACCTTAGAGCACCAGACAGTCCCGTCGCTGTCCTCAGCCAACTGGCTGGGGGAACATCTCTGCCTTACAAGCCCTGTGGAAAGGTAGGAAACCCTGTAGGGCATGAATATTCTCCGGCAGAGTTCCACTAGGTGGTTGAGGACAGCTAGATCTCTCTCAGGCTGGGGACCACCAGGAGATTTTTGCTACCCAAGCGTAACGCTCTATTGGGGCCGTACTGAGTCAGGGAACATGTGAACCTTTGCAAGGCCAGGGAATGTTTTGTGGTAGTTCCAGCAATAATGAGTAACGTTCTTGCGTCAAACCGTCTTGATATTGTTTTGTGAAACAGAAGTGTATTGACTGGCAAGAAATAATTTTGTTCGTGGTGACCTTTCCCCCCCAGGGTTATCAGCTTTCAAGCCATCCACCAGCGGGTATTATATTTGATTAATTTCCAGTGTCAACAGGAGAACTTTAGAAAAAGTTTTCTGTTATCAGAGCTAATTAATAAAAAAAAAGGACCCAAATGCCAAGTTCTAAAAACCACAATCTAATTAAATTCCTCATTATAGAAAATAATGAATCACTGCACAATCCCATTATTTCATTACTATTCCATTTGTTGTAAGCAATTGTTTCATAAGAATATAACAATCACACCTTCACTCTAATTACCATTTTCATACTGCTCGGCTCCAAGTCATTTGTACAGTACATCACTTCCCAAAGCCTAAAAACAAACAATACCATCACTCAAGGTTTGCTTAGTTGGATGTATTTAGGGTCATAAATGGCACCTGTCATGTGCAAAATATTTTGCTGTTCAGTAAAAGTCTACAAATGTCCAAAGTCTTCATGACAAATGTGACAAAAATACTGGACCGTTTATAGTCTCTTGCTTGCCGTTGGTACAAGCAGATGCTAATGCTGTGTCTAAAGGTAAAGGTAAAGGTTCCCTTGCTCGAAAGCCAGTCGAGTTCGACTCTAGGGTTGCGGTGCTCATCTCCGTTTCAAAGCCGAAGCGCCAGCGCTGTCCGAAGACGTTTCCGTGGTCATGTGGCCGGCATGACTAAACACCAAGGCGCACGGAATGCTGTTGCCTTCCCACCGAAGTGGTACCTATTTATCTACTTGCAATTTCTTGCTTTCGAACGTCTAGGTTGGCAGGAGCTGGAACTAGAGACGAGCGCTCACTCCGTCATGTGCCACACTCGGGTCTCGAACCGCTGAGCTACCAACCTTCCACAGCCTGCAGTTCAGCGTCTTAACCACTTGAGCCACACAGCTCCTTATAGTGACGAAAGGGACCTCCATATTCAGAGGCCTCTGGATGCTGATGCCAGGAGGCAACAGCAGGGGAAGACCTTGACTTCTATGCCCTGTTTGCTGGTCGCTGGCTTGGCTGGTGCATGAGACAGGATGCTGGATGAAGTGGACCACTGGTTTGATCCAGCAGGGCACCTCTTATGCCCTGATGATGTCACGGGGGGGGGCTGGTGATTACACTGAATAGCGCTACTAGTGACAGGACTT
Source organism: Gekko japonicus (assembly GCF_001447785.1). Classification (NCBI taxonomy): domain Eukaryota; kingdom Metazoa; phylum Chordata; class Lepidosauria; order Squamata; family Gekkonidae; genus Gekko; species Gekko japonicus. The sequence goes on along the minus strand of NW_015176453.1, from coordinate 2,437,958 downwards.
CCACACACCACTGAGAATTGTACCATCTGGTGTCTGTGAATGTGTCATCACAATCATGTGGCCTTGAGAAGAGGGACTGTTCACCACAGAGAAATAACATAACATGGGAATGAACTGTATTTGAGCTGTAATGGCTGATATTGTACTCATCTAAGTCGCAGGGGTACTCATCTAAGTCTCACTGCCAGAATGAAGGGAATCAAGCATAGGTTCAGACCATTAACCTGAATGGCAAAGAGATTAAGGAGGCTGATTGAGTAAGAAATTGCATGGTAGAGCACGGCGGGAGGGGTGTGCCTTGGTATCATCCAGTGGAGTTCACTACTTACTAAATACATTAAGATGTCAGAACTTGGAAAGGTCTTTTTCAGGGGTGGACAGAATGCCTGCATCAAGGGAAATGAGAGTGCTATTTTCTCTACACGGCCTCTCCAGAAACTACCTGCCCACATGGAGTGAACATCCCCAGGGCCTTCTATGTACTGAAGATTAGTTTGCTTCTATGTAAGATAGAAAGATTTTGTCATTCCACAAGCCAGCTGCTTTTAGTTCATTCGTATTTGCTTCATCGCTCAGCAATTAGAAATGCATTTGAACATCACGGACTGTTTGGTGGGGAGGGGGGAAGACATGTCCCTCTATATCTCCCCCCCCCCGCTCTATTTTAATCTAGATCAATCAGATCTTTCCTCTGCCTTCAGTTGACTGACCTATTCTCAGTGCAGAATTTGAGTCACCTTTTTACTTTTACCGAAAGAGTTAGAAAGCAAAATAAAAATGGAGTATTTACATACGGCTGTGGCTTGATGGCACTTTCCACTGCCACCATATTCCTTCCTTACGGTTGCATGAAAGTGAGAAGCTGCTGCCAGTTCTTGATTATCTGAGACATGACATACTGAATGCTCCCTCCCCTGGATTTATAGACAGACAATTGCGCTGTCCTTCCAAAAATGGTCGCTGGGATGGTTGACATCAGAGGTCCCCAATGTTGTGCCCATGGGTGCCATGGTGCCCACAGACACCTTTCCTGACACCTTTCCTGTTTTTAGGAAGTGGGTGGGCACAGGTCTTGCCCAGCTGGGCTTGATTATCTGAGACACGACATACTGAATGCTCCCTCCCCTGGATTTATAGACAGACAAACGCGCTGCCCTTCCAAAAATGGTCACTGGGATGGTTGACATCAGAGGTCCCCAACGTTGTGCCCATGGGCGCCATGGTGCCCACAGACACCTTTCCCGACACCTTTCCTGTTTTTAGGAAGTGGGTGGGCACAGGTTTTGCCCAGCTGGGCTGATTGGCCACTGGAACCATGTCACTTGGAAGTGATGTGATCACGCTGGGCATGGTGGGGGCGGGGCCACGACCAGACGAGGGAAAACCATAGAGCTTTCCCTCAGATGACTGTGGCCCCGCCCCCAGCGTGCCCGGCATGGTCGCGTCACTTCCGGGTGACATGCACATCACGTACTTTGGGGGTGGGGTTCCCACCGGGGCCCGATCCATCGGCGGCGGGGAATGGGCCCCGGGGGGACTTGGCAAGCCTAGTGTATCAACAGAGGCATAACATCCAAATCACAAAATGTCATAGTCCCACTGTACATTGCATTGGTCAGGCTGCACCCGGAGTACTGTGTGCAGTTCTGGAGGCCGCACTTCAAAAAGGATGTGGACAGAATGGAGCAGGTACGGAGGAGAGCGACGAGGCCTGGAGACCAAGAAGCCCTACGAGGAAAGGCTGGGGGACTTGGGAATGGTTAGACTGGAGAAGAGGGGGTTGGGGGGCATGATTGCTCTCTTTGAGAGTATTTGAAGGGCTGTCACTTAGAGGAGGGCAGGGAGCTGTTCCTGTTGGCAGCAGAGCATAGGACTCGCAAGAATGGGTTTAAATTAAAGGTGGGAAGGTACCGGCTGGATATTATAAAATTATTTTTAAAATTTATAGTAAGAGTTGTGCAGCAGTGGAATCAGCTACCGAGGGAGGTGGTGAGCTCCCCCTCCCTGGCAGTCTTTAAGCAGCGGCTGGACAGACACTGGTCAGGGATGCTCTAGGCTGATCCTGCATGGAACAGGGAGTTGGTATGGCCCCTTCCAACTGTGATTCTAGGATTCTACGATTTTTTTAAACTACCCCTCCTCTCCCCTGCACTTGGGTTTCCTCTTTGTGATTGGCTCCACCTCCTGTAGCAGCCATTTTGTGGTTGCGTCCTCCAGCCTGTGTCAGAATTCCAAAGGTGCTCACAGGCTCAAAAAGTTTGGGGACCCCTGGTGTACATAACAGAACCATATTGAAATCATTGTTTTTTTAAAAAAACCAATAAAATAATATAAACCAATTAGAAATACTAATAAACCAGCCAAACATTACTATAACCCGGTAGCATCAACAAATAAACCTCAAAAGCAGAACAATAAATGAAAACTTTCAGGGGAGAAGTACTAACATAAGGAAAACCAACAAAAAGGAAAAAAATATGTGTATGTACTCACAGACATAGAATAAATAAATATGCAGTACCAACAATTTTGGAGCTGCGGTGGCTCAAGTGGTTAAGATGCTGAACTGCAGGCTGTGGAAGGTCGGTAGTTCAGCAGTTCGAGACCCGAGTGTGCTGCATGACGGAGTGAGCTCCCATCTCTGGTTCCAGCTCCTGCCAACCTAGCAGTTTGAAAGCAAGAAATTGCAAATAGATAAATAGGTACCACTTTGGTGGGAAGGTAACAGCGTTCCGTGCACCTTGGTGTTTAGTCATGCCGGCCACATGACCACAGAAACGTCTTCGGACAGCGCTGGCTCTTCGGCTTTGAAACGGAGATGAGCACCGCAACCCTAGAGTCAGACTCGACTGGCTTTCGAGCAAGGGAAACCTTACCAACAATTTAAAATCTCACAGAGGCATACAATAAAACCATAATCATAACAGAGTGACATTTAAAACAAAACAAAACACCACAAACTATAAGGGGCATGAGAGAGGTAAAGAAAAAAATCAGATCAAGTCCTGAGCATTTGAGAACCTGGGACCAAGAGGCTAGGCTGCAGATGGATTGCTGAAGGGAAGGCATCCCACACCTGGGGCCAAAACTGAGAAGTGTCTGGTCTTGATGTCAGCCCACTTGACCTCATATAGAAAGATATTTTCTAGGGGTGGTGGTATAGTCAGTCATGTAAGTTCTCACCCGAAGTCTGAAGTGGTATACCACAGACAGAGGGTTGTGTTCCATCCCAGTCTTACGTTACAGCCGCTAGACACAGGGTACAGGTTTCTCAGGTGCTGCACCCAGTCTCCAGAACTCTCTGTCCCAAGAAACCTAGAGAGCTCCTTCCCAGCACTCCATCAGGACCTTACTGGTTCAGCATGCAGTTGTTGTCTGCTGCTATTGTTGACTGGGTTTATTCTTCTGCTGCATTTTACAGCTGATCTGCATTACACTTTTTGTCATTTTTATTGCTTTATTCCCTTTTTTTGTCATTTTTATTGCTTTATTCCATCCCTTTGCTTAAAGCTGCCTTAAAGGTCCTACATAGACACAAAAATGAGATAGATATGATTCTGAGAGGCATTTGGAAGGGAAATTATGGAGGGGAACCTTTCAACTCTACAACATCTCAGTGTTTTCCTCTCCTTCCTGCTTGCATGTATAAGGGCTGTCAAAGGGTGGTGGTGGGGGGGGTTACAAGAAGCAGGACCCAGGGCCTATTTGTTTTTGTCTCTATTGATTATTTAAATCATATTGTTCAATTTGGTTTGGAACTTTCTATAAGCCATTTTGGGTCTCTTGGGAGAACAGAGATATAAATATGCACAAATAAATGAATAAGATCACAGGGGTTCTGTGAATGGGTCATCCTTTCTCTCCCCCCCCCCAAGCTTACAAGCAACCCCGATTCAAGCTCGAGGACACAGTGCTGGAGCAGGGGGACTCAACTCTTTTCTCCTGCATCATTGCCCCAATGCAGAACACAAAGCCAGAAGCTACCCTATGAAGGAAGCTATATATTGATACACTGAGCTGCACAGGTAAAAAGGCCCGTAGCTAATGTGGGGCCTGTGGGGCCCACCCCCTCCCCGTTGTTTTTGCGGGCCCCAATCCTCAGCTCCCCCTCCCTCCGGCCCCCTCACCCCCTCATCGATCTGAGCCTGCATCTCCCGGTTTGAGCTCATCAGTGATGAGCAGAGTCTCTTTAGGACCCAGCAGCAACCAGTGGTTGACTGAGTCACACACACATTGGTCGGATTGCAGCAGTTAGCTCCTCCTGTTGGGTTTTATGTGGCAGGCTTCAGAAAAGATCGTGGGCTCAGGGAAGGAGGAAGCTTGATCCCTGCTCTCTCTCTTTTTTTAAACAGGGCAGCTTTCCTAGACCTTTAAGTGTCTATTAACATTGGGATTCTGGCTCGCCTTAGAGGAAGGCTCTAGTGGGGGCTGTGTGGGTGCACGCCAAGCAGCCCCCCCTTGCCCTGGAGCCTTTGATGTAATTAGCTGGTGCCCCCCCCAAGGCCCCATCCCCCCAAAAGCCCTAGCTACGGGGCTGCAGGTAAAGGGAAAGAATGTGGCTACAAAGATGTGGCTCAGGGGGCCACTTCCATATTTAAGAAAACCCTTTTGCTGCTCATCCTAGCCTCTGTATACATTACAAAGTACACAGACTGGGTCTGAAGGTTTCCCAAGTGTTCCCTGGGACAGAACATAGCCCAATACCATTTCCCCAGGACTCATTCAGGCTGGGAAAAGGAAAAATCCCCCCCCCCCACCCGTGTATCACGCTCCTAATCCTAACTGAGCATCATATTCATAGGAATTGAGGAGAATTACACAACCAACCAGTGCACTCACATCAAGGTGCCTTATGGGGTCATCAAAGTCAGTATTGCCCACGCAGACTGGCAGTGGCTCTCCAGGGTCTCAGGCAGAGGCCTTTCCCATCCCTTACTGCCTGGCCCTTTTTAACTAGAGATGTCGGGGGATGAACCTCAGACCTTCTGCCTGCAAAGCAGAGGCTCTTCCACTGAGCCATGGCCCTTGCTTTTTAAATAATAATGTGTGATGAAGTCATGATCATAGAGCCATTACACACTATGGTTACAACTGTGGCTTTCATTGTACCTTTACAGACCAATAGAGAATTAAAGGCTAAGCATTTACTATCGAGGGTGGGGGTGGAAGCCCAGAGTAAAAGTAGTGGCTGTTGCTCTCATCTGGATCTTTCCAGCTATGTTTCAAGTGACTCAGACTTCCACCCCCCCCTTCATGTTGCTTAAAAAGTAACAGACGATGGGTCTCATAATCTTTTCTGATGTGTGTGTCAGCTTAATCACCAAGGCTAAGCATTTTAACAAACGAACATTCATGGCAAGGTCTTGCAAACTGTCTGAAGTGAATGTCACATACATTTCAAACCTGGGAAACAGTCACTGCCGCAGAGAACTATCCAAAGTGTTTCGTAAAAATCAAAAGACCTTCAATGACTGGTATTTTTCCCTCATCCAGGTTTGGAGACCATAGGGGGGCAGGGTGTCCACTAAAGACCACATTAAGAATTTATATGTCTAAATAGAGGTTGAATAATTCTAAATTATGCTATTTGCCTGGGGAGGAATCTTTGTTCCCACGCTACCCTCCTTTTTGCAATGGCAGAGCATACATCTCCCTATATTTTTTTAAAAAGAAGTGAAATCAACTACAGAAGCTGCTTGGTATCTAATCTCATCACTCATATCTCATATCTCATATCTCATATCTCATATCTTCTCATATCTCATATCTCTCCTCTCTCTCTCTCTCTCTCTCTCTCTCTCTCTCTCTCTCTCTCTCTCCCCCTCCCATATTGGTTAACTGAAATTATGAACCAGATGCTAGTCATGACAACTATCAGTAAAGTCCATGAATGCCTCTGTACATTTCCTGGTTTGGTGGAAAGTGCCGTCAAGTTGCAGCTGAGTTATGGCGACCCTGTAGGGTTTTCAAGGCAAGAGACATTCAGAGGTGGTTTTGCCATTGCCTGCCTCTGCGTCATGACCCTGGTATTCCTTGGAGGTCTCCCATCCGAATACTAGCCAGGGCCGACCCTGCTTAGCTTCTGAGATTGGCCTAGCCGCCCAGGTCAGGGCATAGGTTTTCTACATGAGGCATATTAGGAATGTTTGTTTGTTTGCTTGCTTGCTTTACTCATACCCTGCGTTTCTCCCCAAGGAGTACTGAAAGTGGCTTACATCATCGTCCCCTCCTCCATTTTAACCTCATAACAACTTCTTTTGAGGGGGTATTTGTGTGTGTGTCTACGTGTATGCCTGGAAGTCATGATTGACTTCTGGCGAACCCTAGTGGGGCTTGGACATTCAGAGAAGTGGCTTGCTATTGCCTGCCTCTGTGTCCTGGCCCTGGTATTCCTTGGAGGTGTCCCTTCCAAATACTTGCTCTGCTTAGCTTCTGAGATCTGACAAGTTTGGGCTTGCCTGGGCCATCCAGGTCTGGGCACCTCATAATAACTTTGTAAGGCAGGTTAGGCTGACAGTGTGTGACTGGCCCAAGGTCACCCAGCAAGCTTCCGTGGCAGAGTGGGGGATTCAATTCATCACTCTCTGACCCCTACACTGTGCTGGATCATCAGGTTGTTCTGGGTAGGCTGTTCTTGAGTAGCCATTTTTTACTTCCACCACACATACATTTTTAAGCTATTAGAACTTCAGACAGATTCCACTAAGACACTGGCATTATTAGAATCATGGACTTGATTCAGCCATTATCTAACAGCAGATGCATCAAAGACTTATGCAGAAAAAAGATCTGGGCCAAATTTGCACATGCCACTTAGAAGCACTTTTCAGTCCATCGCTCGCTGTTGGCATGGTGGTCATACTATAAACAGAAAAAGAGGATTGAGTTTCTGATGCATGAAAAATAGGAAAGGCAGTTTTAAATGGGCTTGCATCTTTTTTCTGAACTGACTGATAGCCACACAGGTGGCTGTCAAAGCACACGAAAGAGCAATCACGGTTCAAATTCTCTGTGCATTACAGCACAAGACTTGGCAAGGTACTCCCTGACCATTACTTCTGCCAAATCCTCTGCCATTGCATGCCTGGCAGCCCCACCACTGCTGACCTCTCCGTTTGCTACTGACAACCAATAGTGGGGTTTCTCCTGGTTGGGCTCTTTGAGGCAGAGGTGCTGGGCTGTGGCTCCCCCCCCCCTCCCGCCTCTTCCCCCTGCTGTTCCCTCTGGCCATGTCCGTTGACCTGTCGCCTCCGCACTTCTTTGCAGAGCTCACAATTCCATTGCAAGAGCTCTGCACTCAGGAGAGCAATGCTGCCTTTTATCTGCGAGTCACAGTCTGTACAAGCCAGCGTGTACTCCCCTTCCTTGCAGAGAGGATGCAACCTGGTGGTGATGCCCACCTGCAGCCTCTCTGCCAAGGCCCTGAACCACACACGCCATGAACCACAAACCCAATCGAACTGCATTTTCCTGGTTCATGCCCATCCCTAGTTTTTGATCACATGAGATGGGGGCCTCAAAGGATAGTTTGAAAGTTTGGCAGCCACCAAGAGTCCCACTTGTGGCTAAGGCTGTTCCATAATTTCTCTAACCACCAGACCAACCCTACTTCCTGCATCACCTTTGCCATTCCTCAGGGGACCAGGTGAATCCAGCTTCACTTCATCTTGCTCTCAGATTTGGGCTCGGCATCCTAAGCGTACCTTTGGAAGCATATACACACTTGGCAGAGCAACTCATCCCTTGGAAGACGGGTGAGAGATAAATGTGAGGAAGAAGATGGGAAACAAAACTGGCCATGCACAGAGGCAGGTTAGGGGATCCCACACGTCTACCTAAGCATCCCTGCCATATTCACACCTGGATATGTATACATTTGTAATGATACTTCAAGGCATTTTCTCCCATTAGAGATTAGACTGCAGCATTGCTCAGTCGTTTCCTCCTGTCCTTGTATAGTATAACAAACAACTGATCTAAGCATGGGCCCCTGGCCGGGTGAGTTACCAAAACCTTTGCTTTGCTTCTAAGAAATACATGTGGAGAGGGACAGTACAGGAGCATGCCTATACTGTTCAAGATTGTGTGTGAGTTTTCATAAGTCTGTGTGTGGGGAGCATGGGAATACAGTATGAGTAAAAAGCAATATTTTCCTGGGTGTCCATAGTGGCTCCTGTAAGGTTGCCAGGTCTCACCTCTCTGTGGGTGGGTGGATCGTGGCCTTTCTCCTGGCCTTCCTCCGGAAGTGATGTCATTGTGCTGGGCTTGTCATACAGGGGATACTCTGGCATTCATCTAAAAACTCTATGGTCACCATAGAGTTTTTAGCCAAATGCCAGAGTATCCCCCGTGCAATGTGCTTGGCATGATAATGTCACCTCCAGGTGACATCATTGCACCGGATATGTTGGGGGCGGTGGGGCTGTTTGGGGGGGTCTCCCCCCACCTGCCAGCTGGCTGATGGAGGAGTTGGAGCCCCAAAATTGGGGATTTGGCATGCCTAGGCTCCTGTCATCCCTGTTTGTCAAGCTTGCTGTTTGCAGCGCTAGCCAAGGAATCCAATTTTAACAGCAGAATTTGGAGCAAAGTCACATCCTTCTATGTCCATGGATTTCCATGGACTTGGAAGGGTGTAACCCTCCTTAGCCCTTGCACTGTGGCTATACTCCTTGAGGCAGCATGGCTCCACAGCCCAAGCAGGGCCCATTCTTGTTTGTCATTTCTCTTTTCAAAACATTGCTGTTGCTGTTCCAGAAGCTGCTGAGAAACAGATACGACCAGCCGGCAAATACCGATAGTGCCAGGCACAACAATAGTTATGCTGACAAGCTGAGAAAAATACACATGAGCCTGCTGCTGGCTTATCCCCTTCAGACTGTGATACTTTAGATTGTGTTATAAAGGGAAGAGGTTTATTTACAGTGGGGAAAAATTTCCAGTGGCACAAATGATACTGGATAAAAAACAAAGCATTTACTTACTCCTTGTGAGTTTGGGTTCGATTCACAAAAAATTAACTGGATTGATGGGATGTAAGCTGATTTCAACACTGATCCTAACAATTTACGTGATGATGCCTATAGATCTACCCTTGAACCAAACCACGATATTCTTGCATTGGGGTCCAGACAAACGGCTGTCATCTGGAGCCACGAGGAAAGGGCCAGATCTTTACACCAAGGCAGCATAAGTGCCCCCTGAGCTGGTTATTTTTGTTCCCTGCCTTAATACTCATTTTGTGAATTTCCCCTGAGGATGTGGTTTGTATTAAAAAAATCGTTTTTTTGTAAAGAGTAGAAAGAAAGAGTGCTTTATAGGGGAGGAAGAATATAAACAACTTGAATATAAACAACTATTCTTGGTTTCTAATGTTAGATCTCATGCCCAGCCTATCAAAGTGGTTGAGAACTATTCCAAATTATTATTCAGTAAGGCAGGATTAGCAAGATAAAGTAGAGACTGCCTTGTGGGCACAGCCATGGAGTAGTATAGGTAAAGGTAAAGGTTCCCTTGCTCGAAAGCCAGTCGAATCCGACTCTAGGGTTGCGGTGCTCATCTCCGTTTCAAAGCCGAAGAGCCAGCGCTGTCCGAAGACGTTTCCGTGGTCATGTGGCCGGCATGACTAAACACCAAGGCGTCCATGGAGTAGTATATTCAATGGTTTTTAGAGTCCACCCACTGCTAAGAAGCAATTTAACCCTCACCTCCTTTGCCTAATGACATCCTGGCTTCATTATCCGGTTGATCCCATCACTTACAAGCTTGGCCATTCTGATAATTATTTTAAATTCTTTTGTTGCCTCCAGGTTGCCTTAAGGCTTCCTTCTACAATCCCTCCTTCTTCCGTTTGACACCCCCAGTTTAAAGAGTGACCCAATATATTCAGTTTTGTCTCAGGACAACCTGGCAAGAGGTCGTAAAAAATCATTTTAATTATAGATTTGCAGGCCATGGTATTGCAGTGCATAACTCTCTCATTTAAATCTGCAGGGCTTAAAGTGCTTAACTTCTGGCTTCAGTCTACCCAAGGAGCACCATTTCAGGAGGCATTTTGGGCAGCAGTGGGAGGGGGGAAGTGAGAAAGTCAAGCCGTCTGGGTCGATTTCTTTCGACTCACAAAACACTGTGTTGGATCCAAGCCCAGATTTTTTCCAGACACAAAAATAGCCATTTTTTAGCATGCCCCTGAAATCAATAGAAAATTAATCTTTTCTGGGACATCATAAATTTACCATGGAATGAATTTTCTCATTATAAACAATTGTATACACTGGGTCATTTTCAGTGGCACAGCATACAGCATATTTTTATAGCTACGTTTACTGCATGTTGCTTCAGCAACAATAATATGTTGCTTCTATCGTGTGCATTTCTAGTATTCAAAGTACTCTATGTAAATTTTGTCTATTTATTTAGCACATTTCTTTGTTCCTCTCCAGAACAAAAGTATACAAGATGGCTCATAACACAAATAAAATTATAAGATAATAAAGAACAATTTAAAAAATAAATCAGACCAAGCTGCAAAAATTTAGTTACTCAACTAAAAGCTTGGGGAAATAAAAATATCTTAACCTGGCACCTAGAAAACAAAATTGCTGGCAGGCAGTGACCTTCCAAATGAAGAACATTCCATAGGTAATATTTATTGTATGGCAGTGTGTGTTGTATAACCAGGAGATCTGAGGACTGTCTGGCAGCCGAAGTTCTAGCTCTTTTAGGCAAGCTAGACTTCTTGGTGGGCTGAGAGAGCTCTGAGAGAACTGTGAGTGACCCAAGGTCATCCAGCTGGCTTCATGTAGAGAAGTGGGGAATCAAACCTGGTTCTCTGGATTAGAGTCCTACCACTCTTAACCACTATACTAAACTGTACCATAGGTAGGGGGCCAACCACTGAAAAAGCCTGGTCCTTGATTTCCACCTGCCTTTCTTCCATGGACACACAAAGCAGGGCTCAAGATGAATTTATTGTATTCAAATTATGAATTTATTTTTATGATTTTTAAAAATCATTGTACATCTCCCTGAGCCCTGTTTTATACAGGGGAGGGTGGTTTAGAAATTTAATAAATAAATAAATAATATATTAACTAGTCATGTTCCTACACAAGGAGACAGTCCTTCCAAATAGTCCAGCACTAAACCATTTAGAACTGTAAAGGTAAGAATCAGCAATTTCAGTTGTGCTCAGAAACAAACAGGCAGCCAACATGTATCTTGCAGGAGTGACATGATCCCTATATCCCAATTCTGAACTAACTACAGCTTCTGAACAGTCTCCAAATCCAGCCTCATGGACAGTGCACTACAGTAAATCTAATCTTATCTGGAGGTGATCAGAGCATGGATTACTGCAGCCAGATCTCATTTCTTAAGCAACAGTTGCTAACAGCAAACCAGCCAATGCTGGTGAAAGGCACAGCGCACCGCCAAGGAAACCTGGGCTTTCAATTACAGGCCCTGGTTGAACAGTACCCCAAAGCTATAAACCTGCATTTTTGGTGATGGAACGTGCTGTCAAGTCACAGCCAATTTAGGGTGACCCTGTAGGATTTTCAAGGCAAGAGACAAATAGATGCAGTTTGCCATCATTGCCAGCCTCTGCATAGCAACCCTGGACTTTCTTGGTGGTTTCCCATCCAAGTGCTAACTTGGGTTGACCCAGCTTAGCTTCTGAAATCTGACATGATCAGGCTAGGGGATATCCAGGTCAGAGCACCTGCACGTTTAGGGGGAGTGCAACCCCCTTCAGAAAATTTCATTTACCTGAACTAAGCTTCAGTTTATCAGCTCTCATCCATCCCGTAATCAATCAATCAATCAATACTTTATTTACAGTCCATGACCAGAATACAAACCAGTAACCATCCCATGATCTTCTCCAAGCACCTGAATCAGCTGCTAAGTGTTGTCAGCATATTGCTGGCACCTCCCTCCAGATGCCCAGACAACCTCTCCCAGTGGTTTCTTGTAGATATTAAACAGAATGGGGAGGGGAATAAAACTGTGCGGCACCACATAGCATAAATGCCATGAGGTCAAGCAGTAGTCCCTGCTTTCTGGAAATTGCTGGTCAGGTGGAAGAGGAACCATGAACCTTTTGTCCAGCTCAGCCTACATACAGTTATGCCTGCATAAGACAGTTCCATTTACAGGATAAATATCCCTGCTGCACTCCCTAAAATCCAGCTCCTGTTGGTGTGGGAGGGGTTGCCATCTGCACAGTGGAAAGGATCCAAGCCAGAGCACTCTGACCCAGTGATGGAGCTCTAGCTTTGCATGCAGAAGGTCCTCAGTTCAATCCCTGGTGTCTTCAGTCAAAAGGATCAAGTGGTAGCAGGTGATATGAAAGACCTCCTTCCAGGCAAGACCCTAGAGATCTGCTGCCAAACAATGAACCAGTAGTTTGACTCAGTAAAAGGCAGCTTCGTGTGTTCATGTAAAATTTGGAAAATCACTAAGGAAAACATGATTTATAGTATACTTTTATATTATGGATTAAGGTAAATTCAATTAATTTAGTTTTTGGACTTTCATAATTTCCCAGAGTTGCCAGGTCCCCCCTGGCCACTAGAAGGGGATGGAGGGTAGGGTTGCCAGCTCCAGGTTGGGAAACTCTTGGAGATTTGGGGATGGAACCTGGAGAGGACAGGGACCTCAATGGGGTACAATGCCATAGAGTCCACCCTCCCAACAATCCATTTTCTCCAGGGGAGCTGACTTCCATAGTCTGGAGATGAGGTGTAATTCCAGGAGGCTGGAGATCACTGGAGACAGTCTGGCATTTCACAAAACCAAGGCTGGGACCCAAGGGTCTAAGAGGCAAGATCCTTTGAATGAGGGCCTTTCTGGTCCAAAACTCATCCTCCTAGAAGCTCTGCTTCACTTGCCACACACACTCTTCCCCCCTAAAATTCTAGCCCCCTTCAGAACCTGCTTGTTGGGGCAATTAGTTAGAGAAAACAGCATGTGAAACAAGTGACCTCCATCAGTTAGGAGCCCTTGGCTTCACTGTATCCATAACATAACTCTTTGCCTGTGTCACAGTGTTTTTACTCAGTCTCCATTTCCCAAGGTTAGTTTTCCTGTTACTCCTACGTAGGCAGGGAGAAGATAATTCTGTCTCTTGCTTTTCCCCAGCCCGTTTGATATTTGTGGCCTGCACTTATGCTCTGTGAACTTTTCCCCAAGGCCCCCAATTTAGATTTCTTTGTGGAAGGCTGCAGCTTCTCTAAAGAGTTTCACTTCAAGAAAAGCTCATAATAAGGAAAGGGGGGGAAAGTATTTTATTCTTTGGTCTCCTGTAAGCTGGGGGGGGGACATTTATTTTATTTTATTTGGATTGTTACTAAAAGTTTAATTCCAACAGAACTGATTTAAAAAAAAATAAGGCAAAACTTATTGGCTTGCTTTACTATTGTTAATTCTTATTGTTGTCGGGGGCTTGGGGGGATCTCATTGTGCTATTTCTACTTTGTAAGTTGCTTTGAGCATGTGTTGGGAATGGTGACATATACATTTTCTAAACAAATAAAAACGCAATGCAAGTATATACTTTTGCAGCCCACATTACCATTATAATCAGATCACTTAGTGATTTGACATATGCTGGTTCCCCGTCCCCCCAATGGTTCTGAGTGGTATTTAGATATGGACAAGAAGGGGGACCCATGATACTTGTGGGGGGGGGGGAGAAGCTCCACAGAAGGAGAAGGAAGCAGCTGCAGGTGAGCCTTCTCCCCTGCCTCCCCCCCCCGGGTGGAGATGAGGGCTGAGCGGTTTACAGCTGCCGGCCGGCCAAGCCTTCTACCACCCACAGCCCCCTTCCCCCTCCCTGGCAACGGCGGCGAAGCTGTTCTCAGAGCGTTCCCTGCACCTGCACAGGGAATGCTCTTTTACTTTTGCGAGGATTTAAATATCCCCCCTATTTTTTTTACATGTTTTAGATTTTTCTGCACATCTGGGGATTGCCCCAAATGTGCAGGAAAATCTTCCTGCCCCCCAAGTGCCCACGATGTGTGGATTTAGATATTCGCACGGAGGGGGCATGTTGGGAATTAGATATATAGATATCAGAAGATCCCCATTTGGTTGGCCTAAGGTTTCATTTCATCTGACATCAGCCAGTCATATTCCACCAGGAAGCACACAAACAGGGCATGAAGGCAACAACCAGCATTAGGTATTCACAGGTATAATGCCTCTGACCTTGGAAGTTCCATTTAGCCATCATGGTGATTAGCTGTTGATATTATCAGTCAGTTCTAATCTCTTTCCATGATAATAAATGAATTGATGTAAGGGGGGGGGCGGGGGACCAAAAACTATCAGTCAACTAAACAAATCACAGTTAACACTGTACTTTTTAATACCTGCATTAGCACCTAATTAGCATATGACCTTCAGATTACTAAAGCAATATCTGTTTTGTAAGAGTGTCCCAGTTAAAACAACAAGAGAAAACAGAATGCAAGAATGAATCAACAGTGAGGCTGTAGCTATCATTCCCCAAAGAGAAAAATGGGACCATCTTCCTCAGTGCTCTGAATGTTTCCAATATTTGTGCAGCTGTTTTTGTGCAGAATAATTGCAGATAAGGACACGGGGACTATTGTTCGGATAAGGGCAAAATTAAAATACTGATATTCTAGTCAACAGGAAGAAGTGACCACTCCCTACTACAGAAGATCATAAGAGGGTTGGATATGTAGGCCATACATGGGATGGTAAAAAGCACACCTTTCAAGGGATATTTGCTTACAAATTGCTTTTGTGTGTGAATAGGTACTACTCAGAGGTTACCGGAACAGGGTTGGGTGTTCAGCCAGGAAGCAATCCTAGGTGGTTAGTGGTGCTCTTCAGTGCCAGGAAAGGTGTACTTAACGGGCTACGTATAAGCGTCACTCACACTAGGGTTGCCAAATTGTTTTCGGCCGGGAGCGGGAGGCTCCCAGCTGGCGTCCAGGGTATGCGTGCGGGTCACCCGGATGTGACGTCGCACGCTGGGGGCAGGGCCACGGCCATTTGAGGGGAAAATATCGAGTTTTCCCCTCAAATGGCTGTGGCCCGCCCCCAGCGTGTGACATCACATCCGGGTGACGTGCACACGGGGGTGGGGTTTCCTCCGGGCCCGATTTTTGTCACATCAAAAATCGGGCCGTCAAAGTGGGGGATTCCCCGCCCCCCGGCCCCATTTGGCAACCCTAACTCACACTCAGAGCCTCTGTGTGAAGGATGTCTGGGCCATTTTATGCAAGGTGCAGGAATATCCTCCTATAACAGCTATTTATGCCTAACTACACTTACACTGTTTTAGGGTTGACTCCTGTTAAGCCAGATGTATGCAGATAGTTCTGTGTTGAAAGTTATGTGCCAGGTTTATGGAGAAGCAAAGATCAGAGCTAAGAGGAGACTAAACCTCTCCCTAAAGGGCTTCCATTTACTCTGTTGGGGAAACAATAGGGTGGCCAGCCCCCAGGTCCCAGCAGAGGATCCCCCGGGTTCAGGGGCTTCTCCCCACCATTGACCAGCTGTCCGGTGGGGGTAACCTCACCCCTAAACAGAGACATCACTAAGCAATGTCCCCAACGCAATGATGTCACCCGGAAGTGATGTCATCATGTTGGGGACGTCGTGCGGGGGACACTCTGGTTTTTGGGCAAACTCTATGGTTTAAGCCCCAAAACCAGATCATCCCCTGTGCGACATCCCTGATGCAATTACATCACTTCAGGGATGTTGTGTGATGTCCCCACCAACCCCCGGAACGCCCCCAAATCCCCCCACTAGAGCAGTGAGGGGACCTGGCAACCCTAACTGATGGGCTGCATGTCAGTTTCCCCAAGGAGAGAAAGAAAGCTCCCCAGAGCCATTTCATGTCAGGAAAACAGTGCAGGAGGGGGAGGCTGAAGCCCTCTCTTCCAATGTGCTGTAATACTGATCTGCATTGGCCTCCTACACACCTGGTGAATTCAACACAAAACTCCTAGTGCAGGGGCGGCCAAACTGCAGCGTGGGAGCCGCATGCACCTCCTTCACACAGTCTAATTTAATGTTAATAAAAAGCAAATTTGCATATTTTTCAATAAAAATGTGTGTGTAATATTTGTCCATCTCTTGCGGCTCTCAAACATCTGATGTTTATTCTGTGTGGCTGTTACATTAAGCAAGTTTGGCCACCCCTGTCCTAGTGCATGTCTAGTTCAAGAGGACCCAGGGTATACCCATCTAGCAGTATAATTAGGCTTGCCAAGTCCCCCCAGGGGGCGAGGAAAACCCTGCCCTAGTGGCCCGTTACCCACCACCGGTGGATCGGGCCTTGGGGGGAACCCCACCCCCAAAGCATGTGATATGCATGTCACCCGGAGGTAATGCAATCGCGTCGGCGTGTTGGGGGCGGGGCCACGGTCATCCGAGGGGAAACTCTATGTTTCCCCCTCGGATGGTCGTGGCCCGGCCCCCAGCGTGCCCGGCGTGGTCGCGTCACTTTCGGGTGACAGGGTTGCGGTGCGCGCACGTGCTTCACACACATGCACGCACTCCCGGAGAGGTGCTGGAGTCCCCCACTCCAGCGCCGATCCGACTTGGCAACCCTAAGTATAATAGGGAATTAGGCCCTCGGGCAAGTATAGCCAGGAGCACTTACTAAAGCCTACCAAGGTCCTTTACAAGAGGGAATGTGAAAGGAAATCAAAAGACCAGCTGGCAGAAGCTGAATGTGAGTGAGATGCAGGAACAGAATCCAGTGGGAAGGTAGCAGACTGATAGAGGGTGGATCTGCAGAAGTAAAGCTTGTGGTGGGTGCTGTGTAGAGAGAAAGACACTAGGCACACATCTAGCACTGCCAAATGCCTCTCAAACCAAGCCCTGAATTCTGGCGTTGCCTGTGACCCACTGCTCCCATTAGGCCAGGGAAAGCTTTTGTTGGTGAGGAGGACCTTGAACCTGCCCAGGCTGAACAAGAATCCTCTTGGCTGCCCTGTCTCCTGCAACGTGGATTGCAGACAGGGCCGGCTCGAGGTGTTTCTGCGCCCTAGGCGAGGCTGCCTTGTGGCGCACATGCCAACCTCCCGGTGGGGCCTGGAGACCACTGGAGCCAGCCACCCTTTTGCTACCGCCGCCACCGCCTCCTCCCCTCTGCAGCTGTCAGACCCCGCAAGCACGCCCCACATGTTCCTGCAGTGCCCTCCAAGATGGAAGAGAGATTTCTCTCGTGCTCCACTTCCGAAGGCAGTTTGGGAGGGAGGTGGGGGATATCCTGTCTCCAGGTGGGGGATGCTCACCGGATGCCTCTCCCCAATTAGTGAAGTGCTGATACTTGGAGAGCTGCTTGCGGGCTTTTGGTGGGGGGGAAGGCACAGCTTGGCACCCCATCCAGGGCCCAGCACTCTAGGCGAATGCCTAGTTCGCCTAGTGGGTGAGCCGGCCCTGATTGCAGAGCCCTGCCACTGGCTCAGAAGGCCCCAGAGAGCTTCCCTTCTTTTTGCTGCTAGCTGGCAAGGGCAGAGACAAGGCCCTGAACAGTGCTTGAAGACACTGGCTGAGCAAAGGAATTTTCAGGTGCTGTAGCTTTCAGCAGCTCTACACAATTGTGCTAAAGGAATCCTGCTTGCTTTTACCTTTGACCAGAGTCTTGATTAGGGTTGCCAAGTGGATTTTCGCCGGGAGCGGGGGGCTCCCGGCTGACGTCCGTTGCGCACAGGCGTGCCGTATGCACATCACCCGGAAGTGATGTGAGGATGCCGGGCACGCTGGGGGCGGGGCCACAGCCATACGAGGGAAAACCATAGAGTTTTCCCTCGGATGGCCGTGGCCCCGCCCCCAGCGTACCCGGCTTGGTCACGTCACTTTTGGGTGACGCGCACGTCGGGGAGGAGTTCCCCCCGGGGCCCGATCCGGCGGCGGTGGGGAACGGGCCTCTGGGGCGGGGGTTTCCCCGCCCCCCAGGGGGACTTGGGAAGCCTAGTCTTGATTTAGGAGTAACTCCAATGGACCCTGTCATCACAGCGAGCTTTGAGAAGGCTTCTAGTTAGTCGAAAGCAGAGGTCACCTTTATTTTTCCCATTGTGGGCTTTTTCCTGCTTCCCTGGCATGGACTGGACTTCTCAGCTCGACCCTGAGAAAGCCAAACAAGAAGGGCATAGACTGTATTTTGCATTTTTCTAGCAGTTACATGTTGGTTAAGATTCAGAATAACGTGTCTGTTTTTGTAGACAATCTGCATATTTTGTACCTTACTAACAGGATTTCTCCCCCTGCTTAGGTACACAACTACATAGAATGCCTCAGATTAGCTAAGTGGAGGCCAGGTGGGAAAACAGTGCCTTGCATTTCATGCTTATCAGGACAGCTGCAAACTAGTAAACTCCTTACACTTCACGCTGTACACAGAAAAGATAAAAGAGGTCTTATTGAAACACATAGAGACAGATTTCTTTTGTGTTAGGCTTCCATTCATTGTGAACTTAAAAAAAAAAAGAAAAAAAAAGATCTCATCTCTCCCTCTGCCTTCATTTCTGTATGTTCTGAAGGATTTAAACAATATACCTGAGATAAGGCTCTTGTGCTCTGCATTAATGAACCTGGATCAGACCTATCACCACCTGATGGTTCTTGAATGTGAAATAGAAGCAACTCCCCCAACCTTTCATGTACTACTGAAACCCTCTGCCAATCTTTAATTCACCTGATTGCCACGGCAGTGTTGTTCTAGACGTAACTAATCCTAAAATGGCACTGTTAGTATGGAAAGGTCTGCATCTTCAATATCTGCATGATGACAAACAGAAAACAGCAGGTAACCCCCCACTTTTCTTTTCTTCGCACAGTAGCTACCAAATCCATTGATAGGTAGAAAGCAGAATTTGATCTATGTGGGTTGGACCTAGACTAAATTCTCCATTAGCAGAATGGAAGTTTCCTGCCTCTCCACTCCCACTGCAGCCCACTGATCTTGATGCAATACTAATCCCGAGGGATAAGTGACTCCGAGAAATTACTTGGGGGAGGGTCTGCAGTGGAAATGGGGTGTCAGTGGAAATTGCCAATTTAATCTGGATCAACCTTGTCTTTCTACATGGGCTGCGGTCACACACACTCAATAATCTGCTTTCAATCCACTTTCAGTGTACTTTCCAACTGGATTTTACTGTGTGAACTGGCAAAATCCAGTTGGAAAGTGGACTGAAAGTGGATAATTTAGTGTGTGTGACCGCAGCCATGATGGACTGGTAAAGCAATGGCCAGCATGTGAGCCATCCCACTGCCTCCAGCGGTCTCCTTGCTTTGTTTTGGCACTTGAGACCTTTGTCTGAATTGTACCACAGAAGCAAAGGCTGACATTGTAATGCAGAATCTGGATTCAGCCCATTCATGTTTCTATACACTTGCAGAATACAGCTGAGACAAGGCACCAGGGCCTAACCAACAAGACTCCAATGCACCCTATCTACCTGAAGTCCACTCTTTGGAGAGTGGACTTCATGTCATAATTTACTGCTGATGTCACTTCCCTCCCCAAACCTAACCTTCTCAAGGCTCCACCCCCAAATCTCCAGGAATTTTCCAAACTGGAGCTGGAAAGGTTGCTAAGTCGATTTACCTTCAAAGCGGGGGGATTCCTGGCCACCGGAAGTGGTGTCATCGCGTCGCCCACGTTGGGGGCAGGGCACCGTGACTCGAGGGAAAACCATAGCATTTTCCCTCAATTCACAGAGTGTCCCCCCCCCACAACGTGGCCAGCATGATGATGTCACCTCCGGTGGCCAGGAATTCCCCCGCTTTTAAGGTAAATCGACTTGGCAACCCTATAGGGTTTCCAGCTCCCCGCTGGGGCCTGATCCAGCGGCAGTGGGTAACGGGCCTCTCGGGCGGGAATTTACCTGCCTCCAGCGGGGGCTTGGCAAGCCTAAAACCCTTAGATCTCTGTAGTTGGGAGATGTGTTGTGATTCCAGGAGATCTCCAGGCCCTGCATGCACGCTGGCAACCCTAGAAGGATAGAAAGGAGCAGGAAAAGGGGAGCAGCTAGGGGGGCTTTCAGGAAAGGG
>NW_015176453.1:2341593-2417826 GCF_001447785.1 Gekko japonicus | reverse complement strand
AGAAGAAGAAGAGATTGGATTTATACCCCACCCTTCACTACCCAAGGGAGTCTCAGAGCGGCTTACAAACCCCTTTCCCTTCCCCTCCCACAACAGACACCCCGTGAGGTAGGTGGGGCTGAGAGAGCTCTGACAGAAACTGCTCTTTTTCAAGAACAGCTGTTATCAGAACTACGGCTTGCCCAAGGTCATCCAGTCAGGTGCAAGTGGAGGAGTGGGGAATCAAACCCGGTTTCCCCAGATTAGAGTCCGCGCACTTAACCACCACACCAAACTGGACACCAGAATGGATATTCACATATGGGCCCACCCAGAAATGGAGCGCAGATGGGGGGGGAACCCTGCCCCCTCCTGTGCCTTATGTTGTTCTGCTCCTGCACTTGAAACACTTTTCTCCCTCCAAGCTGTGCTGGGCGGGGAGGGGGGGGGAAACGACCAGTGTTCCCTCTAAACTGGGTTAGTGTGAGCTAGCTCACAGTTCTTTAGCCTCCAGCTTACACATGTTTGTCTTAGCTCAGGAAGGATGGCTCCAGAGCAAACTAATTTATGCAGTAGCCAAATCAAATCGCTCACTCACAACTTTAATGCCAATAGCTCACAAAGTAGAATCTTTGTTCACAAGACTACTCAGCTTAGAGGGAGCATTGGGGAGGCTGCTGAAAGAAAAGGAATATAATCAGATAAGGTGTGCACATGCGGAGGGATGACTGGGTTCTACTTTATTTTTTTTAAAAAAATATGCACACACACAGCTATAGCAAAGGTAGGTAGCTTTTGATTCTGGACTTAGTGGCCTTAACCCACCCACCCCCACCGCCACCGGTTTGGATGGTAATCTACACTTCAAAATGAACATTCAACAAGCTTGCCTCATGTCATTCTGCTGTCTTCCCAGATAAACACACCAGGCACTACCAGACTCTGCATATTTACTTAGTCCCACTGTGCTCGATAGCCCTTGCAAGCTTCAGATTGCGGAATCCATGGGTCAGTGGCTCCAATTCCTGCCCCAAAGGCCAGCCCCTGCACCACTTGCACCCCAAGTCCCACTTTCTTTACACATGGAGGGCTGTCTTTCCTTTTTACCTACTGGGGCTAATGAGAGAATGATCAGCGGAAATGTACAGCTGCGCATAAGAGAAATAAAAGATCTCTGGTCTGACATCATCACTGATCTCTCACGCCTCCTTTGGTTTGTCTTTCTGCCCCTTCCCCTTGCTGTTACTCCATCCCCCCCCCAAAAAAACCCCTTCACGTGTAGCACGGCCATCTTTTATAAGCAAAATGCTTCTCCTGTGCCCAGGGAAGAACAGAACTGCAGCCGTTGTACTTGGAGAGTTGAATCAAACTCCGCTGAAGTCAGTGATTATTGCAGACAACACCTTGGAAAGTCAGACTTACCAGCCCATTCTTCTTTGCTGGCAAGATCTATGCAGAGCACTGCTGACTGGTACCCTTCTCAGGTTCTCCTAACACTCCCATCTTCCCCTAAGCCTCTTAAAGACTAATTCACCAGTCAGGCACCAGAATAATAGCTAGATTCTGAGGTTTTTAAATATTACTCTTATTAACTTTATACTCTGGAACAGCTATTATAAACAGGGGTCGTTACATAGAAAAAGAGCTAGGGGAACTCATTAGCAGAACTCATTAGCATATGCCACACCCCCTGACATCACCGGAAGTGTGTCATAAGGCCACACACCCCGCCCCCAACAGTCCCGGCCGCCGCCGCCGGCCTTGCAGCTCCACTGCCAAGCCCCATGAGGGGCCCGGTGGTGGACCTGCAAGGCCGGCGGGAGTGCAAGGAAGCCCCGCGAAGGCCCTCCCTGGCCCCAGGCAGGCAGGGGTGGGGAGAGGCAGGGAGGAAGCAACTTACCCTCCCTCTTCTCCTGCCTCCTCCTGGTTGAATGAGGGCCGAAAGCGGAGCGGCTGGAAACAGGGGGCAGGGCTTCGTCGTGTGCCCCGCCCCCCATACCTCACCCGGGGGAACTGCGATCCCCCGCGATCCCCCCCGAAATGACCTCTGATTATAAATATACTAAACTATGGGATGTATTCAGTACCAGTTAACTGTCCAACTGCCCAGCAGGCTGATCCTGTAAACTGTTTCTCCCTAAATCCTGATGCCACTACAGTAACCTGGAAGTGGGAGGCAAATCATTCTGCTGGAGACTGAAATCTAAGAACACGGATCACAACCTAGGATAGGTGTGGGTGCATTTTAAACTCATTGCAGTCAAAGGGGCTTAAAGCATGCCTGATTCTTTGCTGGATTGGGCTTTGTGTTCAGGCCATGTCCAGATGCTATGATTTATTTCAGTTACACTTTTTCTTATGCTGCCTGGAGTATAAATGAAGTAAATAAATAATAAATATAGCTGAAGGTGAGAGGCAAATAAAGAAGTTGGCTAGTTGGTGCATGGGAAGGAGAGAAGGAAGTGGGGAAAGGTGAGGATATGAGGGTTGCCAGGAGGAGGGAATGCTGTGCTCTGCTCGCTTTCTTCCGAGTCCGAAGTGTGGATGTCCGCAGGGCTGCCTACCTGCTCTAACATCCCACCTTCGTCGCCAATTGTTAGATCGCGCTAACAAAGGACTCTTAGAGTGATTCAGCAAGTGATTCAGCTTTATTGGAAGTAACGAGCAAGCACTAACTCAGTAAGAAACCAGAACAGAAAACAGTGGGAGCTTATGCTCCTTTTAAACATAACCGGGCTAATGTAGCCACGCCTATTTACAAATAACAACCAATGAGATTGCTAGAATAAAGACCAATGGGAGTCTTTCCCTCCTAGGGAATGGTATCGTTGTTATTCGTCGCTGTTACGAAGCGACCAATAGGAAGTTCGTTCAGAGGAGCCCTGGTCTGGCTCGAAGCTTAACATGGGAGTCCTATGAGGTGATTCATGTAATCATTTCAATACATTACAGGGGTAAGTGAGGTATCCCCTGCAAGTCATGGCTGGTTCTCCCCCACACAACTGGGCCTAGTTCATCCTGGTGGCTGGCAATGTGCACAGTTTTCCTGGGGAGAGGCTGCTGGGGGAGAGAAGGAGGAAAAGCTGGAATTGTGGCAGATAAAGGTAGGTTGGGTTGGAAGGACAGAGGGAAGCAGGAAAAGGGGTGGGGCTATAGGGCTTTCAGGGAAGGGAAAGAGGAAATAGTAGAGGAAGGGGAATGAGGAGCCCCCTGCTTGTTACCTCATCTTTACCTCACATTGCTGCTAAAAGCACAACTACAATAGCAGCTTGAAAAGTGGGCTACCCTAAAATCTGCACATCTATTCCCGCCCCTAGCTCTAGCTGTGCTATGCACAACCTGAATAAAAACATGTTCATTCAGAAGTTTGATTGAATGTAGTCATCGGGTTTATTCCCAAGAAAGTGTGCATGAAACTGAAGCTTAGTGACATATTAGGTACATTGCTGGGTCAGCTGAGGAACATATCAAGAAGAGAAAAACTGCTGAAGAAAAATGTTGGGAAATATGCCTTGCGAGGCAAACTGTATAAAATAAGTCTTCGTTTGCTGGCAATAAAGAATAACGATGAAGGAATAT
Source organism: Gekko japonicus (assembly GCF_001447785.1). Taxonomy (NCBI): domain Eukaryota; kingdom Metazoa; phylum Chordata; class Lepidosauria; order Squamata; family Gekkonidae; genus Gekko; species Gekko japonicus. The sequence continues at coordinate 2,414,268 of NW_015176453.1, read as the reverse complement.
CTTTCTCAGCCTTGGCCCCTAGCAAGGGATCTGACTGGTGAGGGGATAAGCTGGGAAGAACCTTGGGGGAGACCTTGATAGCCGCTTCCGCCATGAAAGGCTTGAACAGACATTTGAACAGGAGAAAAATGAAGAGGAATTCCCCCCCCCCCAGAACTCACTGTTCTCTCTCCAGCTTACATTTTCCAAACTGCTGACGTATGTGGAAGCAAAACAGGGCGATAACTGCGCCTCTCAGGCCACCCCCCCATCTCATTAGTCCTATCAGATCCTTTGTCAGTTGCACTCCCTCGTGTACCTTCTCCCCCCCCCCATCTGACCAAAGTGATACTTTCCAAGTTTTCAACACTTTTGCTCAGTGGAGCTTTCGTGCGGCCCCAAATCTGCAGGTGCAGACGAGGCCTTGGCAAAGAGCAGGCTGATTATCAAGTTCAGAAAACAGCTACACTGTCTTGTTCATTCTTCTTCAAGGTCTTGAGCACAGCATAAATTCTGATGGAAAGGAACTTGGAGCTTTAAGGAGCACAGACAGCTGATCAGGTAAGACTTATGTTTGTGTTTGGAATTGAAGGCCCTTCTGAGATATCACTGCTGTTTGGCTATGATGTTTGGTTAGGTTCCCATAGGCTTGGGAACCTAACCAAACCTGATGCTTCTGATTCTAGATATTTTAGATGTTGCTGGAAAATGCTCAAGTTTTGTTTAGTGACTGGCCACTCATACAGCCATTCTGCCTCAAGTAGAAATATAAATGTGTTTATTTGCATTCCCCCCCACCCTTAACATGTACGTTTCTCCTCTAGGTCATCTAGCAATCTGTTGTAGAATATGGGATTTCTACCGATTCTGCGATTCTGCTCGTTGTTCCTTTTTCCTATGCATATACTTCTTTGAGAATTTGGTCTAAAGAGGCATACGGCATGGGAAAATGGGGCGACTGAGGTGTTCCACCCACCATCACCTTCTGCAGGACATCTTTAAGTTTTTGGTTCCCTTTTGGGAGATCTCTTTTCTTAAGCAGCCGTGGCGCATGGCTGAATAGCAAACTGTCACTTCCTAGCCAGAAATGTGTTTGAGAAGTCTAAGGAATATTTAAGTCACTTGGCTTTTAAAATGTGCAATAGCTCATAGATATAGCCTCTTAAACATGGATAAATAGTTTCTGTTATAAGTAGAGCTTGCTTAGACTTGCCATCCTTTCAGTAAAGGGAGACTGTTTAACAACTGCATAGAAGACAGAATTCAACAGGTAAAGCTCTTGCAGCAACTGAATAATTTTTCTATAGAGATACTGAAGTGTGATGAAAGTTGCTATGATATTAGAGGTGCTTCTTGATTTGTACTTGGTCTTAACTGCCCGTGAATCCCACTGACATAATGTAAAGCAAAGTTACTTGTAAAACATTAAATTGCCAAATACTAACTTTTCCTCTTTGTTTTCATCCACAGGCTCTTTTTTATTTATTTAAATGAGACTCTCAAAAGAAAAAAGAAAAATACTTCCCGTTTTTGCATTTACCTGACTTTATGTAGCCAAGAGAACGATGGCTACTAAAACCATTAATGCAGAATGATTATGCTAAATGCAGCAGATCATAATGTGGTTTTTGGAGAAAGGGACTTGTGGGGGAGGGGACAAATAGAGGGAACTTGCTAAAGCACTTAGGGCACAATCCAATAGTGTTATGTTCATGTAAGCCTATTGAAACCAATGAATTTAAACCTACCTATCTCTGTGTTGGATTGTGGCTTTTAGCTGTAGGTCTCATCAGGCAGCAATAGCCCAATCCTATGTATGTTTACTTAAAACAGAGGCACCAAGTTCAATGGGATTTACTCCCAAGTAAGCATGCATAAGATTCCTGGTTTATCTAGCATTTTCTGATAGAATTTTGCATCACGATGTCTTCAACTGAAACTTCAACCAGGATTATTTCAAAAGCTGTAGAATCAAATGCTGTTGTGTGAAAACTAAACCTTGTATTTGTTCTGTTGGCTTGGAGGCCTTCATTTTATTTGTAACTGTATTTTCCCTCTTGACTTTAAGAATAATAATAAAAAAAATTGTATGGACTTCTGTATCTTAATTCCTGTTAAGAACTGAGGGGTAAGACAGGGGAGCAATACATGGGATGCTTGCTTGAAGCAATGCTTTTACTTAAATTGATTAAAAAAGACTGTAGGGTGTTTCAGTAGAATAAGTTGATTTTTTACTTCTCCCACATCATTTTAATTAAAATCAAATTGCAGAAACACAAAAAAGTACAAACACACCCCATGTCCCAGAGAACATAAAGTTCCAAATCAATCAAATAAAACAAAGCAATTTTTATCATATGTCTGCTTTTATAGTGTTGTAATTATACATTGAAGCATAGTGGTGCTTGAGGCTAACTACACTATTCAACAAAACTTGGAACCACTTCTTTAAATTCAGGGTTCCTATGCAGTCACACATGAGCCTTACATCCAGAAATCAATGCATGGGAGTGCTTGGTTGAAAATGCCACTGAAATACCTAACACTTAGGTGTTTTGCACTTACTCTTGATTTTTATGGAAGGCCAGTCAGTCAGATGTCCTTTAAACCCAGGCTTACCAAGGGAGCTGTGTTGTGTAAACCTGTCCACAGCTTGTGTGTGTGTGGCCAAAAAGAGTGCACCTTCAATAGTTGTATAACCAGAAAAGGTTTTTTTCACCCAGAATGAAAATGCACTAGTAGAGGGCAAGTTGACCCACTGTTTTGCCTCTGGAGCAAATACTAAAGATCCGGTGTCTCTTAATCTATATACAGTTGACAACACTTAATACTATAAGAAAGGGGAGGCAGTGTATTTTTATATACACATTTTATGTAAAATGCACACCGTTTTTTCAAAGCCAGAGACAGGACTGCAGTCACTAGGGAACAAAGGCCAAGCAATGGGTGTGTGTGTGTGTTTCTAAACAGCATCCATACTTCCTAAAAATTCATTTAAAGGGGAAAGGGTTAAGAGTCATCTGGTATTTATGACACCACAAAGACTGGATTATCAGAGAAATATATTCCTTAAATAAGATAACTGGTTATTTTCATTAAGCAGATAGGGCTTGGTGCAGTCATGGATTCTAAACATTTGAAAGATTCACATATATTTGCTGAAGCATATGTAGCCTGAACTAAGACAAAAGTGGGTCCAAGATCCTCTAACAGAGCTTGGAGATCAATGGGAATTCTATCCATTATGCAGTCCATAATTTGTTATCTCAGTAATGATTGGTGTGTTTAAATGGGCTGGGATTTCTAAGAATCAACATCCATTCTAGGGCAACACACCAGTGCCCTAGGGTTGCCAGATCCCCCCTGGCCACTGGTGGGGGATCCACTGGCGGGGGGATGTGGGGGGTATGGTTGCCAGATCCAGGTCGGGAAACTCCTAGAGATTTGGGGATGGAGCCTGGGGAGGACAGGGACCTCACTGGGGCACAATGCCATGGAGTCCACGCTCCAAAACGTCCATTTTCTCCAAGGGAACCAATCTCTGTAGCCTGGAGATGAGCTGTGAATCCAAGGCATCCCCAGGTCCCACCTGGAGGCTGGCATCCCTATAAGTGACCCAAAAGGCTAGTAATATTGGACTCAGCAGTTGATTAATGAGAAAACCCTTGTGGCTGAGCCAGAAGCACTGGCTGTTAAAGATCCTGCATAAAGTTAAAATCTCTATTAGGGGTTGACACCAACTAAAGACTTGGAACCACTTCTGGTTCCACTGGTAGGGAGCATTGGCCTGAAGCAGGCTGCAATGCTAGAAGCACTTACCCAGGGCTATTTTTGGGCAGGAACGCACAGGAACAGAGTTCCGGCTGGCTTCAGAGTTGGCCACACCCACTACAGCCCAAACCTCTGCGTGCGTGGCTATAGAGGGGGAATGCATTCTGAGAATTCTTCAGGAGTTGTGCAAAGAGAGGTATGCTTTCAATTGTGAAGCAAAAAGAGATGTGATTACTTCATCCCTTTATTAAGGCTTGACAAGAGACAGATGCACAAGGACTTGCTTATTAGGAATAGTTCAACACTTATTCCAGAGTATGAGGATTAGAGATGAGGGAAAAACAAGGCATTTTGTATGCCTTTAAGAGGTATGCGGAAGAGATCATTTTGGCAGGTCAGCATTTTAGGACATAAGATTCACTCACCAGAACCTCATATTCTGTGTCGCTAGCCAAGACTCTGGGCTCACCCAGAACACTTTAGAACACATACAGAGAGCCTGTCCTTTCAATGAACACAGCTCTCTCCCCCACTCCCTCTCACACACATTTCAAGGTGACACAGAATGAGATTAACTTTCTGGCAGACATTCGCTTTCATACTTCTCATTTTAAAACTGCATCAGCATCACTACTACATGGGTGGTATAGTAGTTAGGGTGACTGAAGATCAGCTTTGGTAGAGCTAAGCCAGTCCAGGTCTAGTCAGACCTATGTAGGGTTGCTGCCAACAACCTGGAGAAGCATCCTGTCCATTTCAAAGAAGCTTCATGTGTAGAAATGGGATGGTGAAGCCTTTAAAGGCATGGAGGGAATTAACAACCCCTTAAGCCTCTGTTAAAGTGACAGGACATTTCTCCTCCAGGCTGTTGGCAACCCTAAGTTCTATAACAGGATGCAGCCTGGTTATAAATAAAATAAATTTTAATGTGGACCATATGTGTATTTTTTATGTTCTTGTCTATATCACAACCCCCCAGAAGCAGGTCACAATGATTTCCAGTGGGGAAATTAATACTGAGAGCCAGTATGGTGTAGTGGGTAGAATTTTGGACTAGGATCTTGGAGACCCGGGTTCAAATCCCTACTCTTACATAAATCTTGCATGGCCTCTCATACTGTCTCAATTTAACCTACCTGTAAGGGGGGCTGCAAGGGTACAAGGAAAGAGAGGGACCAATGTATGCTGCCTTGAGATCTTTGGAGGAAGAGCAGGATAAATATGTACTAAATAGACACATAGGATTTTATGTACTTTTGCATAATCGTGCATAGAATTGAGCTTCAAGATGAGACTGCGTCTTCCAAAAGTCTGGTTTCTCACATCAGTATTCTATCTTTTTGCTGGATTATACCGATTCTAGTACACTGGAAAGCTTTCTCAAATTCATTTATCACCCATATTTTTAGCAAATAATAGTGAATAGTGGGGGGAGGGACTGTAAGTTGATTCTAGATCATTATGGAAAAATAAACTCACAATTCATTCTCTCTCCTCAGAGGTACATCATTAAGGTGGTAGGCTTAAACAGATGTCATTGGTGGCCCTGATATGGATAGCCCAGGCAAACCCAGTCTCGTCAGATCTCAGAAGCTAAGCAGGGCTGACCCTGGGAAGTACTTGGGTGGGAGACCTCCAAGGAATACCAGGGCCGGGACACAGGGGCAGGTAATATCAAAGCCACCTTTCTGAAACGTCCTAGCCCCACTAGGGTTCGCCAGAAGTCACCATGACTTCCAGGTTCTCAGGCACGCACACACAAATACTCACCAAAAAACAACAACCCAGACAGATGTCATTGGAAGTAAATCCTATGGAAATCCATAGAACAATCAGTACTAAGTAATCTGGTTTAGGATTGCAGTGACAGTCAATTAAAAATGCAAGGGACTGTATTGCAAGAGAAAAATGCAAGAAAGCTTTGGAGAAACTAGAGGCTCAAAAAGTGTGTCCTTACCCACTCAAGTACCACCATCTAACAATTTCATTCACAGGCATGGTGCAGGGGTTCACACACGCAGTCAGAGTTTTCCATTTACCCTAGTAGAGCAGATAGCCTCTGCACATGAGTTGCACACACACGCTGTTTCTTCCACTGAAGTGGACCAAGGAAAGCCCTTGCAAGCAGCAGCTGCATGTGTGCTTCATAAGTTAAGAAGATAAGACAAGCCCTGCTGGATCAGAGGTCGGGTCCATCTAGTCCTGCATAACATTTCACACAGTGGCCAACATCAGGGCACAGGACCAAGGCCTTCCCTTGATGCTGCCTCCAGCAATGTTATTCAGAGGTTTACCCCTGGATGTTAGAGGAGTCCTTTAGTCATCACAACTAGTAGCCACTAATGGACCCCTTTAAAACCATCTATTGCCATCACTATGTCCACCAGCAGCAAATTCCAAATTACTCGTTGAGTAAAAAAAAGGTAAATTGGACTCTGGAGCGAAGTAGTAATGTAGCAGTGGCCCTCCTTTTTAGAGGCTCAGTGTGATGTAGTGTTTAGAGAGTTAAAGCAGGATCTGAGAGACACAAGTTCAAATTACCACTCTGCCATGGAAGCTGGCTGGGTGACCTTCGACCAGTCACATATTCTCAGCCTAACCTACCTCACAGAGTTGTTGTGAGGATAAAATGGAGGCGAGGGAAACAGTTTGAGCCACTTTGGGTCCTCACTAGGGAGAAAAGCAAGTCATATAAATGCAGTAAACAAATAAATCCAGTTCCAGGTAATCTTCCTTAAAATATTGTCTACAAATGAATGCATTTGCTTGTAAGTCCAGTCAAAAGGACTCTTGGGTGATGATCCTACACACTCTTTACTCGAGTTCCATTGAAATCAGCAAGACTCTTCCATAGAGATACTTTATGCCCAGCTGATGGGACTGACTTGGTGTCATGGTTAAGTGTGCGGACTCTGATCTGGGGGAACCGGGTTTGATTCCCCACTGCTCCACTTGCAGCTGCTGGATAACCTTGGGGAAGCCATAGTTCTGTCAGAGCTGTATTGAAAGAGCAGTTATTGAAAGAGCTCTCTCAGCCCCACCTACCTCACAGAGTGTCTGTTGTGGGGAGGGGAAGGGAAAGGAGTTTGTAAGCCGCTCTGAGACTCCAAGTGAAGGGCGGGGTATAAATCCAATATCTTCTCTTCTTCTCTGCAAGCAATGCACTATGAATCCATACAGCTGTATGATTTTTGATCGTTGTTGCTTGTTACTTTAACACAAATGCTTTTAAGTAAGGGAATGAATGAGTAGGCCTAGGACTCCTACATTATGGTTGAAGCACAAGCATTGTACACACCAGGTTAAAGAGTTTGTGGATGCAAGTTACACATTTTTTTTTTCCCCAACTGTTAACAGCAGGGGAAGGAATGAGGGCAGAATGTATTATTCAGAGTAGTGTTGTGGGCAGACTACTAGTGTCAGACTCGTGTCTGGGAGACAAAATCCCTCCTCCGCCACCGAGTCTTGGGCCAGTCATTTCCTCTCACCCTAATCTCCCTCACAGAGTTGTGAGGATAAAACACAGGAGGGGAGAATGATTTTGCAAGCCACTTTGGGTTCCCCATTTGGGGGGGGGGATATACATGTCTAACTAAATAAATGCTTCAACAATAAGCATTTATTCTTCAACAATAAAAAAAGAGAATTGTTATCTTTAGTCACAAAATCAAAATCCTTCTGCCTGCCACAGCATTCATAACAGTAAGGATTGGTGGCAAGCTGAGTGTTCAAGCAGCTTTTTTATACAAATGAAAAACACAATGCAAAAAGTGACAGCCTGATCCCTGCTGCATTACAGTTGTACGAATGCCAGTTATGCACCAGGCAGCTGGCAGCTAGCATAGTGGTTAAGAAAGTGCCCAGACCTGGATAGCCCAGGCAAGCCTGATCTCGTCAGATCTCGGAAGCTAAGCAGGGCTGACCCTGGCAAGTACTTGGAATACCAGCGCCAGGAGCAGGCTTTATTCAGCTACTTCTCTGAATATCCTCCAGGCTCCAAGTAGGGGTCAGTCACCAAAGGTTGCCATGACTTCCAGGTGAATACACACTCACACACACAAATACAAAAAAATACAAAGAAAATGAGCTGTGTCCTCTAGGAGGCTTCAGCTACTTCTCTGAATATCCTCCAGGCTCCAAGTAGGGGTCAGTCACCAAAGGTTGCCATGACTTCCAGGTGAACACACACTCACACACAAATACAAAAAAAAAACACAAAGAAAATGAGCTGTGCCCTCTAGGAGGTCAAGAGTTCAGATTTGGTCTCTACCACTCACTCGGCCAATAGCTTTAAGGCACCTCTCTCTCTCAGCCTTTTTCAATGTTATTGAGTAGCCAAGGACAACAAACCAAATTGCATAGTCACTACTAATTTTGCTTAGAACTTACCTCTAGTACACTGTTGTGGAAAGACTTCTCCTCTACAGATGCAATGTCCCCTGTACAACGTAGGATTCAGATTCCTGAATTCCAGGTTCCCTATGGGTTCACATCTGGACAAACCTAAGAGCCATAAGAACAACCCTGCTGGACTTGACCAAAGATCCATTGACTCCAGCATTCTGTTTCAGCAGTTTATACGGACCACAAACAGCAATGGCGTTTCCTACCAAGGGGGTCCTCTGGCTGCCCGAGGAGGTGGAGTGCCTTCTCAGAACCCTCCACCAGAGGAATGCAGGGGCCCGGGTGATGACCTCCACACACTTGGAAACTCACACCCTATTTGAAGAGGTCGCAGATGCCATGCGGACACAGGGGTACCGCAGGACGGCAGATCAGGTCCGCGCGAAATTCAAGCGCGAGAAGGCCGCCTTCTTCGATGCCCTGGAGGACTGGGAGGGCATTCCCCCATGGGGGGAGCGCCCTCCCCGGTTCAACCTCCTCAGGGCGTTGTGGGAGCAAGGAGGGCGGCCTGGTTGGCGCCACTGGAACCCTAACAGTGAGTAACCCCCCACCCGCATCCACCCAGCGCTGTCGTGACCATATGTGGCAACCCACCCAATATCTCCCCATCCACAGGGCGCCCTCGTGCAAAGCGCATGAGGGTGGCATCGCCTGCCCGGGAGGACGACCCTGGACCCCCTCTGGACACTGGCCAGGATCCACATGAGGAAGGTGAGTGGGAGACATGACTGCTTGCATGCCACATGTTAGCAGAGCCCCAAGGCACATGCCTACTGGTTGTGCGATGTCTGTGGTCGTCCACCATTCGGTGTGCGTGTCATGCTGGGTGTGTTCCCAGGCCACTGCGGTTGGTGGGCCTCTGACCGGCAACTGTGCCAATAGCTTGTGGGACTGGGTGGCCCATTGCACTCATGGTACCTATGTGTTGCTGCAACTTTCCCCCCCTAGAGCCAGTGCTCGTGGTCTCTTCTCCGCAGTCGCCTCCAGTCCAGGCTGGTGCAGCGGAGTCTGGTAGGTGGCTGCTGTAAAGTGGATGTGGTGTGCGGCAATGTAACATGCTCCGTCCCCCCGGGGGGTTGGGGGTGAGGGGGGTCGGTGGAGGTTTGTGCCAGTACATGGTGGCTGCACACACCGGCCACTTGTGTGGTGGGTTGTGGTGGTGCCCCGGGCCCCTACATGGGTACTCCGACCATAGCTGCCTTGGCCACCAAAGGCACCTGGGTGGGGGTGGCAGTGTCTGGCGCCATGGTCCCCATGGTGGCCTGCCCTACCAGGTGGTCTTCCCTGCCCTCCCATTACCTACCTGCTCCTTTCCTGCAGGGGACCACCCCGGAGATGAGGGTGCGATGGCCTCGGGTGGCATGCCGGTGGTCATCAGCTCCGCCCCTGAGACCGAAACAGGGGAGAGGTCACACATGGCGGAAGCAGCAGGCCCTTCAGGGACCACAGTCAGCCAGCGTCTGGGGGCCCTGGAGGGTGAAATGGCAGAGGTCCGCAAGACCCGTGAGTGTCCCCTGTGCACTGGTGGCTGCTGCATACCCACCAGGGTGCTCCCAGGGTTGGTGGGGGAGGGGTTGGCATTGGCATGGCCATGTCCCATTGCATTCCCAGCCTGGCTGTGCGGTACCATGGATCAGTTGGCCAGGCAAGACATTTCTGGCTTATGGCTGCCACTTGCTTTGCCACCCGGACTCACCTGATGTTCCCTGTGTGCTCTTCCCCACAGTACAACGCTATGACTACCGCCTGGGCTTCATCCAGCGGGGCATGGGGCGGCTCCGGCGGCTGCTACTCCGCATGCGCCTGGAAGATGCCCTGGCACACTAGCGCCAGGAGGAGCGGGAGCAGGCCAGACCACATCACCAGCCCAAGAGGGGGGCCGAAGGGCCAGAGGAGAAGGAAGGCAATGGAAGGGTGGACAGTCCAGGGGTCCTGAGTTCCACCAGTGAGGAGGAGGCGGAAGGGGTGGCCTTGGAGGGGGAGGGGTCTGATGAGGAGGCGGAGGGACCCCACCAAATGATGGTAGTGGAGCAGGGGGAGTGTAGAGAGGGGGCAGGGGATGGGGATGACAGTTCGGATTAGTTTTATGGTGTGTTGGGGTTTGGGGTTCCATGTTGTATTTGTTGTTGTTGATTAAAATGTTGGTTTTGTACTTGGTGTGGCAGTGTCATTCCTGGACGAGGACTCCCCTCCCCCCCATGACTCTGTAACACATGTGGTGGTATTAGCAGAAGCATCTTTCTTCAGATACCTGCAGGGGTACATGTGGTGCTGATCGTGCTGGCATGTCCGGCCATTTCGCCCACGGCCATTGCTGGGGATGGGAGGGGGACCCCATTTGAGGCATGGTGCCCAGACCCTGGCAGTTGTAGCCACCTACTGTCACGGGCTGTAGAGCTGTGGCTTCCTCTCCAGTCTGCCTGCCCTCACATGCCCAACAGGTAGCTGGGGGGCTGTAGTGGAGGGGCCTGGCAGCACCCCCTTGGGCGTGGGGGGTTGAGGGCTGGAGCTGCGGGGGCCTGGCTGTACTGATTGTGGCATGGGGGCCCAGGTGCCTGTGGTGGCGGGGTTCTGCTGTGGTGCTTGGGGCCCTGGGGCCCGTGTGCCTGCACTGCTGGGGCCTGCCTGCACTCCCTCAGCCAATGGAGCCTGTGTAGCTACGGTGCCAGGGCCTGGCTGCAGAGGTTGGGGCACTGGTCGGCGGGCACGGTAGGTCTCTACTAGGAGGGTGACTGCCCGTGTCAGTGCATCATTGGAATTGTCAGATCTCTCCATATGTTTTCCAGATAACTGATGGGTAGCCCTGATCTCCTATGGGCAATTGGGAACATAGTTCTACCACCATTGTTTCATATGGGGAGACATGTGGAGAGCTCACGTCACCACCTGGAGGTTGGTAACCCTATCCCTGCCACCATCTCACTTGATGTAGTGGTTAAGTGTGTGGACTCTGATCTGGGAAACTCAGGTTTGATTGCATCTGGTGGTGTGACCTTGGGTCAGTCACAAGCTCCCTCAGATCGGTTCCTGAACCAACAGTCTTCAACACAGTTCTCTCTGCCCCACCTACCTCAATGGCAATGCTCCCTCTGAGCTTTGGAATCGTGTGAGCAAATAATTCTGCTTTGTGAGCTGCTGGCATCAAGGCTCTGAGAGAGGGATTTGGTAACACTGAGGGGACACTGTGGGTGATCCATTCTTCTTGGTTGGGGAATCAAGGACAACGCAACTCTGCGGTTCTCTGAATTAGAACTTTTAGTGAAAACCAGCTGTAGGACTCAAACAACAACAACAACAAAGATTAACATATTTACAAGACGCAATATTTACAAATGGTGGGTGAAAGAATGCAGGGGCACCTCAGATATGCCTGCGACGCCCCTGCATCCACCGGGTTATAGCAGCATGCACCACCCTCCCCTCCTCACGGTGCCCCTGACCCCCTCCTGGCTGGTTTTGCCGCTGGGGTGGAATGGCCTGCAGTTCCGTGGCCTCCCCTGTGATGGGGTCGCCACACTCCTGGCACACGTTGTGCAGGACAACGCATGCACATAGTACCGTGTTTAAGTTTTGTTCCATAACGGGCAGCTTGGCCCCAAGGCACCTCCACCGAGCCTTCAGCCATCCAAAGGCCCGCTCAACGACGGATCTTGCCCTGGAATGGGCCCGGTTAAACGCCGCCTGCTCAGGGGTTAATACCCCTGTATAGGGTGTAATGAGCCAGCGGCGCATGGGGTAGCCGGCATCCGTGATGATGAGCAGAGGGATCTGAACCCCCTCCATGGTTATGGTGGGGTTCCCAGGCACAAAGGCCCCGCGGTCCATGGCATCCATGATTCTAGACCGCCTGAGGTGGTGGGCGTCATGGCTCCTGCCGGCTTCCCCGATGGTCACGTCGATGAACCTGCCCTGGTGGTCCACGGTGCCTTGTAGCAGGACGGAATAAAAGTGTTTCCGGTTATAGTATTCCTCTGCTTGGCCTGGTGGTGCCCGGATACCTATGTGGCAGCCGTCCATGGCTCCCACACAGTGTGGGAACCACAGGTCCCTGGCAAAAGTAAAGGATACCATCAGTGTTCAGGCTCCCATATGGCATATGCTAGAAAACTCTTGGTTTTGCTAGTGCTTTTGCTGTACAGGGGAGATCCTCACCCACAGTACTGAGCTCTGCCTAGATTTGATCACACCAGGCATACCTAATATCTACAGTAATTTTGAATTACAGCATAAATAATGGGGTGTAGGACTGCATGGTCTATACTAAGAAGACATGACCCTGCCGGGAAATTCCTCCACTGCAGCTTCAGGTCCATTGTACCCCTTTAACGTAGGCATTCTCATTTGGAAACATGTGAAGAAAGTTACAAAGGGAAGTGCTTGCTAACAGCTTGACTACAGTGTGCCACAGTTGTAACGTATGGCCTTGTCCTATTCACATATAAAACAACCCATGCTCCCTCAATGCTGCTGGGTCCTGTGAGCAGAAAAATAAATACATTCTGGTCTGTAAGCTGCTGGCATCAAGGTTTTGAGTGAGTGATTTTAGCAACTGCATACAGTACTGTGCTCTAGAGGCATCCTTCAAGAGCCAAGACTCACTCACACTAACTCAACTTAAACACTGCTCACAAGGAGGCTTCTGTGGGGAAAGGAAGGGAACGTGATTGATAGCCCCCCCTTGAGACTCCTGAGGGTAGGGAAATCACCCCCTGAGGTCCTGTCTTAAATCCTGACATCTGTTACCTCAAGTGCGTTTTGTGGTGCCTGCCATCCGGACCTTACCACAGTAGTGGTCCTCCACAGATGTCACTGACAGGTCACCATTACATTCCCTGTGGCTTGAGGATCATATGCTAGAAAACTCCTGATTTCTCTAGTGCTTTTGCTTTACAGGGGAGATACTCACCCATCCTGCTGATCCCAGACAGACAATGCTGCTCAACAATTGTGCCTCGATAGCCAGGCAGACCTCCATGACTATTCCGGCCACAGTTGAGCATGCCACTCCAAAATACTTCCCCACCAGCCGATAGCACTGGGTGTTGGCTAGCCAGGCGATGGCGATGGCCACGCGCTCTTCGACCGGAATGGGGTCCCTCATGACGGTTCCCTCACGTGTCAGATGTGGCCTCAAAGAGTCCACTAGCCACATGAAGGTCGCCTTCCTCATTCTGAAGTGTTCCACCCACTTCTCGTCATCCCAGATGACTCTGGCATAGACGTTCCAGAGCTCCACTGAACGAGGATAGACCCACCACCTACGTGGGGCCCGCTACTCGGCCAGTCTGAGGAGACTTGCCATGTCGAGGGACTCTGTGTGGTCAATATCCCTCGCTCTGGCTCTCCTCATCATCAGGTAGCATCTGACCACCCTCAGCCTCCTCACTCCAATGGCACTGAGCCTGCAAAGCAGGTGACAGGCCACCGAGATGAAGATCTGGGCTGTCAAGAATGCTACCAAACGCTGCTCCTGAGGGGTCATGTTGCCGTCAGCAAGACTCTCTCAGTGCAAGTGTCAGAGAAGAGCGGGAAAACCAGGAGTGGACAGCTCCGGCGGATTGATACAGGTATGTGAGTTAAATCCCAGAGCTCTGCGGAAGCGTTATGCCAAGGCTGTGATTCGTCCCGTTCGCTTTGTGCATGCGCAAACGTAGATTTTCACATTTTTGCGGACGAGTGCTCATGCGCATGCACAAATTGAAAACAAAACCCAAAAAATGCCGACACGCGCTGCTGCGCGTCGGGAGTGTGAACGGGCATACAGTGATGGGATCCGCAAACAGGAGGTAAGTGTGATCACGTTTCAGCCGGCACAAACTGCAACGGTTCCAACCGGTACAGTTTATGCCGGCTGAAACGCCCCGTCTGAATGCACCCAGTGGCTAACAAGATGCCTCAGGGAAGCCAAAAAATGGGGCCTGAAGCAAAAGTCCTCTCAGCACTTGTCCTGCAGCAAACGGAATTCAGCCTTTGAAACTCTGATAGTTTCATTGATTTAGCCATTGCTGCCCATAGGGTTTCAAAGCCTTTCCTGTCACAATCTACCTAATGAGCAGGCACAACGTAGTGACGAGGATTGCCAACTCCAGTTGGGGAAATTCCTGGAGATTTGGGTGTGTGTGTGCCTGGGAAAGACAGAGTTTGGGGATGAGAGAGAGCTAGGTCAGCAGTGATGTATTTCCATAGAGCCCGCCCTCTAAATCTGCCATTGCCTCCAGAGGAACCGATCTCTGTCGTCTAGAGATCAGTTGTATTTCAGGAGAACTCTCAACCTCACCAGGAAGATGGCAACCCTAGCCAGTGACTAAGATATTGTGTTAGAGGTCATTGGTTCAAATCTCATCACTCTCCCAAATTCCCAAATGCCCCTGGATGAGCCACTTAGTCGACCACTAAGTTAGCCTAAGATCTGGGAAACCCAAATTCTAATTCCCACTCCGACTTGGAAGCTTCCTGGGTGACTTTGGGCCATCCACACCCTCTTAGCCTAACCTACCTCACAGTAGGGTTGCCAGCCTCCAGGTGGGGCCTGGGGATCGCCCTCTTTTACAACTGATCTCCAGCTGACGGAGATCAGCTACCCTGGAGAAAATGGCTGCTTTGAAGGGTTGACTCTATGGCATTTTACCCTGCTGAGGCCCCTCCCCTCCCCAAACCCTGCCCTCTCCCGGATCCACCCTCAAAGTCTCCAGGTATTTTCCAACCCAGACCTGGCAACCCTACCTCACGGGGTTGTAGTGTGGATAAAATGGAGGTGAGGAGAAAGGCAGTATAAATGAAGTAAACAAATAAATAAATGTTCAGCGTCCTTGCTGGGCTGATTTAAGAATACAAGATAATATTTGCCATCTTTTGTGCAATCCTGTTTATCTTTTTGGTATAATTCCACTCTTAGTATATGTACTGCCGAAGCCAGTAGTAGTCCTCAGCAGAGTTAAACCCTTCTAAGTCCACTGAAGTCCATGACTTTAGAAAGCTATAACTGTGCTTTGGATTGTGCTGCTAGTGTGGAATGGTGTTGGACCAGAGCTTGGGAGACCCAGTTGAAGCCCCCACCCCAGGCATGCAGGGCATGTAGCTCACTAAGTGACTCAGTGTCAAGCACAGTCCTGAACCCAACCTACCTCACAGGGTTATTGTGAGGACAAATGACAAACAACTCTGTATGCTAACTAAGCTCTTTGGAAGTGGGGAGGTGTAAATGTGATAAACAAAAATGTTTTAAGATTTCTTGGCATAGAAATCTTGGGAAGTTGAACAATGCCTGTCTCATCCCAAACTAAGACCAAAGGCCTCAAGCCTATCAGTGAGGCCTCCCCGTCGGCCTGTTCAAGGTCTTGGGATAATTGCCATGGCAACGCTCTTCATTTTCAGTACCAGAGACAAAGCAAGAAAAACATTATCTTTCTCTGAAAAGAACTGTTACTCACAACAAAATGTGATCCTGTTTCCCCCCCCTACTGCATTACACTACAAACCCACCCCGTTTGAAATGGCATTTAAATAAAAATTTCACAGTTAATCAATGCATTTGCAGATATTAAACTAGAGAGTCTATTTTACAATACATTAATTCAGTTCACTATTACGTAGCCGGTGTTACTGATTGTATTCATTGCTCTCATTAGCTACATATATTTTTAGACCCTGGAAATGTAGGCTTTTTATTTCACAATAGTATGTACAATGACAGAGGTTTTCAGGAATGGGAAAACAACTCACCAAAAACTAATCCAGAGCACCTTGCAAAAATAGGTTTAAAAGTACCAAATTTAAGTTTGAAAATAAGAGACACTGTAAAGGTAAAGGTTCCCTTGTTCGAAAGCCAGTCGAGTCCAACTCTAGGGTTGCGGTGCTCATCTCCGTTTCAAAGCCGAAGAGCCAGCGCTGTCCAAAGACATTTCCATGGTCATGTGGCCGGCATGACTAAACACCGAGGTGCACGGAACACTGTTGCCTTCCCACCGAAGTGGTACCTATTTATCTACTTGCAATTTCTTGCTTTCGAACTGCTAGGTTGGCAGGAGCTGGAACTAGAGACAGGAGCTCACTCCGTCATGCAGCAACTCTGGTCTTGAACTGCTGAACTACTGACCTTCCACAGCCTGCAGTTCAGTGTCTTAACCAATTGAGCCACTGCGCTTTAGAGGAGTTCACAAGGAGCATCCAATTTGGAAACAGCTGCCTCCAACCCTGCAGTTCAGTGTGCATGCATGTGCGTGTGCGTATGTGTGTGTGTGTGAGAGAGAGAGAGAGAGAGAGATATTTCAGTCAAGTGGCAGCCAGCTTATGGCGACCCTGTAGCCTGGAGCCTCCTAACATTTTGGAATTGGAATTGAATCCAGCGCTCACGACAACCTTTTTATGAATGCCCCCCATGGTAGTCAGTTTGTTGTAGTGGCCACTACCTGTTCTCAAAACTCCAAAAGAGTCCACAGGTTCAGCATGATCAAGGACCTCTGTATTTTGTTAAACTTCTGTGACGCAAACCTGACTTCATCAGATGCCAGTCACTTCAAGACTGGCAGCTGAATGCCTGAGTTGACTGAGGGTGGGTGAGACTTCCCCACCCTCAGCTGGGAAATGGCACTCCTACTAGGAAGGGGCTTGCTTGCCTGCAACACTGAGCTGAACAAAGGTAAGGCAGAAGCCGACTTAGCTGCCAGCCTGCCACTCCCTGGACTATCTGGAGAGGACAATGCAGAGGCAGGTAAGAGGAGTCTGCAGGTATCCTGAGTTGGTGGGGCACTGCCCCATTTGCCCTCATGGATCAGCCTCCACTGTGCACAGCCTCTCCCATATTAGGTATAAATGGTGCGACTGCCCACGTGTGCATTCATCATTACTTGCTATAGTAGGCTCTGCATCGTGTCTGGCAGCCTGAAGCTCTAGCTCTTTTTTAAGCATTATGCAGTGAGCTAGGCTTCTTTTTTTTGGTGGGGGGGCCCTCTGCATGCAGGACAGATGCACTGCCCAAAAAGAAAATGTAAAATCCGTACAAGAAGACAGTTGTGCACAGAGTCCCTGAATTTTTCAGATGAGCCTGAATGTATCAATGACACTACAAAGTAATGTCTGCAAACCAGCCAGTCTGGCTTTTTATGGAACAACAGAAATAGGTTTAATGAAAATGTCAGGGATGCAAATGTATGTGGGGGGGGGAAATTGGGGGAAATAGATGATTTCAGAATTCAGCCACTTTGAGTTCATGAAATGAAAATGCCAGTACTTCTCTACCGACAGTTCACCCTGAAAGGTATTTATGTTGCCCTGCAGAGGGCAGTGCAGACTGAGTTCTGTCTGTGCAAATTACAGCTCAAGAGAGCTACATTTTCAAATGTTCAGTATTCCTCGTTTGCTTAAAAAGAGAAGGAAAATAAGAAAAGCAATAAGAGTATTGCTAAAGAAAGGTGAGGAAACACCAAATCTATAGCAACAACAATATTTTGGTACTTAGGTTTTGCTTTCAGGGTTCAAAAATCTTCACAACAGCCCTGTAGAGCAGACTGATATTGGGCCACACAGCTCAAGAGTTACCATCCCCTGAGCAGCAATTCTTACACGTTTATTTACTTCATTTATACTCAGCCTTTCTCCCCTACAGAAACTCAACGTGGCTTACATCATTCTCCTCTCTTTCATCTGAGTGTCACAAGAACCCTGTGAGGTAGGTTAGGTTGACAGGTCCACTGTCACCCAGCAAGCCTCCATAGCGGAGTGGGGCTTCACATCCTAGCCCCCACATCTTAGTCTAACACTCTAACCACCTCACCATAACAGTGAGCAAAGGCCCGCATAAGACCATTCCTGTTCAACTGAGGATCTTCCTATGAAACAGAAAGGAAGTCACTGGGAGGCCGTTTTACATTAAGGGAAAGCCAAGTCTGCTACATTCAACAAGGAGTGACAGCCAGTGATGGCTCGCTGGCAATGGCACAAATAGGGTACAGGTTTTTGCAAACACATGTTTCTTGAATTCACATTTTATATTTCCCAGGTGTACACTGCTGCTGTGTCCCAAGGGTTACCATGTTTCTAAGGTAAAGGTTTCCCTTGCTCAAAAGCCAGTTGAATCCGACTCTAGGGGGCAGTGCTCATCACCATTTCCAAGCTGAAGAGCCAGCACTGTCCGAAGACTTATCCGTGGTCATGTGGCCAGCATGACTAAACGCCAAGGCACATGGAACGCTGTTACCTCCCCACCGAAGAGGTACATAAGAGAAGCCAATGTTGGATCAGGCCAATGGCCCATCTAGTCCAACACTCTGTCACACAGTGGCCAAAAATACTAGGTGCCATCGGGGAGGTCCAGCAGAGGGGCCAGGACACTAGAAGCCCTCCCACTGCTGCCCCCCCCCCAGCACCAAGAATACAGTGCATCACTTGCCCCAGCCTGAGAGTTCCTACCTATACCTTGTAGCTAATAGCCACTGATGGACTTCTGCTCCGTATGTTTATCCAATTCCCTCTTGAAGCTGTCCATGCTTGTCGCCGCCACCACCTCCTGTGGCAGTGAATTCCGTGTCTTAATCACTCTCTGGGTGAAGAAGTACTTCCTTTTATTATGTTCTAACTCGACTGCTCAGCAATTTCATTGCGTGCCCACGAGTTTTTGTATTGTGAGAAAAGAAGATAAGTACTTCTTTCTCGACCTGCTCCATCCCATGCATAATCTTATAAACCTCGATCATGTCACCTCTCAGACGTAGTTTCTCCAAGCTAAAGAGCCCCAAGCATTTTAACCTTTCTTCATAGGTACCTATTTATCTACTTGTAATTTCTTGCTTTCGAACGGCTAGGTTGGCAGGAGCTGAAGCCAGAAACGGGAGTTCACTCCATCTAGGGTCTCGAACTGCTGAAACTGAGATCATCTAGCAGCTCTCTCTCTTTCTCTTGCTCAGTCTGCTTCCCTTCTGATTATAGGGAAGGAGGCAGAGGTCCTGGATTTTATCTCTGTAATCAGAGACAGAATGAAAGTTAACAAACTGAAGATTCAGCTGGACAAGATACGACCATTCTTGACTGGGGATGTTTCTGATCCAGGGATAAGTGGTTCCTTCTGTATTACTTTATCATCTAGCACAGGGGTCCCCAACATGGAGGAGGAGGAGGAAGAGGAGGAAGAAGAAGAGTTGGTTTTATCAACAATGGGAGGGCTTCTAATGTCCTGGCCTCACTGGTGGACCTCCTGATGGCACTGGTATTTCTGGCCACTGTATGATACAGAGTGTTGGACTGGATGGGCCTTTGGCCTGATCCAACATTGGCATCTCTTATGTTCTTATGTTCTTACCCCACCCTTCACTACCCAAAGGAGTCTTGGAGCAGCTTACAATCACCTTCCCTTCCTCTCCCCACAACAGACACCCTGTGAGGTAGGTAGGGCTGAAAGAGCTCTGAGAGAGAGAACTGTGACTGGCCCAAGGTCACCCAGCCGGCTTCATGTGGAAGAGTGGGGAATCAAACCCAGTTCTCCAGATTAGAATCCTTCCCCTTTTAACTGCTACACCAAAGCACTTGCTGACACTTTTTCTGGGGTCCACCAAGTGTTTTTGGAAAATGGGCAGGGCCACTGGGAATTTGACCGGCTGTGCAGATGTTTTAAAATGCTGCTTTGGCTGCAGCTGCCATCACAGCACAAGCATCTTCACTGTGTGATTTAAGGTAAACTGGGGCAGCCATTTTGTAGCTGGCTTCAGATCTTGTACTTTTTTTTCTTTTTTTGCATCCTGCCCTTCTTCCAAGCGTACATAGTTCTCCCTTTCCCATTTATAGTCATACAACTCACTAGATTACTTTGGGCCCATGCCACTCTCTCAGATTCGCCCACACCAAAGGATTATTGTGACTATAAATGGGAAAGGGAGAACTATGTACGCTTGGAAGAAGGGCAGTATGCAAAAAAGGGGGGAAAGTACAAGATCTGAGGTCCCCAACCTTTTTGAGCCTGCACTGGCACCTTTGGTATCCTGGCATACTGTGGTAGGCCCAGCCACAAAAAGGCTGCCATAAAAGGGCTGCTGCAGGAGGTGGGGCCAGCTACAAAATGGCTGCCCCAGTTTACCTTAAATCACATGGTGAAGATGCTTGTGAGAATTTGAACCTGGAACTCCAGGGTACTAGTCAGAGACCCTAACCACTGCACCCCACTGGTTCTCAGATGGGAATGCACTCTTCCTTAAGGCTCTTGGATCCATCTCTATCCCCTGGATGCATAAGCGGCAACAACAGTCAGGGGCACATTTTGCCAGTATAAACTAGTTCCACAGGTACACCCAGTTCTAGGGAAACCTTATATTAGCAGGACAATCTGTGCTGGGCTTAGGGTTGCCAACCTCCAGATAGCGGCTGGAGATCTCCTACTATTAAAACGACTCTCCACAGGCAACAGAGATCAGCTTGCCTGAAGAAAATGGATGCTTTGGAAGGTGGACTCAAAGGCATTATACTCTGCTGAGCTCTCTCCCCAAACCCCGCCCTCCTCAGGCTCCACACCCAAAATCTCCAGGCATTTTCCAACCCAAAGCTGGCAACCCTAGTGGGCTGCTTGCTTTTGAGCATCCAGAAACTACAAGTGTTCAGAACCTGTAAACTCTGGCTCCAAATAAATCTACAACACACTAAATTCATTGTCTTTAAGGCTCAACGGACTCACCTACCCTCCTTGAATTGTTTAGAAAATGCTAACCAAGTTATTACCTGGAACCAGCCACATTGTCCATATTTTGTTTGTAAGACTAACCTTCTCGGCAATGACATCATGACTATTAACCTCCTTGCCACCACAATTAATCAAGCCCCTTCTAGGATGACAGTCCAGAAAAGTTTGAGTGCCCCAGCCAGCCTTTATTGGGTAGATATGTCTTTTCAGCATCTAAAGCCATTTATTTCTGCTGTCTTTGATTATTTGTGCTATATTCTGTCAATGGGGTTTTTTTAATTTACATTGTTTGGTGTAATGGTGCAGATTAGAGTCTGCTCTAATCTGGGAGAACCGGGTTTGATTCCTCACTCCTCCAATTGCAGCTGCTGGATGACCTTGGGCAAACCATAGTTCTGTCAGAGCTGTTCTTGAAAATGAGCAGTTTCTGTCAGAGCTCTCTCAGCCCCACCTACCTCACAGGGTGTCTGTTGTGGAGAGGGGAAGGGAAAGGAGATTGTAAGCCACTCTGACACTCCTTTGGGTAGTGAAGGGTGGGGTATAAAACCCAATCTCTTCTTCTTCTCTTCCTCTTGTTGGGTTTAAATTATTACGTGCTATTGATGAACCACACTATTTGAGCCAAAAGCAGGCATACATATACACGCCCCCTGCAACTGAATTATAGCTGTTCCTCATAGCCACCCACAGTAAGCATCCCATGATGAAAAAGATGGATAGAAGAGAGAGCATAAAAGAAAGAGTAGGGGGAGCCTACTGAAAGAAGATCAGGAATGAACTGGAATATTTCTTCATCAATAGCATGCCATGCAAGACAGTTTTAATCAGTTCTGGATTCTAAAACATTAATTTTACATTTGTGTATGTTGTTTTGTTGTTCAGTTGCAAAGTCAAGTCCGACTCTTCGCGACCCCATGGACCAGATCACGCCAGGCCTTCCTGTCTTCCGCCGTCCTCTGAAGTTTGCTCAATTTCAGGTTCGTTGCATCTATGACACTGTTTAACCATCTCATCCTTTGCCGTCCCCGTCTTCTTTGACCTTCAATCTTTCCCAGCATCAGGGTCTTCTCCAGTGAGTGCTCCCTTCTCATTTGGTGGCCAAAGTATTTGAGCTTCAGTTTCATTATCTGGCCTTCCAGGGAACAGTCAGGGTTGATTTCTTTTAGGACTGACTGATTTGATCTTCTTGCAGTCCAAGGGACTCTCAAGAGTCTTCTCCAGCACCATAGTTCAAAAGAATCTATTCTTCGGCGCTCGGCCTTCCTTATAGTCCAACTCTCGCAGCCATAGATGACTACTGGGAATACCATTGCTTTGACCATGCGGACTTTTGTTGGCAGGGTGATGTCTCTACTTTTTTATCATGCTGTTTAGATTCACCATCGCTTTCCTCCCAAGGAGCAGGCGTCTTTTAATTTCATGGCTGCTGTCACAGTCTGCGGTGATCTGGGATCCCAGGAACGTGAAGTCTGTATGTTTACAGTCTCTGAAATGAGATTCCTCCTACAGACAAACATCCAAAAATGAGTCCAATAGCATCTTAGAGAACAACAAGATTTTCAGAGTATGAGCTTTTGAGAGTCAAAGCTGCCTTTGTCAGATACCAGTTGGAATGGAGATCTGAGTCCTTATATGTCAGTGAGTGGACTGTAACTGGGATATAAGGACTTCGAATTCTCCATCCCAGCTGGTATCTGATGGAGCTTTGAGTCTCGAAAGCTCATACCCTGATAATCTTGTAGGTTTCTAGGTTGCTACTGGACTCATATCAGACCAACACAGCTACTGAAACAACCTCCTATAGATGATCAGCATCTGAGCCTGCTTTGCGGGGAGGGCGGGGTATAAATGACACAAATAAATAAAATAAAATAAAATAAAATAAGCATTTGCAAACCCAGTCCCATGCATGCTTACTCAGAAACAAACCCCACAGAGTTTAGAGGGGTTGACTTCTACTAAGTGCTGAAGGACTACTGCCTCCATGACCACAAACTCAACCAACATAAGCATGCAGGGCAAAAAGAGGAGCATTTGACAAACAATTTGAGTAATTAAGGAACAAGTTAAGTGCTTTACCATTTTCAGCTTTGATTACCATTCCCAGTTTGTGATTGTTATTGAGAATGCCATTGACTGCTGTGTTTGAACATGAAAATAGACTTTTAGCCTCTTAATCCTCACAATACAAAAGCGTGCATACCTTACAGAAAAGCCATGTGATTCTGTCCATCATCTCTTTTACTCTCAAGGGAGGTGGCTTTCCATATTTAGTAAAGCCTGGACTTCATCGCCATACATTGCTTGTGAGCTCTGATTGTTCCTTTAATTAGGGATTATTTTGCTTAATGGAATTAGTCTTTAATGATTTTCTTTGTACTTGACAAAGTGATTTTGTATAAACACATCTGATTGAGGCACACCAGTGTTAGGAATGGGTTATTTGGTGATCTTATCAGCTATGATAGGACCAATATTGTTTTAAACTAACCTACCCTGAAACAGAGGTGTCAAACCGAAGGCCAAATCTGACATAAATGTCAGTTTGTCAGGCCGGGCAATGTAATGCCAGGTACTGGAGATATAAACTTTATAAAGGGCACAGGCAAACCCAATTAACAATCTTATTTTTACTCAAAGCACAAAGAAAAGTAATTGGTTCCTAGCAGTGAAAGCAACTGATTTACTGGGGAACCCAAAAAGCCTGACTGTCCAAGATCCCCCCCCCCTTCTCATCCCTCCTGCATTTCCCACAGAAGCAGCAGGGCTGAGGGGACACTTTTCATCCTCCCATAACCTTTTCTTCTTCACAGGCTGACAACAGCGCCAGTTGCTCGTGGGCCAGAAAAAAGTTTTGGATGGGCTGGTTCCACCCCACAGGCTGTATGTTTGACACCCCTGCCCTAAAAGGTAGAAAAGAGTCCAGTAGCACCTTATAGACTACCAAAATTTGTGGCAGAGCTTTCATGAGTCATTGCTCGCTACAGACAGACTAACATGGCTATCCACATCCAGGGGTGTCAAATTCACTGAAAATGTGTTATTTAAAATTTAAAAAATCTTTAATTGTGTTTGTCTACGTCCTTTATAAAGTTTATATCTCCACTACCTGGCATTGCCTTTTATGTCACACATGGCCCGGCCCAACAAGGTCTTATTTATGAAAGATCCGGCCCTCATAACAAATGAGTTTGACACCCCTGAATACCCTAGGATCTGGGCAACCCTGCTGGTTTCTCAATGGTTATTGTTGGTTCTTGACTACAGAGCATTTGCCTTCCATGATGGAATTTCATGTAAGGACTATGAGTCCATCTATTACAGCATCCTGTTCCCAAAAGTAGCTAAACATCTGCCACTGGGAGGCTCATCAGGAGAGTATTCCCCATTGTGCCTCTCCTGAACATGACATTTAAAGTTTACTGCCTCTGAACATGCAGGGTCCATTTAGCTCTCATAGTCAATAGCTAATAAGAAAGACCACCTTGCATGTATGAGAGCATTAAGGTTGATGTTTCTTAGCCCAGCAGGATATTGCCATCAATATTAAAGATTTATATTAAAAATTATTCCTCATATGAATTAATGAAATGGTACATTGCTGCCAGGGGTTGGCAATCTTCAGTGGTGACACAAGAAGAAGAAGAGGAAGAGGAAGAAGAGGAGGAGGAGGAGGAGATTGGATTTATACCCCGCCCTTCACTACCCAAAGGAGTCTCAGAGCATCTTACAAACTCCTTTCCCTTCCCCTCCCCACAACAGACACTCTGTGAGGTAGGTGGGGCTGAGAGAGCTCTTGACAGAAATGGCTCTTTTTCAAGAACAGTTCTTATCAGAGCTACAGCTTGCCCAAGGTCATCCAGCCAGGTGCAAGTGGAGGAGTGGGGAATCAAACCTGGCTCTCCCAGATTAGAGTTCGCTCACTTAGCCACTACACCAAACAAGAGCAAATATGATGCAAATGTTAGAGTCCCAGACTAGGATTGGAGAGACTCAGGTTCGAATCCCTGCTCTGCATGGAAGCTTGCTGAGTGACCTAACCTGCCTCACAGGGTTGTTGTTATAATGATAAAATGAAAGAGATGACAGAATTATGTTCTTTGGGTCACCACTAGGGAAAAAGCAGGGTATTTTTTTAAAAATGGAAAAAATAATAGAGTAATAACCAAAAACTGTTAGGATATCTAGTACAACAACAGAGTCAGGAAATAAAAACATTATTTTAAAAAAATGTTTATGTGATTTCTTAAAATCTGAGCCAAACCTCCTAAAGCAGTTGTTGTTGTTTTTTTAAAAAACAACCACTTCATACTAAATAAATAAATAAATAAATAAAACAAGTCCAGTGGCACCTTTATTCCAACATATACTTTTGTGAGTCAGAGCTCACTTCAATAGATTATGCTGGAATAATTTTGGTTACTTTTTAAAGGTGTCCTCCTGCCTTCTGTTGTACTCCGTTGCAACAGACTGACAGGTCTCCCCCTCTGGAATTCCTTCACACTGCAATCAATATCATGAACAGCAAACCTGAGACTACTAAACCAGCAGTCAGACAGACAGCAAGGTCACGTCCAAGGGCTCCTCTGCTCAGGTCTTCTGTGGCTGAGAAGGGAGTCCCCATCGCCCGCCAACTGTACAAGCTGCAAATAAGGAATGGATCCTCTTATTGAGCCAAAAAGCGTATCTTGCAACATCATGAGGACTGGAACAACAATACTGCGTTTTTCTGGTGTTCTCTGTGTATTTTTAAAACTGTAATCAGTCTAATCGTGTTTGGGAGCCATGAATTGCAACATACTAACAATTGCTTCTGTAATTGTTATTCTCAGATGATAAGGCTATAGATAATTCTGCCTAGTGTTGATAAATTATCTCATCAAAGTAGATTTGATTACTAAATGGCCATTTTCCCACGGCCTTGCGGCCCCATGAAAATGGACACAGACCCCCCCCTTTAAAGAAAGCCATTTCTCTGCTCAGTGTCCCAGGTTTCCAAATGATTCATTCAACTGACTTGAGATGGAATGTGAGCTTGTTTTTGGAATATAACAGTGTTTTAAAACTGAATTTTCCTTGACATGGCTTTTAAAAAAATGTCAAATAGAAGCTAAGAAAAAAGGCTATTTCAGCTGCTGATTCAAGTCTGTAAACTACAGAGTTAATCTTCAGTTACTATCAACTGTATCACCTGATTTCTTGTTTCACCAATTCGTAGATGTGTGCATCTTAAATACCAAAAAAAAAAAATTTCACTTGAGATAAAACCCATAGATTCCAATGAAATTTATTTCTCTTTCAGGGCTAGTGACACATATTATGCTTGGCATGAGGATACCACCCAAAGCAGCTAAGCATGTGGGGTCCCTGTGGCTCTCTCTCCCCCTTTGTGATATTGAGAATACCATTTGAATTGGGGGCATCCTGTTTTGAATAGCCTCCAATGCTTTGATCCTCCCTTTTCTCCCAGTCCTTTGCCAAATGCACAGGAGACCTCTCTGACACCAGCAAGGCCCTGCATATTTTTGTAATTTCAGTTGGGAAGAAACAGGCAAGCAATTCAGGATAACCCTCAATATGAGCCATCCTTTCCAACTGTGCTGGTCAGAAAAAGAAAAGACTAACCCAATGACTGAACAGTTTACAATCGCAAAGGACCGCAATGCAAAAACCCAAGGATAGTGGCTCTACAAACTATTTGTCCCAATCTGCAGAAAATGCAGATAGGGATATACACCCATTTAAGAGCTTATTCAGAAGAACAGAAGTGGAAGGGTTACCATATGATGGGGGGGAGGGGGGAGGGGAGGGGGGGGAATCCAGCCCAATCTGCTCTTTTAGTTTTGACTGATAATGAAAACCTTTCACTTGCTGATTGCTACCCAGCAAGATGTTATTAAAAGCATAGCTGCAATGGGCTGGCTGGAAAAGTCAGCAAGTGGACTGAAACCATCCAGGGTGCCGCCTGCAGTGAACTGTTAGGAGTAAACCCCACAGATTCATTGAGGCTTTTACCATCAGATAGTACCAATACGATTGTAGTGTGAATGCATGAAACTTTGCTTGGGGGAGGACATACAACACAGCCCAACCACGTTAAACAGGATTAAATCCCATTGATTTCAGTGGAAGAGATATAAGCACAAACTCAACAGATTCAGAGGGGACAGTGAACCTGTTGAATTACTGCCCCTCCTGTAGAAAGCACAGAAGATCTCCTAAGGGGAAAAGAATATGGCAGCTCTAATCAGAATAAAGCATACAGTGATAATGTCTCTTTTAAATTAGGGGGATTTTTTTGGTGAGTGTTAGTGTGCGTGTGTCTGGAAGCCATGGCTGACTTCTGGTGACCTTTAGTGGAGCTTGGACATTTCAGAGAGGTAGCTTGCTGTTGCCTACCTCTGTATCCCAGCCCTGGTATTCCTCGGAGGTCTCCCATCCAAGTACTTGCCAGATTTGGTGCTACTTAGCTTCCAAGATCTGACAAGATCAAGCTTGCCTGGGCGATCCAGCTCAGGGCATCTTTTAAA
Organism: Gekko japonicus; assembly: GCF_001447785.1. NCBI lineage: Eukaryota > Metazoa > Chordata > Lepidosauria > Squamata > Gekkonidae > Gekko > Gekko japonicus. Next base: position 2,386,923 of record NW_015176453.1, on the reverse strand, counting down.
TTAGGTTTAATTTGCTTCCTTGACTAGGAAGTTCCACAATACTGTGGAATAATTTGATTATGAGATTTTTCTGATAAAACTTTACATATCAAAGGGGAAGCCATGGTGGTTTGCTACAGCAGAATAAAAAAGGAAACTTGCAGCACCTTGAAATTTAACAGATGTGGCATGGCATAAAACCTGGTAGGTAGCCACTCCTGGAAGGGAATCCCCAGTTAACAGATGCACACACTAGACAGGTGATGCACAGAGAAACACCTGTCTGTCTGGTGGCCCAGGAGGAAGCTATGCCAGAGTTTGAGGTGCTTTCCTGATTATGAAGATTGGTGGACTGGAAGTCCACAAGTTTCTCTGCACAAAGGTATTTTACAAGAGAGGCAGAAATAGGACAGGGAACAGTCTGGCCAGGGTGTGAATAGATTTTGAGGGCTCCTGGATGGAGAGAGATCCTGCCATCAGGCCAGAAGGTGGTACTTACAGTCGCCTACGGAGGACTCTGCAAACCCATATTAAGTCAAAGCAGAGTTCCCACCACCACCACCCCTCCAAGGGGTCTTTGGCCGCCCATGATTACAGCAGCGGGAATGCCTTTTAAAGCCCGAGGCTTACATCTCTCCTGCAGCTCCTGACCATACCCCACTCATTGGCCACAAGCTGCCTAAACAGGTTGTCCGTTGTCGAACACGTCGCAGGCTCGGCTGCTTCAGTCGAGGCAGTCACAGGCTCCCTCCTGCCAAAGCAAGTGGTGCTCCGACCATTCCTTTCCCAGGCTTTGCCCGGGGGAGCCCTCCGCTGGGACCAGGCGCCTTTGATCTGTTTTGTTCAAACCTCGACGGCTGCCTGCTTTGCAATGCACCGGCCCCTGAAGGCGGGGTCGCGGCCAGTCGAAGCCAGTCGCCACTCACGCTTCAAAGACCGGTGAAGCCCGACCCCCGAGGCTGCGAGCCTGGACCAGTGAAATTAATAGGCAGCAGCCCAAGGACTACAACGCGGGGGGCGGGGGAGTCGTCCGTCTGGAGCCTGACCCCTTTTCAGTGCTGGGCTTCAAGGGTACGTGGTGTCTTAAGGAAGGCTCCGAGTAGGGGCCGTGCACATTCGGCTGCGCCAGGGCTCGGGGTTCTCCTTGGAACGCGATTAGGGTTGGTGCCACTGAGGGTGTGCGGCGGCCGCTTCAGCTGCGGAGGAATAGGACAGGTACCTGCGATCAAAGGGAGAGACTCCCCGAGGCTGCGGCCACACACACACGCCACAATCCACTTTCAATGGATGCACGCTCCAACTGGATTTTGCCGGTTCACACAGTAAACTCCAACTGGAAAGTGGATTGAAAGTGGATTATTGAGTGTGTGTGAGACCACAGCCTATGTGAGGCTACCGGCCCCGCAATGGCCCCATTTGAGACGCCAGCAATTTGATCCGACGGTTCAAACAGCTTCAAACCTGCGAGAGAGTCGCTCGGCTTCTGGCAGCGACGGCGCGTTATCGCCCAGGCGCCACACCGGGGCCGGCGGCCTTGCAAAACGCTCAAGAGGGAGCTCAGTTTGCAAGCGCCTGGAAGGCATGATGAGCGCTGGGCAGGGCGTCCTTTGGTCCTCAGGCCTTACTTAGTGCGCCCGGGGCAATGGAAGCTCCTATTGGGGGGGGGGGGCATGCTGGGTACTAGCAAAGCCAAGGTGGCAATACCGCAGTGTAGACCAGGAGGGAGGTGTGCATCAGAGCAAGTGGAAAAAATAGCCAGATTTTTCTCAGCAGAGTGGTTGGCTGGCAGCAGCCGTGGATTTGCAGGTGGGCCAGCCTTTTGCTGCAGTCTCCACACCCCTCTCCAGCAGCCAGGCTTGTCCCCTGTTGAGCCAGGGGTGCAGAGGCAGGCCCCCAGCAGCACAAGGATGGGGAACCCAGAGGCCCCACAACTGAATCGCTAGAAGGAAACTTTGCCTTGAGGCTTTGGACTTAATTCATTCTATGCCAGGTGGAGGGAAGGTTGTACTCCTGGGTGCTTAACCTTCTGACGGGGGGGGGGGGTTGCCAAGGCTTGACTTGGCATTTGCAGGAGCTGGCAGGCAAGCCTGCCATACTAAGGTTCAGTTACTAAGCACAAAGGGCCATTGATAGCCTCAAGAGCCCTGCTTGTGGTAAGCTCTCTGAGGGATTTGTATAAGAGTAGCTTTTACTGCACCTGTCAGACCTAGCAGTGGTTAGGGGACCAGCAGGGGAAACCTACCTTTAAACTACAGCTGAATTACATCCTACAATTTCAGAATTTTTATTATGTTCATGTGGCATTGTGTGTAGTATAGCCCAGAGATCCTAAGATTGTCTGGCAGCCAGAAGTTCTAGATGTTTTAGTATTATGCACCACTAGGTGGTGAGCTAGACTTGTTTTTAAGTCAAGAGACCCTTCAGATGTGGTTTGCCATCGTCTGCCTCTGCATCACAGCCCTGATATTCTTTGGAGGTCGCCCATTTAAATACTAGCCATCCAAATACTTAGCTTCCAAGATCTGATGAGATCAAGCTAGAAGTTGACATTCAAACAACTCCTGGAGCTGGGTCAAAAGTCCCAACTTTTAAAATTTTTGCTGTCCAGTCACAGCTGCCTTATGACAACCCCCTGGAGCTTTGAAGGCAAGAGATGTTCAAAGGTGGTTTACCATTGCCTGCCTCTCTGTAAGGACTGTGGTCTCCAACCCTTCTTAGCTTCTGAGAGCTGACTTCTGAGGAAGTCAGGAAAGCTTCCACATTTTTGTCATTCTGCAAACTATGTAAAACAGAATGGTTAAAGAGGGAACTTTTATAAAGATAATCGGGCTATATGATGATGGAATGGTTCAGGAACCAGCTTTTATAAAAGGAACAGAACTGTGGACTATATTAGGGGATATAATGTATGCTGTATGTATTGACTTGCTCTTATTGCATTGCTTTCTACCTTGTAATACCATTTTCTGCACTGTTTGACATATCCTGTGTAATGACTTTTGCTCTGTTTCAAATTGCTATAATCCTAGTCTTATTTCATTGTTTATTCGATGTCCCACCTGATCAAGTACATTGACTTACACTGTGCGATCCATTTTGAGTCTTATAGGTAGACTATAAAGTAAATAAGAATGCATAAGAAAAGGGTATGAGTAGGATTCTTTTCTAAGTGAACAAACATAAAGTCAAACAATAGTGGCATGGTCCCTGAGCTGCCCACAGGCATGGGATTCTTTCCCAGCAACTTTCCATTTTTAGAGCCATCATTCCCCCAGTGAATAAAATTCCTGTGGGAAGCAAAAGAAGATTTACCTCTGGGCCTAAATCCTAATTTCCCCAGAAATAAACGTTTCTGTGGAACACTGTCCTGTTCTTTTTCTTTGCTTTCTTCAGAGTCTGATACAACACCATTTTTACTCCTTCATTCCTTAATCTTACTCTCTCTGCTTTACTTCAACATGATTTCACTCCTCCCCCCCCCCCATTGCAGGCTTTTAAAATCAGGGCTTTTCAGCCATGCGAATTGCTAATTCTGTTCTAATCAATTGCATAGAGAATTCACTCTTGGAAAATTTATGACATGATTCACACCTTTTTACCTCAACTCCTTTTTTTCATAGACAATTTACACTTGAAAGACATGTGACACATTTCACACCAACCCGTAGTGCTGATTGGAGGGGCACAGCCAATGACTAATGGGGTACTGCACCTTTTTGCATCAGCATGGCTATGGGCCTTGTCCAGTGAGCAATGCATGGATGTCTTAATCCAACTCTTCCGAGGTCCAATATTCTGGCCTCCCACAGCAATGGTTGGGGAGTCTGTCCACAAGCCAAACGTTGCCCACAGATATTTTAGCCTCTGTGTTGGTAAGACCAAGGTAAATGTACTGTCTTTTTAGAGAACAGCCCGGAGAAGCTTTTTGTTGTGCCAGCTGTATTCTGGTAAGCTTGTTTTTTTCAGAGGCCTCTGCCAGAGAATAGTCAAGCGGGAACGGTTCTGAATCCCCACAAGCAAGAAGCCTGGGACGGCAACAACTACTATGAAAACAGTGCCACTGCTGCCTGGAGTCAACGCCGCACCAAGTTCTCAACTGAGCAGCTTTGAGAGCTGGAGATAAGTTTCCAGGAGCGCCAATATCGTGGCACTGGGGAGAAATGGCAGCTGTCCAGGGTGCTGAAGCTATTTCCTTTGCAGGTAAGAAGTGAGCCAAATCATTAGTTTGGCTGGAACAGAAGTGAGTTAACCGTCCAGCACAGAACTTTTCAGCATTTGCAAACCGAGGTACTGGATGGCTCTTGAGCATAATTGATGCAAAAAGCCCCACTAATGAATTTCTGCTGATAGACAGAAGTTAAAGATACAGGAGCGCTGCCACAGGGGGAAAAAATGCAGCAACACTACCAACAGGATACATGGATTGTTTTCACACAAGAGTGGGGAGGGGGGCTGCTTCCTATTGGCTTGCTGTCATGACCCCCTTAACTTGCAGTACATTCACAAGCACCTGTTATGAGCTAATACATTCAAAGCAATTGCTAGAAGGGGGCTTGGGGCCACAGTCCAGAGAGGTTAACCTCTCTTTCCCACACCATTTTCAACTGTAAATCTTCCGAAAATCTATTACTCTGTGAGAAGTAAAACAGAAGAAGTGGCAGGTTTGTGTTTGTGTGTGTGTGTGGGGGGGGAAGGTTGACTATGATGCAAAGAGCCACTGGAAGACTGTTCACTTAATCTGCTTCTGTGAAATAGTCCTGAGCAAGAAGATAAGGCCCAGCCTGAAAACATTTTGCCAGCTCTGAGAGGTGCAAAATTGTCTAGATAGATAGCCCATATTCACAGCTAATACAACTTGGCTGTGCAAGTGCTCATGGAGGATGGGTGTCCTTGCTTCCCACTAACAACAAGCTTTCAAGCTCTTCAGAACTCTTCATCATACTGTAAAGGGGGGGGGGGAGAAAGATCTTCCAGTCCATGATACTATGGAGTCTTTGGCAGCATGCTGTGCAGAATGCTTTGCTGGGTTCAAGGAGCAAGACCATGGTCAGAATGGGTTTTTTTCATTTAGTCTCCTCTTCCCCTTTTGTTTTGAACAGCTAGCTTGATAAAGCATTTTGAAGAACTCTAAAGTTTAAATGGCTTTCGCAAAATCTGTAACAGCTTTTATTTATGGACCAACATCTGCCTATTTTTTTGCTCACTTATTCTAGCTTCCAAGAACATTTGCCTAACACCACTATCTCCTGCTCCAGGGCTGCAGAGTTAGCCTTGGTGGCCCAGATAGGCCCACTAATGTTCATCTCTGTAATGTTTTTCTCTAGTTATTCCCCCCCCACACACACACACACCTGTAAAATGCACAAACTGAGGGCTGTACATGGCTGTGTTCCTCACTGGGCATCTGTGAGAGACTGCACTTTAAAATCTTATAAGTGCTGTGTAAACAGGTAATGGACTGTGAAGGGTTAATTCCTCACAGAGCCGGAGAACCTTGAGTGACAGACTGCTCCAAGGAATCTGATTGGTTAGCATCAGTTGAGCAGAGAAAGACTGGAGATCTGAATGCTGAGGAGAGGGCAGTCTAAATTAAGCTCTGACTGAGAAGTACTGACAAGTCTGAGTCTAGCCCTGGCAGAGAAGGGTTTAGTGCTGACAGGGTTTGTGTTCAGCCCTGATTGAGAGCAGTTTAACACAGATGGAGTACTGGGAAAGTTGGCAGGAGGAATTAATAGTTTGGGCCAGAAAAGGGGATAGATCTTCTAGTGGGAGAAGAATTTCCCTACCCCATCAAAACAGGGAGATAGCTCTGAAGAGTGGAGAGATCCCTGGTCTGGTACATTCAGAAACTGCCTTTGAAATCCTGAGGAGTCAGTTAGAACTCATGAAGAGTACTAATGTGTCTAGTGAAGGAGTTTGGGTACTGGACAGAGTACCCCTGCCTTTTGGAAACCAAAAGAGTCAAATATGCTCAAGAAAGTATACTGGAATGTTTGGGAAACACTGAAACAAAAGCCTCTCATTTTAAAGATTCTAAGTGACTGTGAGAGTACTCTCAACTACTTGAAACATAAGTACTGTAATCTCTGTCTATATTGATTTACTTCAGAAATTTTGCCCCTAATTTCACCTGACTTTTCCCTTCTACATTGAATAAAATATTTTGTTCTTTTTGAACTTTAAAAAGCCTTGGGTGCCATTTCAGTGTTCTAAGTTAAAGGGGGATCTTGACCCCTCAGGTTCCTGGGCTGAGCCAGCAGCAAAATATCATAACATGACAGGGTGGGACAGCCATAGTTCTTCATAGAAGACAATAGATCCAAAAGACTGCTCAGTCAGACAGGGAGAGAAAAATGGAGGGAAAATCTTGCCTCTGAGGGAGAGAAGTGGGCTAGGTCATCATAGTATCCTATGCTCATTTCATGTCCACAAGCTTCTTGCAAGCCTTTGCAATAAAGAAATGCATCTTTAATACATACAGATCAAAACATGGTCTAGAACCATTGGAAGAAGTTCAGACATCAAGCTTGAGAGGCCAAGGTTCAAACACTCGTCTCACACTTTTATCATCGCTATCCAGGAATGTGTGTGCCCCCAGCGATCTACCTGACACTACATCCGACTTTGTCATATGCAGACACACTCACATGCATCTGTGTCACCTTTTGTTCCCAATACACCTTTCCAGTTCTCTGCAGCTACCAGTCAACAGGACAATTATGAGAAAATAAGATTCCATCCACATCTTCTACCCTCATAAAGACAGCTGTAAATGAATGCAACCAGATATGGACAATTGACTTACTGGACTACTTCTAAAGCTTTCAAACTGTTCCATTAAATTCTTTAATTTTTATTAGATATTTTGCAACTGTATAATATATTGATAGAGACCCTAACCAAAAATATATATAATAACTGAAAAACTGATTTGCAAGTTGGCTCAATCTGCCACACATTGCATCCATTTTTAAATGCCGTTAGTTTTATCAGTCCATTCAGACATTTGGAAGACTGTTCGCTTGCAGTGACCTGGAAAAGTAATCCTAGCCACTTTAATTACATGCAATATTATACTATGCAGATTTCTAGGCTCTGCTCTCTCATGTGTCAGGTTCCACAGCAAGTAACTCTCCACACACATTTCCTAAGAAGCATTATGCTTTATTAGAGTACAAAACTGGTACCATATCCACAGGATTATTGTTAGGAATGACTATGGGGCGGGAACATCCCTACATATAGCAGGACGAGGCAAATGGCTAAGCAAATGAACTCCGAACGCGTATGCGGGAATTCTCCCGACGGGAGATTACATACTGAGCAGGAGACTTGCAGGGTCTCATGAGAGCAGTAAGATTCACACCTGAGGTGGAACGCAAGCCCTCCCTTCCTCACAAGGCCAGACAGATAACGCAGTCTGGCAGAGCTGGCTCCCACGGTCTCCCAAGCAATGTTTACTGCAAGCGACTGAGCTGCGAGCAAGCGGGAACAGGGAGGGAAACAAGCAAAACATGGCAGCTAGCTGACATCATGAGCAGTTTTTCCAGCTCTATAAAGCCTCTTACACAGAGGTTACTTCATACTCTGTCGACTAGAAAACTCTTAACTTGTAGATACATAAAAGTCTCAATCATCCCATTGTTCAATTGCATAGTATTTTGTAGGCTATAACTACACCCCATCTAATAAGGTGGTATAGGTGTCCAACTCCTAAGTACCCATTCCTTATGTAAATATAGCTGGAATTTCTGAAGCATATCTAAGTCTCTAACAGCTGAAAAAAGCAGCAAAACAGCCAGATATTTTTATATAAGTCCCACACATGTAGTGAATTATTTATAATAAAAGATTATTATAATAAAAGACTGCTGAATTGCAACTGAAAATGAAGCTCAAGACAATGCATCCATCTGGATTGAACTGAGACCTAGGTTTCCTGTGTCATTACCAATGCTGATTTCTCCATGCCTATCACCCCTCTGTATTATCTCACCTAAATTCAATCCTGCCTGCTATTGTTACTCACCAGCTATTGTCATTCGGCATCTGAAATCACTCCACTTTCCAATAAATAGGACAGATGGACTCCCATTCTAGCTGTCTCTGAAGAAGTGAGCAGTGACTCACGAAAGAAAGCTCATACCGTGCCACATATATTGTCAGTCCCAAGCTAAGCTACTCAGAAATTTAAGGCAGGGAGACCTCTATTTTGCTGCTGACCTGACAAATTATCTGATAAAAATGCAAGGTGTTTATTCAAGGTAAAGGTTCCCTTGCTCGAAAGCCAGTCGAGTCTGACACTAGGATTGCGGTGCTCATCTCTGTTTCAAAGCCGAAGAGCCAGCGCTGTCTGAAGACATTTCCGTGGTCATGTGGCCGGCATGATTAAACACCAAGGCGGGCGGAACGCTGTTACCTTCCCACTGAAGTGGTACCTATTTATCTACTTGCAATTTCTTGCTTTCGAACTGCTAGGTTGGCAGGAGCTGGAACTAGAGACGGGAGCTCACCCCGTCATGCGGCACACTCGGGTCTCGAACTGCTGAACTACCGACCTTCCACAGCTTGCAGTTCAGCATCTTAACCACTTGAGCCACCGCAGCTCCTAAGGTGTTTATTACTCAAGGGTTTTTTTTAAAGATTGGCCAGTAACAATAGGTAATATTAACCTGGGATCAGCATTAAAGCTTCTTTTTTTTTTAGAGTTACAAGAAGAACTGATTCACTTTGCTGCAAGGGAACTCACACAGGTGGAGATTTTGATGTTGTGAAGTTCAACACCCCAGATCAGGGTCCCCCAAAGTGTTGCTGGTGGACATCATGGTGTCCACTGACTCCTTTCCTGGTGCCCACCAACCAAGTGTTTTTAGAAAGTGGGCAAGCTTTCTTTTTAAAAGTTGCCATCCAAGCACAAAGATATTCACCGTGTGACTGAACGCACTATGTGTATGCAAAATAATATTTTTAAACAACATATTCATTTTAAAAGGCATCCTGATAAACAGAACTTCAGCTTGAGATGTGGAAGAGTTACTATTGGAGTTGTCCATGATGTCACTCCTGGACATTTTGTGGATGGCTTCATGTCCCGTGGCAGCCATTTTGTCCTTGTGCCCACAAGCCTGTGTCAGAATGCCAAAGGTATCCAAAGGGTCAAAAAGGTTGGGGACCTCTGCCCTAGATAGGTCTAAAAGAGAAAAAAAAACTTTCTCTATGTATGTTTAAAGATGTTTTAGAAACTTTTAATCAATATTTGGCACCTATGCAATCCAAAGGTAAGTAATCAGCTCCTCAGAACTCCTGTTCACAAACAGACCTATTTTAATACCTTCATCCTTTCCAGGCCTTATCCTTGATGCCAAAATAGAGGCAAATGTTTATACAGATCACACATCAGTTACTTTAAATTTAACCCTGGCTACCAAAAAAGATAAGCAACAGAAACTAAACAATGATCTGCTAAACAATCAGGTGATAAAAGGAAAATACTTCCAGAAAAATTCTGGAGTTTGAGTTTTTCCTACTACAACCTGGGAAGCAAATAATACCTACTTCAGAGGTTTGGTTACACACATTTCATCTTCTGAAGAAATTAAGGGATACGGACAGAAATAAGTGGCTGGATAAGATACTGGAATCAATACGATAAAAATATTAGAATCAAAACAAATTAGACTTGGATGTTGAAACATTAAAAAAAGCCAATTACAATAAATGAATTATGGGAAACAGTTTAAAAAACTAAAGGAAATAAAGCACCTGGCATGAATAGGTTAACCTTTAAGTATGATCAAACATTTCCATCTTGGTTAGTTTACCCCCTACTTGATGCTATAAATAGTATCCATAGCAATAAGGTAGCTCAGCAGTTCAAGACCCTAGTGCCGCATGACAGAGTGAGCTCCCATCTCTGACCCCTAGCAGTTTGAAAGCAAGAAATTGCAAGTAGATAAATAGGTACTGCTTCAGTGGGAAGGTTAACAGCATTCCATGCACCTTGACATTTAGTCATGCCAGCCACGTGACCACAAAAAAGTCTTCGGACAGCGCTGGCTCTCAAGGGAAACCTTTCATATTATCTTACCCCATGAGTGGAATGAGTGGAATGAACCTAAGAAAGTAGGTTACTATTGCCTTATCTACTTAAATAATAATTTAAGCACATCTTAGGTATTAGTTTAAGGGAAGAAGACACTCTCTTCTTTACAATACAAACCCATCATTGTTAGTTACAAGGCAACAAAAATAAAGAGCCTTGAGGACAACAGACTTTTATCTGTTAGTGGGGAAAGTGCTTATGCTTCTAGGAGTCAATTTCATCAGTCTACAAAAGCTTAGGTGACAATGACTTGTCCTTGCGTTTGGCTCAACAACTAACTTGATTACCTCCCTAGAATTTGTACCATAGCAAGGAAACACCTTGCTGCTCCTTGAAGAATTCAAATAGGCATTGTCAAGTTTCTTTAATAGGATGTCATAGCTTCAGTGCCAATCTGCAATTTTCACTTAGAACTGAAGGTCACTGGAGCTTCCCTTTTGTTAGCCAAAGGAACAGGCAGGGCTTTGTTCACGAAACTGGATAGCAATCTAATCACTTGGGTGCCAGTTCAAATTCCCCCTCCCCCATCACAAGATTTTTAGCCTGCTTTAATCTGATTTATTGATTGCTGCTTTTATTGTTCAGGGTTTAATTTCTATTGGTTTGGATGCTGTTGTTTATTATCAGGAACTACTTTCAAGATGCCTCTCAAACGTTAGCTTTGGTGTGCCACCGCTGTTAGTAGGAGGGCAGGGAGAAGGAAGGAGAAAAGGAACTTAAACAGGTACTTTAATATAGACAACTTTGTATTTTATTATAGTTTTTTGTATTTTTGCATTATGGTGCAGGCTGCCCCACAAGCACTTGCCCAAGGGCTGGAATATAAATTGTTTAATAAATACTAGGAAGAATGGCTGCCTGGATTATATTTTCCAGTTGTTCCCTTTCATGAGTTTATTCTAAATAGCAAAAGCATTTTTTTTGAGCAGGTATAATTTAAACAGGCCAAACTGAAAGGGAAATATCATTTTTAATGGTATACAGTATTAAAAGACTCATCCAGCCTCAAAGCTTTATAAAAATCCCAACATCACTGCAAATGAACAGCAGAATGTGTTTTCCTTACCAAGAAAATTGGTTTGCTACACTCTCCCTAATAAATAAAAATGCAGGGGGGCTCTAACCTGAAGCTCAGAAGCAATATATTAAAGATACATGCATATGAAACACTACTTCATTATCACACAAGATATTTTGACTGCATAAAAGGCTTACAGCAGCTGCAGTTACCCTTGAGAGCAAAAAGTGACTTCATGCTTCTGTTTACCCCATGCTGGAGACTGAAATAACTGTGATGCCCTAATAGTTTCAGTAACTGGCCAAACTCGGACAAAATTAGCTTGATCAGTGCTCTGGCACAGCATGCTATTTAAACGTATTTAAAATATTTGTACACCCACCTTTCTCCCCAGGCATCCCAGGATCCAGGGCTCCTGGCCTAGGTTGCTTAGTTACCAGTCTTTTCTCTGTGGGATAGCCTCGAACCAACGTAGCTACTTAATGACTGCTTTGGATGGAAGAGAGCTTCTCCTAAAGAACCAGATTTGCAGCATGAGAGTACTTTCTGATCCAGTCCTGGCTTTAATGCCAAGGAGGCTCCTTGGGCTTCCAAAGTGCCTTTTACCTGGCAATATCCACTTCAGTCACGGATGGATTACTGCAATATCTTGGATCTCTGGGCATCCTTTGAAAACCTCACCAAGGCTGCGTTCACACATACTAAATAATCCACTTTCAATGCACTTTCCAACTAGATTTTGCCAGTTCACACAGTAAAAATCCACGCTGAAAACAGATTATTGTTTGTGTGACCACAGCCCACAATATTATCTCCCCGCCATCTCAAAAGACAAACAAGTGAAGCTGCCTTATACTGAATGAGACCATTGGTCCACTTTGGTCAGCAGCGTCTCTCCAGGGGCTTAAGTAGAAGGTTTTCACATCACCTACTACCAATGCTCCCTATAAGCTGTGGAGTCTTGTGAGCAAAAATTCTACTTTGTGAGCTACTGGCATTAAAGTTGTGAGCGAGCAATTTGGCTACTGCATAAATCAGTTCGCTCTGGAGCCACCCTTCCTGAGCTAAGACAAAAACGTATGAGCCGGAGGCTAAAAAGCTGTGAGCTAGCTCACACTAATTCAGCTTAGAGGGAACAGTGCCTACTACCTGCCCCTTTTTGCTAGATTTTGAACCTTGAACCTTCTGCTTGGAGGCACTGAACCACAGTGCCAAGCCTGGCTTTGAGTTTGAGGCAAGGTACAATTTAAACTACTAGCTCTGACCTGTAAGACTAAGCTGCCTAGAGAGCCCCTTTCTATATAACTCTTCAAATAAAGATTAGGTGAGCTCTTCTTTGGCGGCACTGTGCCTCTGAAACATTCCTCCCAAGGCAGTTCCCCCTTATCACCTCTGCTTGGCATAAATCTGTTTTTATGGCATTTTTGAATGGCAAGCTGCTTCAGACAGTTATTTGGAAAAGACGTACTTTGTGCGCACTCCTTTGGGCTGGGACTTGATTCAATTCTTGTCAATTGAACAGTCAAATCCTTCATGGAAAGGAAGAACATGTGTGTTTTAACTTGCCACCTTCCCTTCCCCCTTCACATCATATTACCTACTATTGCTAAGAACTTCTCCAAAGCCCTGAGGGAATCGAGATCCCTCCTTCAGTACAGGCATGCTTCAATTTACTTCCTCCAGTGACATACTGCTCTGTCCCCATGAGCAGTGGGTCCGGGCTGAACTACTGGCCTCTGAAGAGGAAGACACATTCAGGAAGTAGCATGAAGTGCTGCCACAAGGCTTGGGTTACTAGTGAGAAGTGCTGTATTTGTAGCACAACACAAATGCCTGCACATTGCCCTGCTCCATACAGATCTATCCTTTGCCACCAATATTTCTCTAGGATATGGTAGGAGAGGCCGCACATACGGTGGTCTCCTCAGATGTTGAGCAAACCCACAGCCGGCCCCTTTCCCCCTTCATCAAAAAATGATTTCCTGATATCTTACCCTAGCCCAGTTTAGCATCAACTATCATCCCTAGGCAGGGATAGTGAGGCCTACACCCCAGTTACCAAGCCCCAGCTAGGTCAGAGGTTCCCAAACCTTTCTGGACCACCACCTCATTGGTTCCATAAGCTTCTCCCTGGTGCCCCCTACCCTACAAAACACATTCAGAATAGCTGGTTGCATGACCCACTAAGGAAGATAATAATAAAATTCAAACAGTAACAATTATTTGCACATCCAATCAAAACGTTTTAGTTTAATTTATTCAACAAAACTGATGAACTTGATACCAGCTTTTCAGAGTCTGATAGTCACTTAGCAAGACTCTTAAGATCAGTACATTCATTAACCACTGTTCAGTAATTGCAATGGATAGGCTTGATGAAGTGATACCAGTTTCCCAGTGTCTGGCTTACAGTCACGCAGAAGGAGTCTTAAATCACCATGTCTAATAATCTGGAGACCATTTCTTTGCTTGGATAGAAGTTATATGACCACACTAAAACCACAATCCTCAAGATATGTTGGAAATGCAACAAGGAGCTTCTGTACTGTTCACAGTGCAGGATAGCGATAAGAACGTAAGAACCACCCTACTGGATCAGACCAGTGGTCTATCTAGTCCACCATCCTGCCTCACACAGTGGCCAACCAGTTCCTCTGAATAGTCAACAACAGGGCATAGAGGCCAAGGCCTTCCCTGATGTTGCTTCCTGGCACTGAAGCAACTGGGATTCAGAGCTCTAGTGCCTCAGTGTGGAGGTTCTGTTTAGTCACCACGGCTAATGGCCCTTGATAGGCCTATCTTCCATGAATCTACCTAATCTCTTTTTAAAGCTGTCCTGTGGCCATCACTACATCCTCTGGCATAACATGAACCAAAGGATGCACAAAACAAAGCAGACTTACATGCCCTTCAGAATGCTGACGTTCTGTTAGAAGCATGAACATCCCTGGGGAGTGGGTTCCAGAGAGCAGGGACAACCACTGAAAATGCCCTTACTCTGGTGGTTGATGAGCAAGCAATTCACAGGCCAGGCACCTGTAAAAGGACCTGCAATGATAATCTAAAGATGCGACAGGATCATACTGGGAGAGGTGGTCCTGCAGGCAGGATAGTCCCAGACCGTTTAGAGCTTTACAGGTCAAAACCAGTACCTTGGCCAGAAGCCAGTGCAGGTGCCAAAATATTGATGCTATATGTACAGACCAGGGTGACTTGGTCCGCAATCTAGCAGCCACATTCGACCGCCTGAAACTTCCAAAGCATCTTCAAAGGTTGCCCCATATACAGCATGTTACAATAGTCTAATCTGGAGGTTACCATTGCATGGATCACAGTGGCATTGTCAGAGTGGACAGATGGGGGCCAGCTGATAAAATGATGTCTTTGCCACCCTGAACACACTTGTCCAGGGTAAGGGAAGAATCTAGCTATACCTCAAATCTGGAATTTCCACTGAAAGAAAATCTGCAAATCACTCAGACATCTCTTCATGCTACATATCCAAATGGTCACAAAAACTTGCAGATCATCATCCTTTACCCCACCTTTCGCTTCTTGCTCAGACAGACTTGAAAATGAGCATAGCTTGCAACAGCCTATATTGTGTTTGAATAGAGTTATTATTATCATTATTTATTAGATTTCTGAATTACCCCATCCCTGAGTATACAGGGCTCTGGGTGATTTACAACTGATTAAAAACATATGAAGTACAATCAGTTTAAACACAATTACTCAATCTCCAGATGGCATTTGTAATTTACCTTAAGAACCTGCTCTGGGCTGTTCTTCCATCTCATGGGCAGGTTAAGGAGGAGGCCGAAGCAGGCAAGGTAGGGGTAAAGAGGAGGGTGCCAGCTATGATGGGAAACCCCGTTGTTGTCCTCAACCAAAAGCCTGGCAGAACATCTCTGCATTGCGGGCCCTGCGGGACTTCATTAAATCTCGCAGTGCCCTGATGGAATTTGGCAGAGAGTTCCACCAGAGATGACAGTAGAGACGAGAGATTGGGCCTTAGTAAGATTGATCTCATTTCCTTGCAGCTACAAATTCAATTCATTGAACTTTGCAAATAGTTCTGATAAATAAACAGTGTCAAGCCTGATCTCTTTCAGTTTATCACTGAGCAAAGCATTTGCGTCTTCAAAAAACTCTGCAACAGTGTCAAAAAGGCTGTAAAAGCATCTCACACAGTTGTCTTCTGATAGCCAACGAACTTCAGTATGAAGCAGCAAACATTCAAGATCTTTATCATTTTCAATACAGAGCTCCCGGAATAGTAAATCACTGAGAGTATTAGCTTTGATTTTATTCACTGCAGTAATGACCGTGTGTAATGGTTTGTGCAGGTGATCACTGAGGTTTTTTGCAACCAGACACTGGCAATGAATGAAGATGGAAAGTCTGGGTAACTGAGGGGAAAATGTAAGGTAATAATACGAATTCGGGCAATCAGATAGCAAATTACAATATGTATGCATAAATACTGGGAGAAAATTTGGGTATATTTTTTGGAAAATCCATATACAAATTCACTACTTATTTAAAATTTTTATAAAATTCATTCATCCATAGAATAACACTTAACTGGAAATATTTGTTTCTATGTTTTAAAGTACAAAAAACGCCCACCTATCAATGGATACTGGATATTACACTGAAATGTTTGACAGAAGTAAATGGCATACAAGGTCCTGGAAAGTCCGAGAAGATGAAACAGTCCTGGAAGACTAGAAAAAAAATTAAGAAAAATAATGGCCTTAAACATAAAGGAAGAAAGATTTTAATTTATTGTCTCCTTTCAATACTTTTACTTTTTTTTCACTTCGTTACTACAATTCTGAATAAAGACAATATGTTATAATTTATTTTCTTTATAAAGGTTTGTTTAATTTTTTTTTAATTTTTGCTGAAAATAACCAAATTTTTCACAATATTTATATTTAATTATATTTTCCCTCTTACCAAATTTTTTATTTATACACCAAACTTTCCCTCCATTACCCACATTTTTCTTTCTACCCCCTAAAAACATTGTTTCCCTTTTTGGAAAGTTAGAGGGGGAAATTAAATCCCTATAGAACCTAGAAACATCAATATTAGATGGGCAGTGACAAAAATAATACTTATAAAGCTAAAAAGGGTGCTTCGTAATCAACAGGTTCAGCAACCAAGAACACAGGAAAATAAATACCACACTAAATACTATTATGTTAAGGAATTACCAGCAAAAACCTGAAAAAAATGACACACGGACCAAAGCACATGCGGTGACAAGTTTCTC
This sequence comes from Gekko japonicus, assembly GCF_001447785.1. Classification (NCBI taxonomy): domain Eukaryota; kingdom Metazoa; phylum Chordata; class Lepidosauria; order Squamata; family Gekkonidae; genus Gekko; species Gekko japonicus. Next base: position 2,370,540 of record NW_015176453.1, on the reverse strand, counting down.
AAAACATGGGGTTCCGGTCTGACTAGAGTGCTGGTGGTATATTTACTAAAAATTCCAGTAGTTTCCACCAGACTTCAGCAGCATGCAGAGGTAAAAACTTGAACTGCCATTTACCACCATGGTGCCATTGCCTGGTCAATCATAAATAAGTGAACAGTGAGGTAGAAGGGGCTCACCTCCAGCACCCCCATCACTCCTAGCCTCTTAGCACCCCCCCCCCGATAATTCCCCCCCAGGAGGCAGTACCACTCACTTTGGGAACTACTGAACTAGGTGATGCAAGGCAGAAAAGTATTGTGCATATGCTTCAGAGCAGGAGTTAGGAGAAAATTTCCCTGAGTCAACTGCATCTGATGTATGGGGGGAAGGGGCTTCATGTGATGTGACAAGATTCAGCCTGCCCCGGAAACATTAAAGAGAAAATGGCAGCTTGTCCTTAATGCCGTTCTCAAGTTAATGTTTTATGTATGTGACAACACTTCAAGTCAGCCAAAAGCCAGCCATGCTTCCATTGAAGCATGAAATTTCTGTTGCACTCAGCTCTCCAATCTAATCGCAGCACAAATAAAGGCTACAATTATACTCAATGAAAAGAAATTGGCATTGAATTATGGTTGTTGGCTTAGCTCACATTATTTTTGTGAGCAAGTTCTGTAAAGCCATCTTGAAGGCTGCACAAGGACAGACAGAAGCATATGCACAATACCTTTCTGCCTCGCATCACATAGTTCAGTAGTTCCCAAAGTGGGTGGTACTGCCTCCGGGGGGGTGCTAAGAGGCTAGGAGTGATGGGGGTGCTGGAGGTGAGCCCCTTCTACCTCACTGTTCACTTATTTATGATTGACCAGGCAATGGCACCATGGTGGTAAATGGCAGTTCAAGTTTCTACCTCTGCATACTGCTGAAGTCTGGTGGAAACTATTGGAATTTTTAGTAAATACACCACCAGCACTCTAGTCAGACCAGCATTTTGTAGATCCAGCCACTATAAATTGAGCCCCATGGTCTTCAAACCCATTGGTTGAGACCAGCAGGTGACCTCTTGGGTCAAGAGAACTTATAAAGCGGACTCATTTTGAAGCACCTGCCAGCGAGGTCACATAGCAGTAGATAGAACTCCACTTTGGCTCTGACCACTGGTTTGTCCCTCACTAGGGTATTGCTTGGATTGGCTAGTGCTTCCTGCACCTCTCAGTCCTAGCCTTAGCACAAGTGAGGTCACACCACTGGCTCTTCTTGTTTAATGACTGACGCCATGCCCTTACAACTCAGTGGGTCCCAGATCTAGAAAGGCTGAGGACCACTGACCTAGTCCAAACTTTAAAAGTGTGTTGAAGTAATATCAGCACCTGCCCTACATTCCAGCAGAGTCAAGCAACCTAGTGGATACATAAGCCTGAAGAAAATAGCACTTAAAAAAAAAAAGCCAACATGTTTATTTTTCACATGAAAATTAAAACAATGTCTTCAGGAACAGAGCCCTGTGTACCTTACACAGCAGAATGAGGAGCTGGCATGCAGTCCAATTCATACTGTACATCTGGATGCATCAAGAGCTCAGGTGGAAAGTGGGACAGCAGTCTAGGAGCAAGGGGTGGGTAGGGAGGATCTTGTGGGGGCTGGTACAATGGGCAGGGTGAGCTGGGTGGCAAACCAAAGTTTGGCACAAAAGGTGGAGCACTTTGTTGTGGATACATGGAGAACTCCTGGGAAAAGTTGGGTGGGCGCAAACTTTGCCACTGCTTTTTCTTAAGTTTCGTCCTGCGATTCTGGAACCAGGTTTTGACCTAGCAAAACAAGTAAACAGATACCAGACACCAAGTCAACATGTGTTCAGAAAAGCAGCTCAGTGTAGTGGTCAGGGTGACTGACTAGGCTGCAGGAGACCAGGGCTGGAACTTTGAGCCAGTCACACAGACCTCACCTGCCTCACAAGGCTGTTGTAAGGATACGGTGACAAAACGCCCTGACCTGGGTAGCCCAGGCAAGCCCAATCTCGTCAGATTTCAGAAGCTAAGCAAGGCCGAGCCTGGCAAGTCCTTAGAAGGGCAACTTCCAAGAAATACCAGGGCCAGGATGCAGAGGCAGTTAATATCAAAGCCACCTGTTTGAAATGTCCAAACCCCACTGGGGGTCACAAGAACTCACCATGACTTCCAGGCATGCAAGTACATATATACAAACACACAAATACCCACCAAAAACACAATGACAAAAGGATGACCCTGTAAACCTCCTTGGGGGTGGGAGGGCTAAAAATGCTTGAAAATGTTTCCCTGGGGGAGAAGAGAAGAAATCCCGTACACACCAGCGAAAAGTTAAGACTACATCTAGGTTTGTCATGCCAGTGTGATATACGGGTTGGACTAGAATCTGGAAGAGCCAGGCTCAAATTCATATTTCCCCATGGAAGCTTGCTGGGTGACTTAGCTCAACCTATTTTACATAAAAGTACAAACCACCAAAGTTCACTGTGAAAAAAATGATTCCATTACAGTTACAGTCCACAAACATTGCTGCTTCTTTTATCCCTTTATTTTACTTCACGCAATGCTGCTGCTGCTGCTTCCAAACAACAATGGATTTCCTAGGTAAGTATTCCATTTCCCTCAATGCTTCATCAGGTTGTTTGTTTATACATGGAGCGGAAGGACTTCAGCAGGGTACAATGCCATAGAGCCCATTCCCCAAAGCAGGCATTTTCTCCATAGGAACGGATCTCTGTTCTCTGGAGATCAACTGTAATACCAGGAGCGTACTGAGCATGCACAAACATGCCCTACTGCTCTTAAGAGATGCCTGGGCAAGGAAGAGGGAAGGAGAACTGAGCGCGCCGTCCCTTTGGTGTCTAAACCCAGAGTGTTCAGTCAGCACCTCTTTCCAAGAGGTGAAACAATACCTCTAAAGTCTTCAGAAACTCCAGCCAAAAATCTGCAAAGCCACTTATCTTGAACCAATGTCTCATCAACCAATATATGTATTTATTAATTTGTTTTATAGACCACCCTCCCCTGTGTTTAGGGTTCAGGGTGGTGAGCAACATGTAATAAATGCATTTACAAATCCGATTAAAACAATTAAAAACATTAAACAAACTCTAACTCTTTCAGATGGCGCTTAAAGGATCCATTTATGTCCTTGCCCCATGAGGAGAGATGGGAAAGGCCAGGCTCAGTGAAAAAATGTTGCTGTCCTCAACTGTAGGCCTGGCAGAACATCTCTATCTCACAGGCCCTGTAAAGCTGCACCAAGTCCCCCCAAGGCATGGATGTCTTTAGGCAGAGAGTTCCACCAGGCCAGCTCCTGGGCCAAAAATGCCCTGGCTCTGGTCGAGGGGAGCTGGATATCTTTTGGGCCAGGGATCACCAGGAGATTCTTCTGGGTAGGGTTGCCAGGTCGTCTTGACCTGGTGGCAGGGGAGGGACTTTCCGGGAGTGGGGGGGGGAAACAGGCAACGTGATGTCATCATGCGGAAGTGACATCATCGGGTCAGCAACACTATGCGGCAACACTCTGAAATTTTGGGCACAACTCTTCTGCTACCATAGTTTTGCCCAAAAAACCACATGGTCACCACATGGCATCACTAGTGTGATGATACCACTTCTGTGTGATGTCATCACGTCGCTTTTGGGGGCAGGGAAGAGGCCCAAAAATTGGGGGATCCCCTACCCCCAAGTGGGGAATGACATCCCTACTTCTGGGGTGTACCAGGAGAGGCAGTCCCATGGATACATTGGTCCCAGACCATTTAGGGCCTTAAAGGTTAGTACTCAAACCAGTATTCAACCTGGAGCCAGTGCAGCTGGTGAAGCACTGGCTGGATGTATGATGTTAGGGGGGTTCCAGTAAGGACACGAGCCACTGCAGTTTGGACCAGTTGTAGTTTCTGGGTCAGCCTCAAGGGTAGCTCTGTACAGAGCAAGTTACAGTACTCTAACCTGGAGGTGACCATTGCAGGGATTACTGTGGCCAGCATGAGACAGGAAGGGGGTTAGTTACTTGGGAGTAAGCAACTTGAGGGTCATGACAGCAAGCAACCAACCCTACATATAGAGCTAGCCACTTTTACCAGGAAGGAGGCAGACACCCAGTTTCTCATACTCACCTGTTTATCAGACACACCCAGCGAGGCAGCCAGCTGACGCCTTTCTGGAACCCCCAGATAGAAATGTGCTTGGAAAGTTCTCTCTAATGCCTGGATTTGCTCTGAGCTGAAGTGCGTGCGCTGCCTTCGTCGACATCCTCCCGAAGATCCAGCCTTTGCGGGCGCAAGAGGAGAAGAACTGCCAGAGGTGGCGCCCTCGCGCTCATACTCAGACCCTTCATGCTCACTGGCCCCGTTGCTGTCAATGGCCACGGAAGCAGAAGCGGGAGTAACTCCTCCTACAGGTGCATATTAGCATGCTCTGTTCACTGGTAAGTCCAGAGAGAAGAAGTGAACTGAACATCTTACACAGGACATACACCAGCCTACTCCTATCCGTCCAGCTTTAAAGTAGTAGCCCCCCTCCTCCCTGTATTCAAGTTACCACCACTCCCTACACATACGTTTAAATTCAGGTAGGTGCCACTGGACTCAAACTTTGTTCTACACAAAGTAGGAGGGGGGGAGAGAAGCAACACATCATTCTAAAATACTGTGAACTCCGATTTCAAGTGGAGCATAACCAAATCAACTCCCTTGCGTAGGCACAGCAGCAGAACAGCAGAAGAAAAGAAGGCACCCACTCCTTTCAAGCTAAGGCTAGGCGACGCACGGCCGACGTCTGGCCACCCCTCCTCCCCCTCAATTCCCCCAGTCCTCAAGAAGCCCCGTTCCCAGCATCGCTTTACCGAAGGCTCCAGGTTCTTGGACGGGCACTTCCCAAGCCTCAAAACTTGTTCCACCTTTGCGGCTTCCAATAAGACTGCCCCCTGCCGGCGGGACTACTTCGGGAGTCCCCAGTTCGGGTTGCGACAGGACAGGGGGAGGGCAAGGAGGAGGCGAGCAAATGACGCTGGGTCCGGCCTTCTCCTTCTCCGGCTGCCAGCCCTTATGGCGGCCCGTAAAGCTAGGGGTGACGTGCATATCCGACCGGATCCTCGTCGGGTTCTAACGCGGCGCATTTATACAGAGCAGCCTCTATATAGAAAACTATTCGCAGGTGTTGCTCCTTAACGTCGCGCCCGAACTACCCATGACCCCAGCGCGAAGGGTGGCTTGTGCACGTCCTCCGTGGAAATATCCCCGCACTCTCCCCCCACCCAGTGTGTGTGTGTGTGGGGGGGATAGGTCATGACGTCAGCTACCCACTAGGTCATGCAAGAAAGGGGGACGACATCCAACCTGCGGTTCTGACATGGGAAGGGTACCCTAGGCAAGCGTCCGTCTAGATGGCTGGCGGGGGAGGGTCGTAGCCAAAGCATAGGAATAACCTGTAGCTCTTCAGTGAAGTGCACCGTCCAACCAGGAGTCGGGGGTCGGAAGCCAGGTCTAGAGTTGCATTTGGGAAGCTCGGTAAACACGAAGCGTAAATAACGATGTTACTGTTCATTTCCACCCACAAATCAATATTCACCCGCCATTCAAAACGATACAGCGGATAACGATACAGTGGTATTTTTTGAATTCGTCTGAAAGAAGCTTCCAGCCCTTGGTGGCGAGGTTAGGATCAGACCTAGCGTGGCCAGCACTTATAGTACACTCTTAAGGCTTCAATAAGTAAATATTTGGGGGCATACTATCCTGTGCCATCTCAAAAAGGCGTCCATATTGGAGAGAAACATTCAGGATTGGCAAAGTTTCTTCAATCTGATGTGCTCACTCGTGAGTGGATATGAGGATTTCTTTTATGCATCCAATGAATTAGGCACTATCCAAAAATAAATTTTATGCTGCTCCACAACTCCAGAATTTAAGGTACCAAAAATCCTCTCTGTTTTTTCCCCGTGTTGAAGAGCTCCTAGACTTTTGAACAACCAGTGATGGAATGTTATCAGACTTTTGGTCTTGATTTTGCAAGGTTTATTCTTGCAGTAGTTGGAAGGAATGACCATAAATCCTTGTTTTTATGACTGTGGTATGTAATTATTGAACAGTAAAATTGGGCTGCAATGCAATTCATGCTTACCTAAATGCTAAGAAAACATGTGCAAGATTACACTGTAAGTAGCCTTTTAAACATCCAGGCTGGTTGTTTAAATAATAAAAAAGTGTTCTTGCCTTGCTTCCCGGACCTCAGGGTGTTATCTTTGAAGCGGTTGCATTTCTAGTGTCAAAACACCCCTGCAAGGTAGTTAAACTGAAAGCTGATATCTGGATCAAGGGGACACAATGAGCTTTAAAGTTTGGGGGGGGGGGCTGGTTCTTCCAACACTTCCTCTGAAACATAAAGGTTTTAGGGGGGAGTAGGGGTTCTAATCTTGTTAAAACTAGTTTATGTACCTGAAGATCTAGAGATACGGATTGTATAGAAGTAATGGTGGGAACATGCACATGTAATGTAAGTGTCCAAAGAGTTACCAGGTTCCAAATGTGAAGTATGGAGTGGGGGATGAATACACTTTTCTGGGTCTGAGGTCAGTATCCTGGTGGCACTTGGGTTGCCAACCCTGACCTGGGGAATTCCTGGCAATTTGGGGCTTGTGCCTGTGGAGGCAGGAGGTTTGGGGAGGAATTCCGCATAGATATATGGCATGCCATGGTGTTTGCCTTCCAAAGCTGCCCTTCACCCCAGAGGGTCTGATTTTCCATAGCATAGCAGCCAATAGTAATTCCAGGAGAACTCCAGGTAAAACCTGGAGGTTGGCAACTACAGCAGGCCCATTAGGCTGCCATAGTCCATTTATATAATCTTCAGAAATGAAAATAGAGATGGGATGAATTGTTTCAAATGGGGGGGGGTAGTAATTAACTGAGAGTCGGGCAAGAGTGATACAAAGTTTTTAGAAAACAAATCTGATCTCTCTCTCTCCCTCCCTTCTCGGGTGAGTAAATTCCTCACTGTGTGTCTTCCCCTGTGTCCATGAGTTATCCTCCTCCATCTACTTTCCTGATTTATTCAGTTCCACATACACGGGTATGTGCATGAAGTAGCAGTGGGGGAACAGCATATTTGCATTAGTGGCAGCACTGAGACCGTGCCTACTTCACATTATTTTCAACCTTGGCCACTGTCATTTTGTCACTCATTTGTCCCTTTTGCTTCAGAGTTCCCCCCCCCCAATGTGTTTTGCTCTCTCTCTAGTGGTCCCAGAGGGAGAAAAAAACATGTGGAAAAGGGGGAGAACCATAGTGCTTGTGGCATTCTGGATCATTTAAACCAATACCATGGGATGAGCTTGCATCTACAGTACAAGAAGCTAATTTTCCAGCATATAATCTCAATTTATACACTGCAGTAGGTCTACTCGAGAATCAGTGGTTTGTCACAAATCAATCTTGTTATCATGGGCTGCAGAGTCAAACCTAGTTACAAGATTTCTATTGAAAGGACTCTCTTGTCATTGTTATCAGCACTCTGAATCCAGTTCTTACTTGACTCAGATAGGATTGCTTTTGTCTTCATTTTCGAGATTGAAAATCTTTATTTTACAGCCATTGAAGTTGATGCATTCAACACTTGGGTTGCATCAAACTATTGCAAAATGTTTTTCCTTTGTGAATTAGCATTTGTAGGTGGGAACTCCCCCCCCCCCAGTTCCCACCTACCAGAAAAAAATGGCTGCGGAAAAAAATGGCTGTGAAAGTTGGACCATGAAGAAACAAGATAGGAGGAAATCAGTTCATTTGAGCTGTGGTGCTGGAGAAAGCTCCTGCACAGTCCTTGGACAGCAAAGGTGACAAATAAACAAGTATTGGAGCGCATAAAACCAGACATGTCATTGGAAGGAAAAATCATAAAACGGTGACTGACTTATTTCGGCCATGTCATGTGAAAGAACTAACTAGAAAAGGCTTGGATTGGTTAGCGGCAAAAGGAAACTGGGCTGCCAAAGAACATGGTGGCTAGACACCATAAAAGTCGACACCAGACTGAGCATGGAACGACTCAAAGAAACAGTACAAGATAGAAAAACATGGAGAGAGCTGGCCCATAGAATCACCAAGAATTGGACACGACTGAATGGCTAACAACAACAATAGGTAGGAACAGATGACTGTATTTGCAACACACATCTGAAGAGTTGGCACACTTGGTTACAACTGTCATGCAATCAGAATCACCTAGTATAAAAATACCAAAGTTGCAAGGGGAACTGAATATGTTCTCAAATCTTACTTCCTTACTTGATGCATTTTTCATTATTTAATATAATTGTATCCTGCCCCTCCTCTGTGAAGCTCAGGGCAGCATAGACTGTACTCCATTATCCTCACAACAACCCTGTGAGGTAGTTTAGGTTGAGAAAGAGTGACAGGCCCAAGGTCAGCCAGCAAGCTTCTATGGCAAATGAGGATTTGAGCTGGAGTCTTCCAGACTCCTTAATCATTATAACCATCCTGGCTGTCAATGGATTTGCTTTCCTTCTAGAATCAGAATTGAAATCAATTTCTTTTTCTGTCTGAAGTGGCTACCAAAGCAGAAGAATGCAAGTCCAAAAAATTTCCCTGCCTCAAAAATAGCTTGAATATTGTAGGTAGCTGTAGGTAGCCGAGGGGGGGGGGAGAATCCAAAATAATAACAGAGTAATATTACACAAGGAGCTGTGGTGGCTCAAGTGGTTAAGACGCTGAACTGCAGGCTGTGGAAGGTCGGTAGTTCAGCAGTTTGAGACCTGAGTGTGCCGCATGATGGAGTGAGCTCCAGTCTCTAGTTCCAGCTCCTGCCAACCTAGCAGTTCGAAAGCAAAATTGCAAGTAGATAAATAGGTACCACTTCAGTGGGAAGGTAACAGCGTTCCATGCGCCTTGGTGTTTAGTCATGCCGGCCACATGACCACGGAAATGTCTTCTGACAGCGCTGGCTCTTCAGCTTTGAAACGGAGATAAGCACCGCAATCCTAGAGTTGGATTTGACTGGCTTTTGAGCAAGGGAACCTTTACCTAATATTACAAAATAGCAAGTGCAAGCATTTTTTTTGTTCCACAAAACCCTTCTTAAGGCTGGATGTTAAGTACAAAAGATAGAAGTAAAGGATATTTTAGCAGCTTTAGAAAAGCCCAAAGTCTACTTTACTTTACCTCCAACTCAATGAAGAGTTCTGGGGAACTCAAATTGTGTGCCTTATATATTGTGTGATTCTTTGCTTCGTTCTGATTTTTTTTAAAGTATTTCACTACAGATGGTTCTGAAAGGCTTAGTTATCAAAGCAAGAGAATTCTTCAAAGTTCCCTTCTCATCCATTTTAAACCATTCCCATCTATACTCCATTTACAGAGAATGCCTTCTCCTGTTGTAATTCAAAGCTGTGAGGACAGCAGAAATGGCCTGAGATATAAAACAAAATGGACTACCACACTCTCATCGAGGGGATGGGGAGGGTCTTCTTTTTGTCTGCCTGAGGAAAAAACAAAAAAAATGGGAAGAAAGGATGGCTCAAGGCTACATTAAGTATAAGATGTTAAGCATAGCAGCAGTAGTATTCAGATTTCTCCCAGCAAAGGATTTGCCATGAATCATCAGCAGGGGGAAAATGCATAAGTCAAAATCATTGCTGATTGTGTCTTTTTGTGTTAGGCCATTGATACATAGTCGTTTGTGAGTCTATAGCTCTTCTGAGCACCCTTCTCCAAAATGGCACCCACCCCACGTTTCAGCGAAGTGGGCAAGGCCTAGTGGGGCTTGTGGTTGTGTCAGGCACTTCCCACTTTGAAACAGCAGGACCTAGAGAGAGTGGAGAACGAACAAGCTGTGAGGCATGGAATTAAAGTGCTCATCCTTTCCCACACATTCCTTCCCTGTATGGCACAGGAATTTAATACAGCAGTATGTTAAGATGTTAAGTCAAAACAGAAATATAAAATACTTCCAAATATAGCATTCCTGTTGCAAATGGAATCCTCCCATTGTTCGGTGGGTTTTGGACCTCAGGTTAGTAGGTGGGGGAGGGGAGAGAGAAGAAGTTGGCAGAACTGACTATCAGAAATTTGGAATGCACCATGAAATAGTCTTAGCTACTGTTGGCTGGAATGGTCCTCACCCCACCCTCCAGCCAGGCTATCAGCTAATCTATTCGTCTGCCTGAAGGCAAGGGAGGGAAGGAGAAAAGGAGTCAATGGCTGATTAAAGGTGCATTCCAGAAGGACTGAAGTCAAGAGCAGTCTAATGAATGGAGCATGGGGGAAACTCAGGAATCTTAGACCACCTTAAAGAGTAAAATTTTATTCCCACATAAACTTTCATGGACTGGAATACACTTCTTAAAATTACATGAATCAGAAGAACTGGGGCATAGTCCACAAAAGCTTGTGCTGGAAAATGTTTTTATGTGTTATACACTGCCTTAGACTGGTCTCTGGAGAGGAATATGTGCATTGTATAAATTAATACAAAAAAGACTCCGGTTTTATTTTTTTGCTGTATCAGACTAATCCCTTTGGAATGACCAAAGTAACCAAAATAACTGTTGATTAATTTTCACTCCCAAGTGCTCCTGTTTGGGGTGGCCAAATCAGCTGGGGAAATGCTAGAGATTTTATTGGAGGGGGGGCAATGCCTGGGAAGGGAAGGAACTCAGTGGGGGGGGGGATGATGTTGTAATGTCTGTCTTCCAAAGCCGCCCTTTCTTTTAAGGGGAGCTGACCTCTGCAGTCTGGAGATCAGTTGTAATTCCAGGGAAACTCCAGGCAACACCTTGAGGTTGGCATGCCTACTTCCTGGCTACAAAGCAAAAAGGTTGACACTGCCTTTTTTTCTGAGATGAGCCATGATGGCCTGAGTGATCATCAGCATCAGGCTAGTTTCAGACTAGGAAAAACACACAAGCAAACCTGTGACATGAACACTATTAAGAAGATGTATATAACTTTTTAGACTTTCTAAAATGGCAAAAGGTTTTCAGCATTCTCAATTATACAATATTGTAAAAAAAGTCCAACATAGTCCAACATAATGAGCACCCGGTTATGAACTCATTTCAACTTTACAGTCTTCCTCAGATGTAATCCTATATTGTAAGGAGGTGTCAGCTTCTTAAACCAGCTCAGTATTGTAATTTCCTTCATAATATCCTGGAATTTACAATACAGCATTGGTGTCAACCTGTTCACCTGCAAGACCTGGCCCAATCTCTCCCTCCTAATGAATAACCTATCCTTGCAGTTTGGAGTCCAGTGGTACCTTTAAGACCAACAAGGCTTTATTCGAGGTATGTGTGCAAGCACACTTCTTTGGATTCTTCTTCATTCGACAGGTAAATCTTACCTATGATTGGTTTGCTATGCAAGGAAGGAGGAAACATCTCTCCAGCCCCCTCCCCAGGCCCTAGGATAGCAGGAGGGAGCTATTGTACCTTCCAATCAGCTGCCAACAGCGGCTGTAAAACAGAGAGGCCTGGCGCCAGGAGTCTGACATGACTCCCAGCCACTGATGGTGGGGAAGGTGGGGGCTGCTGATCAAAGTTGGACAACTCCCACCTCATCCCTTCTAGACTATCATTGTCCTTAGGCTTTACTTGGGAGACAATAACTCCCCCCCCCCATCCCAGTTCTTCATTTAAGATCACACATCATTATCTGCTCAAAGGAGCAGTTTCCCTTTTAAGTACCAAACACAAGCAAATTGATGACTGTTTGTAACACTCCCTGCCCTCTTTGGAAATGCTAACAAGTTTATTTAGCCAGGGCTTTGATGTCCTGATCCTCACTATTAGATAGTCAATTAGGCATCAATGAGATTAACTGGATAAGAAAAAGCTTTTGTTTGAAGCACCCCAGAGCACTAACCTGTCCACCGCCCTGCTTTGTTTGAGGCAAGGAGGGGGGGCGGAGGGTTCACTTTCTGTCATACTAAAGAGATTGGGCAACACACACAAAAGAGGGCTCTGATGAGACCTTTGACACCCCGCCCCTGGTCTTTCTAATGCCCTCACTGCTGATTCTTTTTCTTTTTTTCCAAGCCAGCCTGATGTTATTTGGAAAATTCAGCTGCTGGTTTCAAATGATTCAAAGCTGGATTTATCAGAGCAAATCTCATTCCCTGCTTGTAAAAGATTGTGGATCAAAAGGCTGGGATGAAGCTCATCGAAAAGAGCAAAGGGGAAAAACAGTAAAGGAGATGTGTAAAATCTCACATTATCAACTGGCATTCTTTTTGACACATTGAGGGGGGGGGGAGCCCCCTTGAAGAATAATATGGGGAAGCAGGACTTCAGGACCAGAAATGTGTATTGCCAACCATTTTGTGATGGCTGGATGTGGGTCTGCTTTGGTGCTGTGGACTCATTTTGAGGAAGGGGACAAACCTCAGCCCTCCTCCTTTCTCCTGTTGGGAGGTCACCTCTGCATAGTCTGTTGTTAACTTCCAATGAGTCTCTAAAAGGAGGGCCCATCTCCTTGCACCAAAAATCTTTTAGTGTTGCACAGGAGGCACAAAAAGCACTTTTATAGTGTTGGGTGGAATCCCTGTAGGCCAGCCCAGCACTATACGTTACCTATAGCACCCCAAATTGAGGTCCCCTTCTTGATAGGCTTCTGTGCTTTTAACCAGCAGAACCTCAAAAAAGCAAAGTTTCCCCTGGATGGTGATCCAGGTAAGAGAGAAAACTTCATTGGCTAAGTACCGGCCGAAGAGGACTTCCAGGACAACAGTCACTCTAAAAAGCCTAATCATGGTGCCATTCCTAGCAGATGTTCATCCGGCCTTTCCTTTATATCCAGCCTTCCTTTATCTATAAAGGAGAAATTTCACAAAATTCTGACCTTTAGGTCAAAGAAAGTAGGAAAGTCTGGAGAGGATGATGGATGGTGGAATCCCTGTAGGCCAGCCCAGCACTATACATTACCTATAGCACCCCAAATTGAGGTCCCCTTCTTGATAGGCTTCTGTGCTTTTAACCAGCAGAACCTCAAAAAAGCAAAGTTTTCCCTGGATGGTGATCACAGTAAGAGACTTCACTGGCTAAGTGCCGGCCGAAGAGGACCTCCAGGACAACAGTCACTCTAAAAAGCCTAATCATGGTGCCATTCCTAGCAGATGTTCATCCGGCCTTTCCTTTATATCCAGCCTTCCTTTATCTATAAAGGAGAAATTTCACAAAATGCTGACCTTTAGGCCAAAGAAAGTAGGAAAGTCTGGAGAGGATCATGGGGTATATGTGTGTGTGTGCCACATGTGCCCCTATGTCAAGCCAAATCTGTCACTTTCAGGCATAGAGTTGCCAGCAGCCTAGAGGGGACAAAATGTCCTCTCCCTTTAATAAAAGTTTAATGTATGTAAACGAGCAGCTGAAGCTTTTCATGGTGTGGAGGTAAATAATATCACCTGGATTGTAAGAGCCAATTAAGCCTCTATTAAAAAGACAGGCTGTTTTTTCTCTCTCCAGACACTTAGAGGTGGTTTGCCATTGCCTGCCTCTGCTTCATGACCCTGATATTCCTTGGACATCTCCCATCCAGATATCCCAGCCAGGGCCAACCCTGCTTAGCAGCCAAGATCTGATGAGATCAGGCTAGCCTGGTCATCCAGGTCAGAGCGTAAATAAAAATAGCATAATCAAAAGAAATTCAGCCAGTGAAACTTCCTTGATCATTGCATCAGCATGCCAGAAAAAAGGACCAGCTACAGAATCAAAGGCACAAGCAGCCTTCTGCAAGAGGCTGCTTTCTTCGGGGAAGGATACCCAGGGTTCTTTTCAGCCAAGTGTTCTCCTTTCCCTCTGCATCCTTTGTCCTTATTATGCCTCTTAAGTGTTTCCCCTTTAATTCATTCAAGGTTCAATTAACAGTACTTTTTCCAAACCAGTTTCCCAGACTTTTCTTTTAACTTGTGAGGATGCTGAAAACAGCTGGAAGAAACTCTGACCTTGCTTTTCAACTGCTTCCAATTACAGAAAATATTCTCTGAAACCAAAAGGTTTGCCTCTCCTCCCAACTTTTGGCTCCTCCAGAAGAGGGTCTCCCAGTTAATTGACAGTTAATTGTGCATCAAAGAGAGGGATAATAGGCAGCAATTAGACCTAATGCCTGGCAGAGTAAGAGCTCCCTCTGTTTAACATACAGCATGGAATTGCTTCCCCTCACTTGCTAGTAGCTCCCCTGCCTGCTCCATGTGGCTGGGGACAGCAGGGGGTGGAATGGGCTGACCAGAACCCTGCTGGCTTCCCTGGCCAAATTGTGTGACAGCCGCTCAGGAAAAGACAGCCCAGATGACTTTGCTAATTCAATCACATTTCCCAGAGTTTGTCCCTCAAGGAACAATGAGAGATCCTGGGTGGGGATTTCTAAAAAGAGACAAGCCTGTCTAGAACAGAAGGACATAAGAGAAGTCAAGGTGGATCAAGCCAGTGGCCCATCCAGTCCAGCACTCTATGTCACACAGTGGTCAAAACCCAGGTGCCTTCAGGAGGTCCATCAGCAGGGCCAGAACTCAGACGCCCTCCAACTGTTGCCTTCCAGACACCAAGAATACAGATTGTGAACCTCTGCATCACGAAATTGTGGAGCCAGAATGCTGGTTACTCAGGGGTGGAGGGGGGGGGATGCATTCTGCCCGAACACAGAGGCTCTTTTGATTTTGTAACCCTGACCCTAACTAGACTGTATGAGACAATAAATATGGAGAACACTCTGCTTAGGGAGTCCCTTTAAATACTCTGAAATACAAGATATCTGATGTTTCAGCACCTCACAAAGAAGGGCACAATAATACTACAGTCTGCTCTGGACAGTAGGAGAATGATATTTATTTAGACAAAACCTGAGCACTGCACACTCCGAAGTTTCCATCTTAAATGCATTTTCACTCCAGAAGAGGAGAGGCCCTCACAGAGGACACAAGGGCATTGCTGCTGATCTCCCATCACCCCGACTGTTAAAGAGTCAGGGTGTTCTGTCTGGTGTCCCTAATGGGCCTCTGTAAAAGGAAGGGGATGTCTGGGACACCTGCAGTCGCAGTCCCATCCAGCTCTCATCAAGCACGCATGACTGATCACAAGCGCAACAAATTGTGATCCTTGAGGGAAGCCCACATCCACATAGCACATCAGTCCAATGGGGCCTGGCTAAGCATGGCAATTTGGAAGGGCACCCCAAATGAGAGCTTCCATCTGCATTAGCAGTCCGCCTGCACATTTGCTCCCACGTGTAGCCGATCTCCCTTGTGGGATCAGAGCAATAAGATCTGGCCTACAGACCACAAGCATGTCTGAACACACGTACCGTGTCATAAATACTGCTTAAATGTGCTTCTAAAAGGCACAGGATTTCTTCTAGGTCTCCCCACAGTTCTTTGATGCCCACTTCTATATCCACTCGTTTTAATCTTGTTGTCCTTATTTGACCTTTAAGATATTTTCAGACTCCTAGAAGGGTTTTCAGGTCATTAGCTCATATCTCACTCTGTGACACTCTGTGATAGTAACAAAGCAGCAACTAAAAGGACCCGTGTCACTCATTTCTTGGAATGAAAAATAGTTTGACACCGTGGCAAGATCATTGTGGGCGAAGGCTGCCGCGAATATACGCGTGTCAAAGCCAGCACATGGATTTCAGGCTTCTTCCTAGCCACCACAAGCCCTTTCTCTACAGGGCATGCATAATGCCTCTTATTTCATTCAGATCTCTCCAATATTTTTGACATTTTCATACTGCGACCTCAAGGTCTTGAACGCTGTTTCCCCCTGTTTGCAGCTCAGCTTTGGTTTTGCCATAGAAGGCTGCAGTGGCAAGAGCAGAATGTTATTTTGGGGGCAAAGCATCAGCTGACTGATTTCTCAGATAAGGATCCTGTTTTCACTGGATCAGACTGGGGATGCTTGCAGTTTATGCAGGAATATAATCTGTGTGATTGGAGCAACTCTTTCAACAGGCAGCTTTATCAGCACAGTTGAGAGGAAATCCCATCAAATAATAGCTGCCCTGGCTGCCCAGAGTTGCCAGAGGGATCGCCCTGAGTGGATCATTAATGCCTTTTCAACCCTGGCGTCAGGGTTTGGGATGTGACTGCTCTGTGGCCAAGAGGCTTTCTCCAGTCTGTCATGATCAAAGCCTCCAAGGATTACCCCAATCAGCAATCAGCAACACCACTGAGACACTGAATATGGCTTTGCATTCTGTGCTTAACACAGAACTGGGGTTGTTACTTGTGTTTATTCACGTTGGCCAGAAAATACAACAGCAAAAAAACAATGTGGTTTGCAACTGATATGTTTCCCTCCCTTCTGCCACGTTCCACTAGCAGCAGAAAAGAGAGAAAAGGCAAAAACAGAGAAAGAGGGTGAAATAAAGCTAGAATACACAGAGATGGCTGTGAAGATTGCCCACAGCTTGAGAAATGATAGTCATGTTACAACTGTAATCCTGTGATATTTACCTGGGAATGAACCCTACTGAATACAATTAAACTTCTGAACAAGCATGCATAAGATCAGGCTTTGCAGCAGATCTGCCTGGGCTATCCCTTCATTCAGAAATATTTTCTCTCCTTGGAGACCCAGCCAAGAAGTACTTCAATTCATTGGGGTCCATTAAAAGGGTACCTGGACTTTCTTAAACAACACAGATTTTGCTAATATTCTTCAGGAAACAGGACAGGACAGTGCTTTACAGAAGGGCTTTTGGGCCTTCATACACTTGGATTTCTAGCAGCCCTAATAGCCCAGAGTAGCCTGATCTCATTAGAGCTCAGATGCTATGGAGGTTCAGTTCTTGGATGGGAGACTACCAGGGAAGGCAGGCAACGCCAAACCACCTCTGCTCATCTCTTGCCTTGAAGATCCCATGAGGTGGAACTTCATGGGGTTGCCATGAGTCAGTTGCGACTTGATGACACACTTTACCTAGTTGGATCTAGAAAAGAAGAGAGCAGTGAATCATGAAAGTTCATACCCTGCTGCATATCTTGTTAGTCGTTAAGGTGCTACTGGACTCTTGCTCTTTTCTACTGCTACAGCCAGACAAATAGGACTACCCAGCTGGATCTATCTAGTTGGATCTAGTTGCTGTACGTATGGTACTCTGTTTAAGTTGTTTCTTATTGTGCTAACTTTCAGTGGCATATGTATGTAAATAGTTTAATGCATTATGTAGATCTATTATTTTTAAGTGTGCTGATTATTACTGACCTTGAACAAAGGAGAAGTAGGGTCTAAATCTTTACCTAAGTTCTAAGCTATCATCCCATTCTGCCAGAGAAAGAGTTCTGTGTGACATAAACACTTACATATTTCTACTGTACTAGAAGTTGGTCCGGTGAAAAACAGTGGCCTTGGTTCAGCTCTAGTTGTGCATGTTATGAATGACTGGGTATCTACCTCAGTTGACAATCCACCATGTTCACTAACATTGAACATTGCCATGAGGATATGCATTGACACAAGCTCTGAGCACAGACCTCTTTTCCTGGGGGAAGGTGAACATGTGTGATTGATTCTGTGCTCTTCAAGTTAATCAAGATAGCTGGACTTCCAACAACACACGTAGCACCTCTTGTTTCCTACTGAATCTTTCAACTTCTCATCTTTTGTCTGATTTTCTCTCCACTTCCTCTTGCTGCGCTTTCTCTCGTGTCTGCTTATCTTGCCTTGTTCCAGCTGATCCTTTCAGTCAGCCAAGGCATTGCCTGTGACCACTTGTAAACCATCCTTCAGATATGACACAGCATCTTCTTGGAAAAGATGGGCAATTTAACTGAGCTGATCAAGGAAGGCCAGCCACTCCATGACATATCAAGGAGAGCTGAAGGTTCCATCCAACTGGATAACTGTGTCTATCTAAGTGAGTGATTGCCAAACAGTGGGCATAACAGAGCTTTCCAATGAACCTCAAAAGCTTTTCAGCTAGGTATTGGGTTTCCATGCCAACCACAGTGGGTACTGTGCCAGTCTGGTGAGCAATGAATCTATCCCTGCAGTATCCACAGGTAGGCTTGAAGAAGACCAGATTTCATAGCCTAGTAGAATATTTGAGGACCATTGATAAAAGATATTCTATGGCACATTCTTATTTCACCAGTCTTTGTACCATAAATGAATGACAGGCATCATGGGGTGAGTGATGTTGCTTGTGGCCTTTTGTACTTTGGGTAGTTAGAATGTTTTATCTAAAAAAAATGATCTGAAATCTATCTGTTTGGAGTTGTGAAGCTCTACGGTATGTTACGTGCCATGGATTTCCAGTATGGATCTGTATTTTAAGGACAATTTTGTTGGTATTTGAGATGACTGTGGCTCAAAACCTGAGACCCTGATGCTGCAGTCCTAAGCATACCTACCCCCTTCTAAGACCACTGGCTTCAATTGATTTAGAAGAGCATAACTCCATTTAAGATTATGGTGTAATTGAGCCAGGCCTGTGCCTCTAGGATTAATCCAGCATGTGGTAGGCTAGATATTTTTGCTAGAGGAGGGTCGGCAGCCAGAAGGGGTAATCATTGAAAATTGCCAAGTGAGTCCGGATCCGACCCTCTATAAGCTAGTCCTACTATTTTATCAGCATGGGGGCACTTAGGTTTATTGCCATACCATAAGCAAGAATTCTAAAATTTAGTATCTATGCACAGACATAGATTGACATTCATGTCACATGCCAGGATAAGCAAATGATTTCCCTTCCCAGGCATTCTGAGGAGAAATTGCTGAGCTCACTATTTTACAATTCTCTGAGGGATATTTTCTGAACAGCAGCACAGGCAGCATGATAAGCCCCAAATCCAGCAACATTCACGTGTGCGGACTTTTGATCCTCCTTCATTCTCTGCAAAATGGGTTGTCTTTATATCTGATACCATCTCTCATGTCCAGGATCCCCTGGAGACATCTTAATCCTTCGGTATAATGACAAGATAAGATTTATGACCTTACAGACTCCTCTTTTCTCTCTCTTTCCCACGAGGAGAGGTAGGGCTGGAGACAGCATGTGCTCTGAACATTCTCCTGCCCTTGCAAGTATATCTTTCCAGATGTACCCTAGAACTCACATGACTGATGTTAAGTCTGTATACATGCTGAAGGAAATATCAGGATGGCAGCAACGTTTGCTATGTACACATCATCTGTGTACACAGAAAGAGCAGATGCTGGGAAAAGGCACATTCCATTGTCCTCTCCTTAGTCCAAGCTCAGTAGGGAGTAGGGAGAAGAAACAAGGTGAGCTGGAGGGGCCTCGGGCTACAGTGTCAACAGCTGCCCTTCCTTCTGCTGTGATCCCCAGGACGTGTTCACATTTCATCTTAGTATTGAGAGAACCAGTTTGGTGTAGTGCTTAGGAGCGTGGACTCTAATCTGGGAGAACCGGGTTTAATTCCCCACTCCTCCACATGCAGCTGTTGGTGTGACCTTGGGTCAGTCATAAGTTCTTTCAGAGTGGTTCTCTCGTGGGCAGTTCTCGGTAGAGCTCTCTCAGACCCACCTACCTCACAGGGTGTCTGTTGTGGGGAGGGGAAAGGAGATTGTAAGCTGCTCTGAGACTCCTTTGGGTAGTGAAGGGCGGGGTATAAATCAAATCTCTTCTTCTTCTCTTCTATTGTCCCTCATTAGGGTTTTTACTATTTTTAACTCTATGGGTTATTATCTTTGTTCCCTGCATTTCCTTCAAG
The DNA here is from genome assembly GCF_001447785.1 of Gekko japonicus. Classification (NCBI taxonomy): domain Eukaryota; kingdom Metazoa; phylum Chordata; class Lepidosauria; order Squamata; family Gekkonidae; genus Gekko; species Gekko japonicus. Next base: position 2,350,864 of record NW_015176453.1, on the reverse strand, counting down.
CAGTTCAGAGAAGCACCCTTGGACTGACATCCCGAGAAACATTAAGGGAGCAAACCTAAGTAGTGTCTGCTCTGAAGTAAGCCCCATTCTATTCAGTTGGGCTTGCTCCCATGAAAGTGTTCTCAGGATTGCAGCATAACCAGCTCTCAGGATTGCAGTGCAACCAGCAAGGGCTTGGCTATTTCAAAGGGTGAGGCTGGAACCCTCCTTATCATTAAGGTTGTAATTTTACATGTTCTTCTCTGGGGCCCTAAGTAGTGTCTGCTCTGAAGTAAGCCCCATTCTATTCAGTTGGGCTTGCTCCCATGAAAGTGTTCTCAGGATTGCAGCATAACCAGCTCTCAGGATTGCAGCACAACCAGCAAGGGCTTGGCTGTTTCAAAGGGTGAGGCTGGAACCCTCCTCATCATTAAAGTTGTAATTTTACATGTTCTTCTCTGGGGGCTTGACTGGTAGAGCTACACACCCAGCTAAAGACTTTTTCCCAGCAGCTATTTTTGGAAGAAAAGCTGTAACCCAGAGCCCGCCCTTCCTTATCAGTGGGGTAACTCATTCTGAGATAGATCAAGATGGGTAGCCCTGTTAGTCTGTCTGTAGCAGTAGAAAAGAGCAAGAGTCCAGTAGCACCTTAAAGACTAACAAATCATGATGCAGGAGATGAGCTTTCGTGAGTCACTGTTCACTTCTTCAGAAAGCTCCTACCCTACCACAAATTTTGTTAGTCTTTAAGGTGCTACTGGACTCTTACTCTTTTCATTCTGAGATGGTAGCCACGTTAGTCGGTAAAAACAAAGAAAGAGTTTTTGTGATCGCTTAAAGATGAAAAGATGCTGTTTTTGTGGGCTAGAAGCCACTTTATAGAGGCATATGGTTCACAAAAAATCTTATGCTTTAATAAACCTGTTATTCTTTAATGTGTCACTCAGGTGTCACTCTTCAGATCTCAGAAGCTAAGTGGGGCTGGGCCTAGGCAGTATTTGGATGGGGGACCACCAAGGAAGTCCAGGATCAGTGCACAGAGGCAAGCAATGGCAAACCACCTCTGAACGTCTCTTGCCTTGAAAACCCTATGGGGCTGTGACTTGATAGCAAAAAGAGGGGGTGGGGGAGAAAAAATGTTCTGCCCCTTGAGGCTTGATGTGTGGAAATGGGGCAGATGAAGCTTTTTATGGCATGGAGGTCAATAACATCACCTAGTCAATAATATCCCATTGTACCACATTAAAGGGCAGGACATTTTCTCTACAGGCTGTAGAGAAAGACTCCTTTTTGCACATGTGAAATCCCTGTGCTTCTCCATTTTCTCTGTGCGGGGACTGCTGTTGCTATTGTTCCTTCTGAATCCAGGATAAAGCAGGCACTGAGGTTTATTACAGATGTGACTGGCATTTTAGAGCTCTCGGTGCCTTTCACTTGGATATGCATTAGTCTGTTTTACCTTTTATTTCTAATTACAGATCAACAGAGTTCAAGACAATGATGGCATCAGCTGACCTTTCTGGAAATTACTGCTCAGAGGTTAAGACACTGAGCTGCAGACTGGAAGGTCTGTAGTTTGGCAGTTCAAGACACTAGTGCTGCATGACAGAGTGAGCTCCCATCTTGGGCCCCAGCTCCTGTCAACCTAGCAGTTTGAAAGCAAGAAACTGCAAGTAGATAAATAGGTACCGCTTTGGTGGGAAGGTAACAGTGTTCCATGCACCTTGGAGTTTAGTCATGCTGGCCATATGACCATGGAGAAGTCTTCAGACAGCGCTGGCTCTTCAGCTTGGAAACTGAGATGAGCACGGCCCCCTAGAGTTAGATTTGACTGGCTTTCGAGCAATGGAAACATTTACCTTTTTACTTAGAATGACAAATAATTGAAGGTTCATACTTTTAACTGGAGGTGGACGGGCTAAAATGTTAGACAGCTGGCCCTGCGGCATTCTTCAAGAACCCTGACATTTAATTTCTAGAACAGTGACCCAGCATCATCTAAAATTATTTTAAAAACCAGGTGTGACCCCCAAAAGATTTCCAGATTACAAATAGCAATGCCACCAGTTCCCGTTACTCTGAGGATAGAAAATGTTTGTTTAAAATACTGGTACACAGAAGGCCAGCAAAACAGGCAACTTTGGACAAAGGTTTGGCTTTTAGGGGCCCCAATAAACATGTTTAATTCAATTATTTGAAGAGTTACTTCAATGGGACTCCCTTGCAAGGGCCTGATCCCTTGTCATTCAAAGCAGAGGGCCATAACTGTTCTGCGGGACAGGGTCTTACATAAAACCAGGCCAATATTGGCTCAGTGTTTACTGTGCCTGAGAAAGCACCAAATTACCAATTAGGGTTGTCACCTGAAGAAAAAGATCTGTGTGCCTTTAACAGGAGCCTGACATTGAGGAATTTGGCATACAGGAATTAAACAGGAGCCTGACGGTAGGGGAATTTGGCAGGGGTAGCTTTCCTCCACTGCTTATTGCCATGCCAAGAAACACTTCACTCTTTTAATTTCTAGATTTGCCTGAAGGAAGGAGTGTGCTTTGCACACGGAAGGTTACACTTTGAATAAAACTTCATTGGTCTTAAAGGGGCCACTGGACCCAAACTTTGTTCCGCTGCCTCAGACCAACACGGCTACCCACTTGAATTTGATTTCTAGCTGTTATTGGTGTCCTGAGAGCAGTTTTAGTTGGCATTGTTAAGGTTTACCCACCTCGTGTTTTAAACAGAGCCATAGCTAAGTAGGAGAGCACCTGCTTTTTGTGCAGAAGGTTCTGAGGTTCAGCCCCTGACATCCAGCTAGAAAGATGAAGTAGCAGGTGATGCAGAAGACCTCTAGCTGAGCCCATGGAGAGCTGCTGCCAGTCAGAGTTGACAGTATGGAGGACTTTGATAGACTCAGAAGAACGCAGCTTCATGCGGTTCAAGTATAGATCTAACAATATAATGTATGAATGCCAAAACTGATCCTTGCATACATATGTATTATAAAGATTCACTACAGAGCTGGGATGGATGTAGCGAGTGTCAAACTAGCTTTGCCAGTGCATAAAATGAAACCTCCTTCGTCTTGGCCACTGTATGTATGCAATACCTGCCTGAGACCCCAGGACAGGTTCTTGGAAGGAAAAGTAGAATATAAATGTAAACCAAAAATATTGCACTAGAGCTTGATCCAATAAATGCCTATCCTTTCAGAAAGGTTATTTACAAAGGCATGAATCACTCGAGAGAATATCTACAGATCAGCAAAACTTTATTATATACATAACATATAAAAATAGAATATTGAAGAGAGGAACTGGGAAGATGATTCCAAAATATTGCTCTTGTACCACTTAGTACATTCATTGAGTTTCTTATTGTACAAACATTGCAATCCTGAGAACGCTTTCCTGGGAGTAAGGTCCATTGAATAAAATGAGACTTAATTCTGAGTAAACCTGCTTAGGATTGTTTTCTTAGTTGTTTAAATGGATTCCCTTCTCAGCATACTGGTGCATACAGTAAAAAGGGAACCAAAATGTAACAAACTGGCAATACATTCATAGTCATTTTCCTCTGAATGTCTCTGGGAAATCTCCCAAAGATACATTTTTAACCACTGTATTTAAAGTGCTAATATCCATCTGTCTGACATTAGTTTGATTGTGGGTTGGCATAACACAGTGGCTAAGTCCCTGGTTCAAATCTACCCTCCATCGTAAGTTCATTTGGTGGCCAAAAGCAAGCTACTGTCTCTCACCTGTACAGGCCTCCCATCTGTAATATCAGAATGCTAATGCTGACCCAGTTAGCCTAGGCTATCCCACTCTCATCAGAAGCCAAACAGGTTGGCTAATATTTGGGCCACCAAGGAATACTAGGGTCCTGACATGGAGGTGGGCAATGGCATACCACTTCTGAATGTCTCTTGCCTTGAAAACCCTACAGGGTTGCCATACGTCATCTGTAACTTGACAGCAAAAAAAACCAACACCACAAAAACACTGACCCACTTTGCAGGTTGTTGTAAAGGTAATCAAAGCACCCTGAGAACACAAAAAGCAATTTTTAAGATTCTAAGTGTTCTTATTAACACATTCATATTTGGAACAAAGTTGCATTGCATATGGCCATTTCATTTGACCTGTATTCACATACATCTATACCGAAAGAAGTTCTTTCTTTTATTCTCTGGACTCATTATGGTACTTAAGTTCCCAAATTAAACATACCTACTAATAATTCAAGTTTGATTGTCTGAGTATTAAGTGAGCTGGAGAAGAAGAAGAGTTGGATTTATACCCCACCCTTCACTCGGAGTCTCAGAGTGGCTTACAAACTCCTTTCCCTTCCCCTCCACACAACAGACACCCTGTGAGGTAGGTGGGGCTGAGAGAGCTCTGAGAGAACTTTCCTTGAGGGAACAACTCTGACAGAACTATGGCTTGCCCAGGGTCATCCAGCAGCTGCAAGTGGAGGAGTGGGGAATCAAACCCGGTTCTCCCAGATTAGAGTCCGCACACTTAACCACTACAGCAAACTGGCTCTCGAGAGAGTATTTTGAGTTATCTTATGACAATGAAGACAACTGTCTGCAGGATCCAATCTAGAAGAAGAGAGTTGGTAACCACAAAGCAGAGCAGTTGGAGGCATACTGGTCACAGCAGCTGCTGGTCATGTTGAAGGCTTGGCAGCTGGTTTGTTGAGTTAGCTTGTTATTTAGTTTATGGTTTGCATTGTAAGTAGAGAAGGTTCCATTATTGGGTTGGAAATGAACAACAGAATGTTCCAGTTCATCAATAGCTTTTAGGACAGTTGTGCAAAGAAACAAGAGAGTGTCCAATTTGTTTAGAATTCTGTTATTTCGTAACTCTCAGAACAGAAAAGGCTTGTTTTCTAAATCAAGAATAAACTATTGCAAAATCCTTCATAGACATGAGCTGCTGACCAGCTTTAGATGAGGTTCTTCCATATATTGTTCCTCTGCAAAACTGCATGCACTCCTATTGGAGCTAGTTTGTGTTCTCCAGGGCCAGGCCCACACTTATGGAACAACTAAAGACCCAACAAGGTCTTACCAAACAAATTAGCTTTATTTGAAAACATCATAGTAATATTAATATTACTTTGCCACTCACCTACGTGTGAGTGTCTCTGTGCAAAATATCTCCCTGGCATATAGGGCTAAGGATCTCAGCAGAAATCCACTAGGCAACTACTGCTCTGGATGACAAAGGGCCAGCCTTAGTGCAAATTCTCCTGTGGGTCATCACAGTCCCTGAGGATTGACTGGTTCAGAGAGTCATGAAGAATGTTCTAGGGTCTGGGTATCCCACAAAATAGGGCACAGATGTGGGCCAGAGGGCACCCGACTGCCCCCCAGAGGTGCTTGTGGGATCCAAGGTAGAAGCTGGCATTGGAGAGAAAGGGATGCCAGAAGGAAAAGCTTCTCTCCTGGTAAAAGTCTGCTGGTGAGGCGAGTATACATAAGACAGGGGCCCACTATGAGGTCCAAAATGGAGGGAGCTGTAATAAGGCACTGCATGGAAGGGATCTGGTCTCATCTCCTGCAGTTGCCGTTTCAGCTTCATTCTCCGGTTCTGGAACCAAGTCTTGATCTGTGAAAGGGAAAGATGAAGGATGGATTCCATAAAATTAGTCAACAGAAGGCCCCGTTGATTCTCAACCAAGCCCCAACTATTGCTAGAAGCTTCCATTTACTTCTTTTAAATCCCTGACAACTTTAGCATAGTGGTTTCTCCTTTTTCACAAGAAATGAATCAGAGGCCACAGTTTTAACAGCTGTAGAAAAACACCAGAAATGGGAAAAGATACTATCTGTACTGTAAAATCCTTTTTTAAGGAGGGCTGTCTGAAGCAGAGAGGATAGATAGCATTCACTTTCCATATATTATGCAATCTGATTGTTATTGGTTCTAAAGCACCTATTCTTGTGCCCAATTCACTGGCTCTACACTGAGTGTTAAATATTACAAATAGGTCTACATGGCAGATATAATAACCAAGGGCATGCTTTCCTCTGCTTAGAAGGTGACCATCCTATTTGTACTGTTACTGTAGCTATTATGAGCTATAACAGTGATGCTCTTAGGGAAAAGAGTCTTGCAATTTAAACTTGATTTTTTTTAAAAAAAAAAAAAACAAACCTGTCTTTAAATCTGGCTGAGAATTTTACCCTCTTACTAAATCCCCCCAACTGGTGCCTCTGGATGAGAATTTTACTGTATTTTCATGAGGCTTCCATGATTTTCATTTATTTATTTTTTTCAATAATAGTCTGCCTTTCTCGCTGGGACTCAAAGGCAGATTACAAGGATAATAGAACTATTCAGTCAATCAGTAAGCTGATTGCAAAATGTGATAAGATTTAACAACAAAGCAAAAACTATTTGGTGAGTCAGCAAGTAGATTACAAAACATAACATTCAAGACTAATGGCAAAGATTACCAGTTAAAAGGACATAAATGCAGTGGGGGCTGGGATTGAATAACTGGAAGAAAAAAACACATCACCACTAACAGAGGTCACCTCCCAAGATGATGTATTTATTACATGACTGCTCACAGTTCTGCTACTCTACCAGAACACCCTCCTAAACATATTTCAGGGGTCAGGGATTCATCAGAGCCCAGGATATGATTCAGCTCTGTTGGAATGCTGACAGCTGGCATAGCAGATACAGAGTACTGAAGTGGGACTTAAGGAGAACTGAGTTCCAATATTCTCTTGAGCATGAAGCTCATTGGGTGACCTGGGGAAGTCACTATTATTTAGCCTAACCTACTACACAGGCTTGTTGTGAAGATGTGGGAGGAAGGGGGGACCACAGAACCACCCTGAAGGAGGAAAGAAACTATCTAACAGATGGAAGTGTACACCCAGGTGGGCAGCCATGTTGGTCTGAAGGAGTAGAGCAAAGTTAGAGTCCAGTGGCACCTTTAAGACCAACAAAGTTGTATTTTTTAAGAGGCCAGTTTGTTGTAGTGGTTAGGAGCGCAGACTCTAATCTGGGAGAACTGGGTTTGATTCTCCACTCCTCCACAGGCAGCTGCTGGTGTGACCTTGGGTCAGTTACAAGTTGTTTTAGAGCTATTCTCTCAAGGGCAGTTCTTAAAAGAGCTCTCTCAGCCCCACCTACCTCACAGGGTGTCTGTTGTGGGGAGGGAAAGGAATTATAAGTAGCTCTGAGAGTCCTTCGGGTAGTGAAGGACAGGGTATAAATCCAATTATCATCTTCTACTACTACCACCACCATCACTAGTATTTAGTAGTAGTAGTAGTTGATTGGATTTATACCCTTAGTAGTAGTAGTAGTAGTAGTAGTAGGCGGCGGCAAAACATGGAGCTCAGTATCTTGTGTTTTGATCATTCTGTCGGCCCTATTAGGACCTAGGGAACCAGCGCCCTTCCCCAAAAACCCACCCTTGCCCCTTCCTGCCCTTTGTCTCAGTTTACCTGCACTTCTGACAGCTGCATCTTATTAGCCAGTTTGCGCCTCTCTGCGGCTCCCAAGTATTTCTGGCGCTTAAAGGAGCTCTCCAGGGTGCTGATCTGCTCCAGGCTGAACGCGGTGCGTAAGCGGCGATTGCTTGTGCTTCTCCCTCCGGCGTCTTCCGGGCTCTGGCCCTCTGTGACGCTTCCCTCGCCGTCCGAGCTGCACTCGGCAGCGCTCCACTCCCGTCCGGAACCGGCCAGCGCGCCTGTGAAGAACAAGAGCCAGATCACTGAAGTGCACAGTCTCCCCCCTCTCCCCCCCAAAAAAAAAACACAGAGGGACGCCCTCTCTCCCACGCGCCAGAGATTAGTAGCCACGGAGAGAAACTTCTTTCAATTATCCCGGCACATTAACTAGGTTCCAGAAGCGCCCAACGCAACCCTAGTCACATTTCTTCAGAAAGAAGCCCCCAATGAGAAACCCACAGCCTAGCAAGCACAGAATCCCAACCTAGCTTTGCTTAGTCATAGCGCTGGATAAATAAAGGGCTCGGACAGATAGTCACATTTCTTCAGAAAGAAGCCCCCAGTAAGAAACCCACAGCCTAGCAAGCATAGAATCCCAACCTAGCTTTGCTCAGTCATAGCGCTGGATAAGTAAAGGGCTCGGACAGGCACTGGGTGCCAGTTGTGTGGCAGAATTTGCCAATAAAGTTGCACTCCCTATTCATGCTTCGGGACCAAACCGTGCCTAGGGTTGGGCTCCACATTCCGGGCAGGTTTTCCTTTGAAGCCTTCGGCATCGAGATTGCAGATGGTTAAAGGAAGGGTTTTTTAAAAAAATAAAACAAAAACCCAGATGGGCTGAAAAAGAAATAAGCAAATCCTTTTCCTACGCTTTGCCATCAAGCGTCTCTTGCAAAGTTCCTTTTCTTTCTAGCTTTCTGGTCCCCGGTTTCCAACTACTTATTTTGATCTTCGTTTTCCTCCCGGATTTTAATACTCGGGACTCCCAGCCCCGCCAGAAACTGATTAGGTTCCATCCCAGAACTACCGAAAAGCAGACCTCCCCCCCCTTGAAAGTCTCTACCGTAAGCAAGCCCTCTCCCATGCTGTCCTCGATACAACCTTGATCCACTTGCTTTCAAGGCACAGGACTTCGAATCCCAGTTCTCTTTGCACGAGTCTCTACTGAAGAGCGCCCAGCTCAGAGAAGGGGAAACCGCAAGAATCAAGTGTCCACTGGAAGGAAAGCGAAGCACCAGTTACCTGCTGAAGAAGGGCGCTCCGAGTTCTTCTGGAGCGAAGAAGGGCGACGTTCTGAAGGCGCCTCGTGGTCTCTGGAGGCGACTTTGTCCCCACTCTGGGCTGTGGCCGTCACCGCAGGCTGGGAGTGAGACGCGGGATTGCCCTGCCGCCTTTGGAAGTCATTGGGACACGCGGAAGAGCCGCCTTCCTGGGCTTCTGACCCGCTCCGGGCCCGCTTGGTAGCCTGGCTGCTCTGAGAAAGCCACTCCACCGAGAAAGGAGCCTTGGTCATGGCGAGCGGCTGTTCTCCGGGTCTTCTTGGGCGACGACGGCTAGCGGACCCTCGGCCTCTGGAGGCGCCCGCCGGACAGAGCCTCTCTTTTAAGGAAAGTCCTGAGCAAACCACCGCTGGAGTAAACAGACTTCAAAGGCCAGATAAGTACCGTCTAATTGTCATCAGGCCTCCCCGACAAAAGAGGCTGTTCACACATTTTCCAAAGCCCTTCTAAGGCTGGCTCCACAATGTCTGCCAACGGATCAGTTAACTCGGTTGTAAGCGATTTACAGTACTTGTTACATCCTCCCTCCCTCCCC
>NW_015176453.1:2310420-2341282 GCF_001447785.1 Gekko japonicus | reverse complement strand
TTGTTGTTCAGTCGCACAGTCGAGTCCGACTCTTTGCGACCCCATGGACCATCTCCCGCCAGGCTCTCCTGTCTTCCGCCATCCTCTGAAGTTGGCTCAATTTCATGTTCGTTGCATTGATGACACTGTCTAACCATCTCATCCTTTGCCGTCCCCGTCTTCTTTGACCTTCAATCTTTCCCAGCATCAGGGTCTTTTCCAGTGAGTGCTCCCTTCTCATTTGGTGGCCAAAGTATTTGAGCTTCAGTTTCATTATCTGGCCTTCCAGGGAACAGTCAGGGTTGATTTCTTTGAGGATTGACTGATTTGTTCTTCTTGCAGTCCAAGGGACTCTCAAGAGTCTTCTCCAGCACCATAGTTCAAAAGAATCTATTCTTCGGCGCTCGGCCTTCCTTATCGTCCAACTCTCGCAGCCATACATGACTACTGGGAATACCATTGCTTTGACCATGTGGACTTTTGTTGGCAGGGTGATGTCTCTACTTTTTATCATGCTGTTTAGGTTCGCCATCGCTTTCCTCCCAAGGAGCAGGCGTCTTTTAATTTCATGGCTGCAGTCACAGTCTGTGGTGATCTGGGATCCCAGGAACGTGAAGTCTGTCACTACTTCCACAGCTTCCCCTTCTATTTGCCAAGGAGTGATGGGGCCGGATGCCATGATCTTAGTTTTTTTGATGTTGAGCTTCAAGCCCACTTTTGCGCTCTCCTCTTTTACTCCGAGCAAGAGGCTCTTTAGATCCTCTTCACTTTCAGCCATTAGAGTGGTATCATCTGCATATCTGAGGTTGTTGATCTTTTCCCCAGCAATCTTAATTCCTGCTACAGACAGACTAACTAGGCTACCCACCTTGAGCCACTTATACAGTTCAGTTCCATGGGTGCATTTACTTCCAGAGCTGTCAAGGTCATAACGTAGTTTTCAGAAACAACAAAAGATGGAGTTCCATGGGGAAAACCCCCAGAAAACCATCTTTCTGGTATGCTAGATTAAACGCTTGTTTTTGTTCCGTGTCCCCTATGCTAAACCCAAACGTTACTAATGCCACAAAAAGTGCAACTACTGTACTAGTCAGAAGGAAGTACGTTTCCAAAGAATTTTAAGGCTGGAGAGAACTGCTGCTATTGTAGGTCTCTGAGACTGAGGGCTTAATTATTTTTCCTCTTCACTAACCAAACCATTTCCCAACTGGTGATGGCAATAATAGGCACAGGGCTGACAGCAGGATTCTCTGTTGTGTGTGTGGCTCTTGGAGAATTTTTCAGCCTCCTTCCACCCAAGACCAACCTTGTGCATTATTTCCCCCTATTTTTTCTTTTGATTTTTAAGACGTTCTGCCCACGACTTTGAATACCATAGCTTTGTAGCTTGGCTATGTTGTAGCTGAATATCAGATCTCTATAACAAGGCATAACTATTGAAAGAAGTGGGCTGTGACTTGTGAAGGCTCATACTGAAATAAATGTGAACTTATGGATCTCCTTACAAAAATATGTAATCTTTCCTTAAAATCTGCCTCCATTCCTGAGGACTGGAAGGTAGCTAATGTCACTCCCATCTTTAAAAAGAGTTTCAGAGGAGATCCGGGAAATTACAGGCCAATCAGTCTGACATTGATACCGGGTAAATTGGTGGAAAACATTATTAAGGAAAGAATTAGTAGGCACATAGATAAACAAAACCAATTGAGGCAGGCTCAGCATGGGTTCTGTAAGGGAAGATCTTGTCTCACTAACCTGTTAGCGTTCTTTGAGGGGGTGAACATGTGGACAAGGGGGATCCAATAGATATTGTTTAGCTTGACTTCCAGAAAGCTTTTGATAAAGTTCCTCATCAAAGGCTCCTAAGTAAGCCCTAAAATCATGGGATAAAAGGACGTCCTTTTATGGATCAAAAACTGGCTAATTAACAGAAAACAGAGAGTGAGTATAAATGGGCAATTTTCTCAGTGGAGAGTGGTAAGCAGTGGGGTACCGCAGGGAAACAAGAGAGAGATCTTGGAGTTGTAGTAGATAACTCACTGAAAATGTCGAGACAGTGTGTGACTGCAGTAAAAAAGGCCAATGCTATGCTGGGGATTATCAGGAAGGGTACTGAAAACAGATCAGCCAATATCATAATGCCCCTATATAAATCAATGGTGAGACCTCATTTGGAATACTGTGTACAGTTCTGGTCACCACGCCGGCAGGCTCAGCATGGGTTCTGTAAGGGAAGATCTTGTCTCACTAGGGCTGCCAAATGCCCCCGGGGGCGGATTCCCCCCCCCCCGCTTTCAAGCCCCGATTCCCGCTCCCGCAGAATCGGGGCCCGGGGGATACCCCACCCCAGCATGCGACGTCACTTCCAAGTGACGCGCACGCAGCGCGCGCTACGTGCGCACGCACGCAACAGACGCCGGCTGGGAGCCCCTTGCTCCCGGCCGATTCACATTTGGCAACCCTGTGTCTCACTAACCTGTTAGCGTTCTTTGAGGGGGTGAACATGTGGACAAGGGGGATCCAATAGATATTGTTTAGCTTGACTTCCAGAAAGCTTTTGATAAAGTTCCTCATCAAAGGCTCCTAAGTAAGCTCTAAAATTATGGGATAAAAGGACGTCCTTTTATGGATCAAAAACTTGCTAATTAACAGAAAACAGAGAGTGAGTATAAATGGGCAATGTCCTGGCCCCACTGGTGGACCTCCTGATGGTACCTGGTATTTTTGGCCACTGTGTGACGGAGTGTTGGACTGGATGGGCCTTTGGCCTGATCCAACATTGACGTCTCTTATGTTCTTATGTAAATGTTAATCTTTAAGGTGCCATAGGACTTTCATTTTATTTAGGGTGCTCTGTAACAGACTTTCATTTTATTTAGGGTGCTCATGTTTGTGACTCTGAAAAGAAAGTAGTATTCAAGCCTCCCTGTACAACTAAGGTTGAATACTGATTACTGTTCATCAAGGAAAGATGGGGGGGGGGGGGGGGGGGGAGAAAGAGACAGAGAGATCACCCAGTATGCTACTTGTCTGGGCAAAAGCAGTAAGCCAATATGGAATGTGTTCTGTCCCTTTGGGATGGCTTAGTCATCTAGATGTGGAACAAAGTTTTATTCAAGGTATAAGTTTCCGTACGCTTGCACTGAAGTGTGCTTGCACGTGAAAGCTCATACCTTGAATAAAACTTTGTTGGTCTTAAAGGTGCCACTGGACTCAAACTTCATTCTGCTTCAGCAGACCAACACGGCTACCCCCATTACCCTAGATGTGGTAAAGGAAGATTTTAACTGCTTCGCGTTGATTTCAGTGGATTTAAGCATACATAACACTAGTGTTAGATTGTGGTTTTTGGGTTCAGACGCGTGGCAAAATGGTCATCTGTATCCAGCCTCTCTAACTGTCCTGGCAAGCAGATCTTACCAAAGCTAAGCACCTGAACCAAATAATTAGGGAGTGATATAATTTATATTGCAACTAACATTCAGTACCTCAGTACTCTTTGCAACAATCCTATAAGGTGTTATGTCTGATGGTAGGCTGATCATTGAGGTCTACATTTTGTTTTACTAAAAGTTTCATGTCCATGATGCATTTTAAATTTATGCCGTAACATTATTTATTTATTGAGAACATTTACATAGTGCCTCTCCAGAAAGCATGCTGAGGCAGCTCATGAATTAAAACATGATAAAAGCATAAAAACATTAACAAACTATTGACTATATGAAAAACTCTTAATAGTTAAGATCCAGTATGGTCTAGTGATTAAAGTGTCAGACTAAGATGGAAACCCAGGTTCGAATCCCAGCTCTGCCATGGAAGCTTGCTGGGAGATCTTGGGCCAGTCACATAGTCTCAGCCTTACCTACCTCATAGGGTTGTTGTGAGGATAAAATGGAGGAGAGGAGAATAATGTAAGCTGCTTTGGGTCCCCACTGGGGAGGAAGGTGGGCTATAAATACAGTAAACAAACAAAATAAAGACATAACTATTCTTTGCTAAGTAATCCTAAATACGTATTCTTGCTTAGGGTCACAAGAGGTATCTTCCAAGATCAAAGCAAGGTTCATCCAGTTCAGCATTCCTTGCAAGAATCCTAGCGACTGATAGGCATTAAGTATGGGAGAGAAGAAGCGGTGGTTTTTATATGCCACTTTTCGCTATCTTAAGGAATCTCAAAGTGGCTTAAAATCAATGTTCCTTTCCTCTCTCCACAACAAGCACCTTGTAGGTGGGGCTGAGAGAGTGCTGATAGAACTGTGATTGGCCCAAGGTCATCCAGCAGGCTTCACATGGAAGAGTGGGGGAATCAAACTTGGGTCTCCAGATTAGAGTCCTGCCACTCTTAACCACTATACCACACTGGAAGAGCCTGTGAATTAGCAGCAGCTGAAGAACACCTTGCTGAGTTTGTTCTCTCTGCACATAGGGATGTTTAAAGCCTGTGCATGCCCAGAGGTATGCACCAAAGGGCTTTTGGCCTGGGTATGGGGCCTACAGCTGGTCAGAAGATCAACCAGTGGAGAGGAGATCTGCTTGATCACAGGGAACATCCCCTCCCTTCCCCCTGCCCTGTGTATGGTTAGCCACTTTGAGTCCCTTCAGGGATCAAAGCAGAATATAAATATGCTTAATATTCTAATACAACATTCGGTGATCCAGTAGCAGTGCAATCCTAAGTAGCATTTTACCTTTCTAAGCCCATTGAAGTCTGTGCAGTTAGAAAGGTATAACTCTGTTTAGGGCTGATGCTCTGTTTCCGCATTGGTCCCTTAATTAAAGATCCCCCAATAAGCATTGCAACAGAGAAGAAAAGAGACATGAGTGTTGCTTGTAATTATGCAATAAATAAAACAACATATTCCAAATCAACAAGTCAGTACGGTCGGAGTAATGATTGTGCATGACTTTGGGGTTTCTTATGAAACTGAGGTGGTGCGGTACGTGAGCAAGAGGAAATGCCAGAGGAATAACTAATTTCCAAAAATGCTTTCTGTGGATCCTCATCTCTCTATAGCAAAGCTGTTCTGCTCACAAGTCCTTCCTGTTTTCAGTTCAATGAGTGTTTGGAAATCCTACTCCCAAACCAGTAGAGTGTCCTGGCTTACAAAGATGGCCAGGTAGGTAATCTATTTTCTAGAAGGTGAAGGCAGAATTCTTTCAGTGTTTCCCCTTCACTATCAATATCTGTGAAGAGTTAATACAGGTGGATGCATCAGACCTACTGGAATTCCTGCATTCAACAAGCATGTTAGTAATACAATTAGACCCAGCCCCTGTCCTTTGAAAGCCTGTAATGACTCCATTTACCCCTAGACAAAAGGGTCCCTTGTCCAGATTTGCATTTTGCTTTGTGGATCTGACTAAGGCTTTTCCTTTCCCTAGTGACAAAGGAAGACTAGACAGTGCTTGTTTGGGATTGGTCTAATTTCCATAGTTCTGGTAGAACAAGAATTTTTCAACCCCCAATTAGTGCAATAAGAGAAACTGGTCAGATATATTTGGCCTAAGGGAGATGAGTTTTGCTCAAGTCTGACAACTATTATCTTGGAGAATTAGGTCCTCCCCCCCCCCAGGCAAGACTGACTAGTGATAACTCATTTGAGTCATCTGGAGCTATAGACAATATCCTTCAGTAACCCTATTCCCTACATGTTGCAATCAGTGTTCACAAGAAGATTGGTCCCTGCCCCAAAGAGCTTGCAACTGACAATTTAGCATAACATTAATAGCAAAGGGAAGAGAGTTATTATTTATTTATTTATCTATCTATCTATCTTTGGATTTATATCCCGCCTTCCCCGAAGGCTCAGGGCGGCTAACAACGAGGCACAAGTGCCAAAGTTAAAACAGATAAAAACAGTGTAAAACAGAATAAAACAATATAATACATTTATCACAAGATGGGGTAGATCTTAATCCAATGGCAATGTTCCAATAATCTGTCATCCCTTCTCCTTCCAGGGTCACCTCACACCCCGATGGAACCACATAGTGGTGGTAGTGGTGCGATGCTGCATAAATAGCGGTGGTGGAATAGTGGTGGCGGCGGCTCCTACTTAAAAGCCTGGTGGAAGAGCTCTGTCTTGCAGGCCCTGCGGAACTGAGAAAGGTCCCGCAGGGCCCAGATCTCCTCCGGGAGCTCCTTCCACCAGGTAGAAGCCGCCACCAAAAATGCCCTGGCTCTGGTAACAGCAAATTTAATATCCCTGGGACCTGGAATTTCCAGGAGATGTTGACTCCCCAACCGTAGTGCCCTTGGGGGAACATATGGGGAAAGGCGGTCCATTAAGTAAGCCAGACCCTGGCCATACAGGGCTTTAAAGGTAAGAACCAGCACTTTGAAGCCAGTGCAGCGCTTTCAGCAGAGGCCTCCTTGAGAGACCCATCAACAGCCTGGCTGCAGCATTCTGCACTAGCTGCAGCTTCCGGATTTGCGACAAAGGCAGCCCCAAGTAGAGTGCGTTACAGTAGTCTAACCTTGAGGTGATCGTCGCATGGATCACTGTGGCCAGGTCATCGCGGTCAAGGAAGGGGACCAACTGCCTAGCCAGCCGAAGATGATAAAAGATGATCGTTAAAGAGGAGTCCAGGAGTACACCCAAACTCCCAACCTCTGACGTTGGCACCAAAGGCACCCCATTGAAGGTCGGGAGTGGGAGCCCCAACCCTGAACCGATCCGACTCAGGCCCAGGACCTCCGTCTTTGCTGGGTTTAGTTTCAACCGGCTCAGTCTGAGCCACACAGCCACAGCCTGTAACGCCCGATGAAGGTCATCCGGGGCAGAGTTCAACCAGCCACCTAACATCAGATAGAGCTGTGTGTCATCTGCATATTGATGACACCCAAGCCCACAACTCCGGGCAATCTGGGCAAGGGGGGCATGTAGATGTTAAACAACATCGGGGACAGCACAGCTCCCTGAGGCACCCCACACTCAAGGGGATGTCTCTGGGACCGCTGATCCCCTATCGCCACCCTTTGTCCCCGACCCTGGAGAAAAGAGGCAAACCATTGAAGGGCAAGCCCCTGAATCCCCACGTCGGCGAGGCGGTGGCCCAGCAACTGGTGGTCGACCATGTTGAACGCAGCCAACAGATCTAACAACACCAGTGCCACCACACCACCCCGATCCAGATGCCTACAGAGGTTGTCAGTCAGGGCGACCAGCACCGTCTCTGTCCTATGACCCGGGCGAAAGCCGGACTGGAAGGGATCGAGGACAGAGATATGTTGTGATTCACAGAGCCAGGCTGGAACATGAGTAGCTTTCCTTATCAATAAGTGCCCTATGTATCATTTATACTTTCTTGGGGTTTTGTGCACTTATTTATACTTTAGGAAGAGGTAATGTATGCATCTGCAAGGGAACAGAGCAGGAACAAAAAGGGAGGCAAATCAGAGATGAACAACAGGGCAAAGAAAGCCACTAAACTGTGCTCTGACAAATGTTTCTGATGCAAATAGCACTAGCAAACACAATGCCACCTAATGGATGAAGTGTAACATTGCAAGGGATTTGCTGGTTTTCAGTGTTCGGCCCAAACCAAGAGTGGTCCAGTATACATTACAACAAAAATAAAACCAATCACTGGACTAACAGTAGGGTTTGTGCTTGACAGTCAGGTAGAGGGAAAGCTTGAGTAAGAACTCTCACTTAATTTTTTGAGGGGGGGGAAGGGGGAAAAACTCTTCAAACACTTGAAGGGAGAGTGATACACGGTTGGGGGGGGAGAGAAAAACATACTAACAACTCTTAAAAAGGTAAAGGTTCCCTTGCTCGAAAGCCAGTCGAATCCGACTCTAGGATTGCGGTGCTCATCTCCATTTCAAAGCCGAAGAGAAGAGACAGCACTGTCCGAAGACATTTCCGCAGTCATGTGGCCGGTACGGTATGACTAAACACCAAGGCGCACAGAACGCTGTTACTTTCCCACTGAAGTGGTCCCTATTTATCTACTTGCAATTTCTTGCTTTCGAACAGCTAGGTTGGCAGGAGCTGGAACTAGAGACGGGAGCTCACTCCATCATGCGGCACACTCGGGTCTCGAACTGCTGAACTACCAACCTTCCACAGCCTGCAGTTCAGCGTCTTAACCACTTGAGCCACCGCAGCTCCTGCTTAGGGGAGAGGAAAAATATTTTGGAGTATAAGAAAAGACTTTTTGTTCATATCTGCACTTCAATGGGAAATCTGGCTACTGTCATATAGGATCTCTGGAGCATGCTGGGAAAAGTAGTCCAGCAATAGGAGTTAATAGGTTTGAGGTGGGGAGGGGGAAAAGTCCTCGAGGGTTGGGAAGGCCGCACCCTTGCTAGGAATGCAGCACCTTTCACAAGCAGAGCCTTGAGACATTCATCTTCAGCACACAGTGAAAGATTTTGTTCCCAACTATTGCTCCCCAATAATTAGTATTTGGAGATACACTGTTTCTGCACACATAATAGACTCCATTGAGCCATCATTATTAATAGCCATTTTCAGCCTATTTTCCATAAAGTTGTCCAAATCACTTTTAAAAGCTATTTAAACTAATAACCATCACTATATCCAGTGGTTGTGAGTTCCACAAGCTAATTATGAATTGTTAATGATGCAGATTTTTGTGTGTGTCCTGAATCTACTTCACATCAGCTCTACTGGGGACTCAGCTTTTCTCATATTATTTTGAGAACCCTTTTTCTTCCTGTCCCCTAACTTAGAACTCAGCGGCTTCCAATGCAATGGATGCAGGGCCCATTCACCCAGCCTACCTTTCTCTGTTCTGCTCTCATGAAGAAAGGCAGGAGGAAAACAGACAACTGCCAGTTCCACCACTGCTGGGCTGTGCACCCACTCAGCTTGCAAGATGCTGGCATTTTGCCTCTTGGGCCTGTGCATGCCAGGTCATGGCAGCTTGCCCAGCCTGCCTTCCCTTGACCCACCCCCATAAGCGAGGGAGGAAAAGCAAGCTCCCACCAGCTCTTCCTCCACCCCTGCCAGGCTCCAAATCCACCTGGTCTGTGGGGCAGCAGTGCTGGCTCCTTGTGTACCTACATCTGTATGCACCTGGGGTGTGATGGGGGAGGGAAGGCTAATACTTCACTAGGGTGCTCTAAGGGGGTTCTAAGTCAGTTCTAGATCAAATCAAACCTGAGTTGTCCCTAGATGTTAAAATGACCAAACTGAGGCAATACTACTTTGGTCACATTATGAGAAGATAAGACTTACTAGAAAAGACAATCGTGCTATGAAAAGTTGAAGGCAGCAAGGAAAGAGGAAGCACCAACATGAGATGGATTGAGCCACAACCCTCAGTCTGCAAACTCTTAGCAAGGCTGTTAATGAGACAGTGTTTTGGAGATTATAATTCATAGGTCGGAAGTGACTTGTTGGCACTTAACACACCTACAGGACACTCATGGAGGGCCTTGAGTTGATGGGGAATTGTTTCACAAAGAACGTCGTTCAGTGAACTTTCATGGCAGAATGGAGGTCTGAACCTGTGTCTCCCACACTCTAGTCCAAATAGCATGTGTGAATGTGATATCAGAGATACACCATGGATGGAGCATTCGTTCCAGCTCTCATCACCTCAGAAAAATCTTGCTTTTCAGCACAGCATTTTGTAGATGGTGTATAGTAATTTCCTCCCCGTTCCCTTGCCATATGCTGCGCAGCATAACCTCGGCTGGTGAAAGAAGCCAGAGTTTCCCCGGGATACCATTTTCCAAGATTGATTTTGTAATTTCGTTATATTACAATACCATCGATGTGACTGTAACAAAACATTATATATCAGAACTCGACACAGCTTAGGTGATCTACCCATTTTCATTTTGAATAGACAAGATGTTTCCAGAGATTCAAGAACTTGTAACGAATGCTGCCAGCTGTTTTAAGTCACATCAGAAATAGTCACAAGGGACAGAGGCCATCTAAGACAAAACAGGGCTGGACACATTAGGCTATAAATAGAAGTTACTCAGAGTTGTAAAGTAGCAATGGACGGCCAGTAGCCAGACTTTATCCTCTCCTACTACAACAGGTCATTTTAGATAGAATCAGGTGGGTAGCCGTGTTGGTCTGAAGCAACAGAACAAAGTTTGACTCCAGTGGCATCTTTAAGATCAACAATTTTTTTTTAAGGTATAAGCGTTTGTGTGCACACACACTCCTTCAGATACAATGAAATGGACATTACTCGTCCATACATATAGGCAGAAGGTGGGCAGCAAATGAGCATACAGCATAATGAAGATATTTAACAGATGCAAGGACCAAACAGGAATAACAAGCTTATTTCACCATTAGTTTGGGTTTAATGCTGTGTCACCATAAGAGTCATTACAGCACTTAACACACACACACACACACACCAAAGACACATTCAGAAACCTCATTGAACTATGTGTGCTCCTCTTCAGAACAATAGCTGCCCAAATTTGAAAAATTAAGGTTTTTAATGGAAAAAATGTTGAACAGAGAACAGTGAACACTGCCTTGGAGGAAGGGCCAGATAAAAATGTGATAGCTATCTATCTATCTCATGACTCTATATATGTCTAGTATTGATGACCCAGTAAACAGAGAACAAATGGGTTTGTGCCACAAAAATTCAATAATGCTGCATTTCTATCACCAACCATGCAGTAACATTATGCAGTGCGCTTTAGAGCAGAATTTAGAAAGCCACACAGCTCACACTAAAGCTCTTCTCTCTCATACTTTTTCTTCTTTGTCACCCTTACTTGGTAAGATCATACTCTTGCCTATGATCAGGCCCATAGCTAATGTGGGGCCTGTAAGGCCTAGCCCCCTAGCATTTCTTCTGGGCCCCCTCTCCCCCAGGCCAGTTCCAAATTGAATTAATGTGATTAACTTTTATTTAATTAGCGGAGACCCCCAACAGGCCCCCTCCCCCAATAATTCCTAGCTACGGGGCTGCCTATGATTAATTACTCTGAAATGACAGCTACAAACCAATGCTCCCTCTAAGCTGTGGAGCCTTGTGAGCAGAAATTCTACTTTGTGAGCTACTGGCATTAAAGCTGTGAGCGAGCAATTTGGCTACTGCATAAATCAGTTCGCTCTGGAGCCATCCTTCCTGAGTGAAGACAAAAATGTGAGCTACAGGCTAAAAAACTGTGAGCTAGCTCACACTAACTCAGCTTAGAAAGAACACTGGCTACAACTATAGCACACCACTTCATATTCAATTGAAGCCCAGGTCCCCTTTCCCTATAATCACATGTTAAAATAGTTGTGGAAAGTTCATCTGCTGAAAATGAATAAAACATTGTGGCTAAGGGTGCAACACTTGGGATTAAGCTCAGTGGACTATAGTGGGACTTACTTCTGATTAACATCTCTACAATTGGGCTGCATGAGAGGCCGGAACAGACACACCCAAGCCCACCTGTAGTAATGTTGGGCACCTTCTTTTATCATCTTGGTTATCAACAAATCTCCCAGTAATAAAATTTGACCCAACCTGAGTACCTAGCAAGGGCTCAATTCACGTTTTTGTATTGTGGTTCCTAGTCTAACACCTTTCCTTTCTCTGGCAATAAAGGAAAACTAGATAGGTGACTTTCGAGGGTGTAACCAATCCCCATATTAAAGGCCAGGAAGGAATTTCCCTCCAGGACAGAGCAATAAGTGATGATTGAATAGATTAGTTTTGGCCAAGGACTACCTTGGAATTTGCTTAGGGTAAAACTCCCCCCTCCGCAAGATTGATTGATTCCCTCCTCCTCCGCTTCCCCCTCCCTCCTTATCCCATTACAACAGATCGCAGGGCAATTGAGCACTATGTCCCATGGAATCAATCTCCTAAATTATATTTGCTCTCTAATTGATGCATATTGTGGTCCGGACTATGGCGAAGGTTGCTTGACTTGTGGCCCTGAGTTGCTCTAGAAAGTTGGCCCCGAAACAGTGTGGTGTAGTCAGAAGAGTATCAGACTGAGATGTAGGATTGCCAGGTCCCCCCTGGTCACCCTCCAAAGCATCCATTTTCTCCAGGGGAAATGATCTCTGTAGTCTGGATATGTGCTGTAATTCTGGGAGAATTCCAGGTCCCACCTGGAGGCTGGCATCCCTAGATCTGGGATAGTAAAAGTAAAGGTTTCCCTTGCTCAAAAGCTAGTCAAATCCAACTCTAGGGGTTGGTGCTCATCTCAGTTTCCAAGCCGAAGAGCCAGCGCTGTCCGAAGACGTTTCTGTGGTCTTTTGGCCAGCAGGACTAAACACTGAGGCGCACAGAATGCTGTTACCTTCCCACCAAAGTGGTATCTATTTATCTACTTGCAATTTCTTGCTTTTGAACTGCTAGGTTGACAGGAGCTGGGGCCAGAGATGGGAGCTCACTCTGTCACGTGGCACTAGGATATCAAACTGCTGAACTGCAGACCTTCCGGTCTGCAGCTCAGCGTCTTAACCTCTGAGCCACCATGGCCTCCTAAGATCTGGGATGCCCAGGTTCAAATCCCCATTCTGCCATGGATGACCTTGGGTGAGTAGTGAGGATAATGGGGAACACCAGAGAAAGAGGCTATAAGTTGCTTTGGGTCTCCCTTGGGAGGAAAAAGCGGAGTATAAACAAAATCAAATAAAAGGCTTTTTGGCCACTATGGTCTCTGTAGTCCTGAGTTGTAAACTGCTATATGTTGACAAGAAGAGGCAAGCGTAGCACCATTGACACTGTAGCCAGTGATTAACTTTGTTGGGATGACAGACTATCCTGCTATGTCACAATCACAAACAAGAACTGCAGTATCACACAGACTAATATCTAATCATTTGCTGAATTTGCAGCCAGTGATTTTGAATACATGCATGAGCAATGGGCTGGGAAAGGTCTTCATGGGTGGGGTAGACTCCCCCCCCTTCTCAAAAGATTAAACAACATGTGCTCCAGTGTGCTAGAGGGCAGTTAGTCCACAGCCAGTCTGCGTTGTGCTAATACAAACTGATGGGTTGAAAAAGCCCTCGGGTGTATATTTGCTCTATTTAAAAGTTCCAGTGTTTTTAAAAGCACAATTTAAGCCTGCTGAATTTTGCTTTTACTCCTCCTGATTTACTCTAATAATGGGACATCTGGATACAATACTTTGCATGCTGCAGTCTATCTTTCCTATTTCTTCAGAACTGTTCAGGCTCTTCAGTGCCACCTTTTGGGAGAAAAGAGTAAGGGTCCAGTAGCACTTTAAAGACTAACAAAATTTGTGGTAGGGTATGAGCTTTCCTGTGTTCACTGCTCTCTTCTTCTGAAGTCTCTGAAGAAGTGAGCAGTGTCTCATGAAAGCTCACACCCTACCACAAATGTTGTTGGTCTTTAAGATGCTACTGGACTCTTATCTACTGCTACAGACAGACTAACACGGCTACACATCTTGGTCTACCTTTTGGAAGAATGTGTCATTAAAAATACTGGGCACTGCAAAACCACTAATGTTTTTTCCCCCAAGTCAGATTTACAGTCTCTATGGGTTTTTTTGTTGTTTTTGTTTTCTTGTGTTTCTAATGCCACCTTTTCTTCCATAGTGTGTATTTCCACTCTCATCCATCTCTGCCATTTTATGTATTAATTAGTCAAATACCTTAGCGGAAAGGCTGGTTTTCTCACTGCATTAAATGTTGGCTGCAAATAAATTTATTCTTTTTTTTTTAAAGTGAGATTTAGAGGCTTGGATCCAGCACGTGCATGAGTGGAAACATAACCAGACTTAGCACAGATCTTGTGTGACACTTAGCACTTTCCTTCCTATATCATATAATGCCAAGAAAACAGTTGCACAGCATCTTTGCTAGCAGAAACACACGTGGGAATACGGTAAGTCTGATTTAGTGCAAATAGCTACTGTGGTCTTTTTCTTGTGCTTCCGCTTGTGGAAGAGCTCCAGCACAAGTAGAGATTTTGCACTGGATCCAACCAATGCTGCCTCTAAGCTGTGGAGTCTTATAAGCAAAAATTCTACTTTGTGAGCTGCCTACTGGCATTAAAGTTGTGAGCAAGCGATTTGGCTACTAAATCTATCAGTGTGCTCTGGAGCCACCCTTCCTGAGCTAAGATAAAAATGTGTGAGCCAGAGGCTAAAAAAACTGTGAGTTAGTTCACACTAACTCAGCTTAGAGGGAACACTGGATCCAACCCCATAATGTTTAGACCCTTTGAGGTTCCATAACCTGCAGAAGTAACCAGTTCAGTTAGGAGAAATGTGAAATATAAAAAGAGTCAATATTTGGGTGCAAGTGGAGTGCATAAAATTACCAGGAGCAGGGCTGAACAGTCACAAGAGGGACGAATGTTATAATTGTCATGAATAGTTATGCCATTTGAGAACCAGTAGGGTCAGGATATATACAATATCTGCATAGGGACAATATTGAACAAGGAATGGCACAATTTTTCTGCAGCCACAGATTCTCACACAGTATAATCTAGGTCAAGCAATTCTTTCTCTCAACCTCATTCAGCATAGAAACCAAACATAAAGCCTCTTTTGTTTTGCAAAAATCATTGTGCATATTTTTATTACATTTTATCCTCCAAACCATCAAGGTGGCATACAGATAGTATGCTTTGCTCTTCACAACAACCCTGTGATGCAGGTTAGCCTGATTATGATTGGACCAAGATAATGCAGTAATCTTTGTGACTGAGTGGGGACCCTCCAATCCAGTAAGGCTTGTGTGTGTATTCCCTTTGGGGTTAAGTGAGCTGCCCACTAAAATGGTATTATATTCATAGTCAGAACCCTACATCTCATACCAGCAGCTTCAAGTTTTATTGGGGACAATAGATGGAAGCAAAGGGATACAGTGCTTCAGTCTTTTACTAGACTCAGTATCGTAGGACTATGATTCAGTGACAGAGCACATGATTTGCATGCAGGTGCCAGGCTTGATCCCCATATTTCCCAATTAAAGAATCTCTGGTAATAGGCGTTAGGAACAACCCGTCTCTGCCTAAAGCCCCAGAAAGTCAATGCCAGTTAGTGTAGTCAGTAGTGAACCTTGTGAACCAATGGTCTGACAACCCAGGTCTTGCATTCAGAGATGGAGAGGCCATCCTTCTGAACGAACATTCGAGATGCAAAGGGAACAAGTTTGGGAATGGGCAGCTTCCAGAAGACATGGGTTGATTGTAATTTGGTGGTCAGGAAGCCCGAGTTCCCTGAAGGACATTGTACTTCACACTTCTGATGTAGTTCAGCAGACCCTTGCTGACCTGCTTTCTTCCAACTTAGTTTAGCCTGGAAGATGGCTCCCTACCTTGACTTGGCTGATATGGCCACCTGGATCCACACCATGGCCGTACTGCAACTAGATTACACTGTAATGCCCTCTATATAGATGTCAAGAGAGAAGCCATCTTAGAGGAAGATTCCAGCTAGAACTCTCATCATGTGGCACTGACTGCTTTGCAGGTGTCAAGAACCTGTTAATTAGTTCACACAGTTCAGCTGTGAATCTGGTATGGGAAGCAGAGCTCACGTACCCCAGAAAGTTCCATGGAGACAGCACTGCGATTGGTTGGGAAGGTCGGGTGGTTACAGCTGGCAATATCTGTATAATATGGGCTATGGTAGAAAGAACAGTCCCCTCCTTATCCCCTCTCCTCCACCTACCCACCCTTGTTACCAGAATATATTCTTTATATGCTCTGGAACATCATGCTTCAGGTGTGCTGCTGATAGGAATAAGTAGAACAGCCAGTTAGTTTTGTTGTTTTCCTATCCATTGGGACCCCACTGAACTATATGCTTTGTTTTTGAGAACTTTTCTTGAATTTCTTCAATAAAGCTTTTTTGCTGCATTTTGTGTAAGTTGCATCAGCCTTGTGTAAGTTGCATCAGCCTTGGCAATAGGTTTCCCCTCAACTTGGAAAAACAGAGCAGAATGCCACAGCTTGTTATGATCAGGAACTTAGAAGGGCATCTTATAGCCATTCTGCAATCATTCCACTGGTTTCCAATTAGTTACCAGGTTCAATTCATGGTACTGACTATTGCATACAAAGCCTTTCATGGCCTTTGACCCTCATATCTGTGAGACTGCCTCTCCTCCTGTCCCATCATGACAACTTTGCTCATCTGAGCAAGGCCTTCTACAGGGACCGGCATGCAAATGGGCAAGATCAACAACTGCCAGAACATGGACATACATTGTAGTCACCCTCACTACATGAAATGGACTGCCTGAGGAGGTCAAGAAGACTCCCATACTTTCCACAAACTATGTAAAACATAACTTTTAAATAAAGAAATAAGGCTGTATTATAATAAGAGTGATTCAGGAAGACATGTCAACAGAGAACTGGACTGTGGAACTGTAGTACTACTGTGTATTATCTGTTGCTGCATGTCTTTACCTTTCTCCCACTGCAGGATACCCGTCTGATCGGCATTTCCCCCGAACCACAGGACCTCGACCGGGACATGTGCTTGGGTGGCCGCGCATTAGTTTCCTCCGGGGCAATTAGCCATGCCTCCTCCCCGCGATATCTGGCCCGTGTGACCGGGGCCTTAGAAGGGCATCTTATAGCCATTCTGCAATCATTCCATTGGTTTCCCATTAGTTACCAGGTTCAATTCATAGTACTGACCATCGCATACAAAGCCTTTCATGGCCTTTGACCTTCATATATGTGAGACTGCCTTTCTCTCACTGCATTATATTTCTATTTATGTAATACCATTTCTAGCTCTGACCTGGATGACCCAGGCTAGCCCAATCTTGTCAGGTGTCAGGAACTAAGCGGGCCCCAGTTTTTAATCCTGATAACATTGTGTAATGTTAAGTTAGAGAGGATTGTGGCCCAAGTCCATATCTGGACAAATGGCTGCACAGCCATTCTACACCAAGGCTGATGGATGGAAAGCTGGACTATCAGATTTTCCCTGTGCTTGAGGATGGGGGAAAGGAGCTGCCACTTACTATAAAAATTTATGGACATTTGTGGCCAACCAGGGGCACTGGGAGTTTGAGACTGTCTTCTTCAAGCAACCTGACTTAGTGGTAATCCATATTATTTGTTGATGTCAGATACACTGATGTTTGTATTTGGCTCATGCATAAGGAACCAACAACAGTCAACAGTAAATATACATACAAATACAGTTGTTAAGTTCAACTCCTCCTAGTCTACACTAGGATGAGTTGAATGTAACAACAACTGTATTTGTATGTATATTTATATATTTAGCTCATGACCATTGTCAGGGTAAAACTGCCATTCTATGGTTCACCCCCAGAGCAGGGAAATTTGAGTAGTGGAAGAGGGCAAAGAAAAGAAAATCTAAGAACCAACAACTTTTTTACAGCTTTCATGATAGGGAAACCTCCTTTTGAAGTGGAGCCATAAATGTTTCCTGAACTCTTCCCCCCTTGTATGTGTTAGTTCTCCATTTATTCAGGGGTCTTGTTGTAGAAAAAGAGCTGCCGGAGCTCATTAGCATAACTCATTAGCATAACTTATTTGCATATGCCACGCCCCCTGACATCACCGGAAGTGACAGAAGGCCACACCCCCTGACATCACCGGAAGTGTGTCAGAAGGCCCGGCTACTTACCCTCCTGCTTCATCCTCATTCCCAAACGGAATGAGGATCGAAGCAGAGGGCGGGGTCAAGAAGGGAGCGGGGCTTCACCACGTGACCGCCCCGCCCCCTAGAGGTTCTCTTCCGGAGCTCCGTACCTGAGAGCTCCCCCCCGACTAGAGCCCTGGGTGTAAGTAAAGGTAAAGGTTCCCTTGCTCGAAAGCCAGTCGAATCCGACTCTAGGGATGGTGTATATCCCCTCAAATTTAGTTCTAGTGATGCTACAAAGTTAAAGCGGTAATGGGCTTATTTTTGAATTCTCTTTGCTCACAATACTTCGGCCTACCTCTATGCTCTTGTGCGAGTGGGGAAGCTGAAACTGTTGGTGGAAAGTACCATCATGTCACAGCTGACTTATGGTGACCCTTTGGGTTTTCAAGGCAAGAGGCATTCAGAGATGGTTTGCCATTGCCCGCCTCGGCATAGTAATCCTGGAGTTCCTTGGGGGTCCTCCCATCCAAGTAATAACCAGGGATAACCCTGCTTAGCTTCTGAGATCTGATGAGATGGGGCTAGTCTGAGCCATTCAGGTCAGGGCACTGAAACTGGTGGGCATGTCTTATTGCACTGCCATTTTTTATCCTCCCATCCAAGTAATAACCAGGGATAACCCTGCTTAGCTTCTGAGATCTGATGAGACGGGGCTAGCCATTCAGGACTCAGGGCACTGAAACTGTTGGACATGTCTTATTGCACTGCCATTTTTTATTGCAATCTTTGACATGATTTCAATACCCCTATTCTAAAAAAAACAAAACAATTCCAGGTAGATCAGAGGAATCATATGTTTCCTTTCTTCTTTCGGACCACGAATCACAGATAAGAATGGATCACCATGGATCACAGATAAAGTGGGCAGATTTTGTGCAGTTGCTAGTGTGTATTGTAGTTCTGCATTATTTAATGGGTT
Organism: Gekko japonicus; assembly: GCF_001447785.1. Taxonomy (NCBI): domain Eukaryota; kingdom Metazoa; phylum Chordata; class Lepidosauria; order Squamata; family Gekkonidae; genus Gekko; species Gekko japonicus. The sequence goes on along the minus strand of NW_015176453.1, from coordinate 2,322,806 downwards.
ACATTTGTTTATTTTAATATAATTTATATAAAGATTTTAATGTAACACTTCTGGTAATGTGTTTACTTTTGTGCTGGTCTTTGACCATAATAAATAATTCAATTCAATTGTTGATATGAGCAACAGGGCTGTTGGAAGTGGCATTTCAAACACCTGCATAGAGTGCCGTAGGAATTGCTGTGCTTTCAAGTTTTATTAGAGGATTCAAGGAATATATAAGTGTTTGGTTAAACATATGGCTGAGTAAAAAAAAATGAAACAAATTTAATAGATGAAACCGAGAATACTTCAGCCCCCTTGCTGTGAAACAGTTACTGTGTCCATAAAAGCAAGATGTATTTCAAACTGATGTGCTATTTGTGTGGTTAGTACTTATCTGATTAGGGAGCCAAGGATGGTAGCTAGTGATGGCGCATGCACAGAAGTTAGTTACTTCAATCCCTTATGTAGTTTCCATAAAATGGATGGCTGAAATTGACTTCATCTTTTTGTAAATGAAATTGTGAATGCTTCTGCAGCTGCTACCTCTGCTGCATCATGAAGAGATCCATGGATGGAATGAGGCACCATGGTGACACAGAAAGTACATGGAAGTAAAGAGAACATAGCATGGTTGCCTAGGCAATGTGCTATAATTGATTGCCTCTATCCATGATACAGTTCCCAAGCAGCAGTGCGACAATGTACATACGGGGGGGGGGAACCAGGCCAGTCAATTTAAAAGTCGTGATAAAAAGTGTCCTTTAAAAAAATAAGCATTTGCAGATGCTGCTCATAATTGGTGACTCAATTATTATTCAAGCCATGGGGAATTTACTCGTCATTATTTAGAAATATCTTTCTGCATCAATGACAGAAATAGTGCCAAACGCACTCAAATAAAGCAGTCCATACATATAAAATCAAAAGAGAAAAGGAAATCTCAACAAAAAAACTATATATTGATGAGAGCAATATTCAGACCTGATATAACAATACAATTCATACTCTCTCGTAACCTCTCACCTCCAAGACAAAACAAACATGCAGGAGGATTTGTAAGATTACATTTATTTGTAGCTTCAACAAGTCCATCCAAGGGCAACTTGCTTCTATATAAGGCACTAAAAAAAGCCCTTTTGCTTAGAGCTTTATTTTTTGTTTTGTTCTAAACTCAAGTCATATATACCTCAGTCAATGTGATTTTCAAAATGGTGACAATTCTTACAGAAAATTTCACATATGCCAATCTCATAACTGGCCCAGGAACTGAAACTCTTTTACTCAAAAAGGTTAAGAAAAAATGAACATAAGAAACTACTGAAACATTGCCTTCATCCTGTATAATGTGTCCCTAATTTTCCGGGACTGCTTTTCAGGTGGTGTTTGGTGAAAGTTGGCATAGTTGTCAGCTGCTAAGACAGAAATGTCGACATCGTTAAAGGAAGCTATTCTTTGTCTTAAGCAAGCCTGCAGTTGGTGGTCTGGGGGGAAAGTGTAGGGATTTACTTGAAACGCATGAACCTGGCTCACAACTTTTGAAATATTTCTGTGAAGAGAAAAGACATAAGAGAGATAGATCAGTTTAAGAGCTGATACATAAAAGAACAAAACTATTCAAATTGCAAACAATCCTGAAAATGACACAAGTTTATATAATATGTATTTATAATCATAAACATTGCTTAAAATGTGTACCCTAAAATCAAAACAGGTCTCTTTACCTAAGTTTAGTCCACTTGTAAGAGCCATTTCTCATAGTAAATCCTCCAGTTTCAAGTTGCTGGACATGCATGGCCAGAACATGGGCTGATGGAATTGTTGGTGATGTCTTAAAACTTTCTCCCTCCATTAAACACAGGCTGTCACTCTTTAAAAATACCTGGCATAGTTAGCATAGAAGCACATGCAAAAATATTATAATGTGGAACAAATGATCTGTCTGATGCTGGAAAATTGTTTGCTTTAGAACACTGTAAATAGCATACTCAGTAAGTTTGTTTGTAAGAGAAAGACTCTATTTAGAGAAGAAAATAATGGCTATGAGTCATCTGGTGACAGAATTAGTGTGCCGTAAAAGAACACAGGTGGAAATCTAAAACACACAGCCATTTTGATGTAAAGCCATCAAGAGTTGCCATTTGGGGTGATGGCGATTTCTCTGGGAATTCACTCTCACTTCAAGATTGGAGACTGCCATGCTGTGACTCCTCTTCCAGAATTTGCTCTGAACATATGGAATGGAACTTTGACTGATGCAACTTCTGGCATATTTAAAAGTTCTGTCACCATCGCAAATTAAGTATGCTGCTACCACTACCACAGACTCACGTGAGTCTGTTTTAAATGTTAGATCCAGGTAGTCAGCTGTGTTGGTTTGAAGCAGTAGAACAAATTTTGAGTCAAGTGCCACTTTTAACACCAACAAAGGTTTATTCAAGGTATGAACTTTGTTGGTCTTAAAGGTACCACTTGACTCAAAATTTGTTTCAAATGCTGTTGAAGACAGCAGCACATAATTATGTGAAGAGATGTAGACAACATTGCCTTAACTGAGATACATTCCCCAGTGCATGAGAGGCAAGAACTGCAAACAAGGAAGAAGTTTTGAGAGAAGAAATTATTGTTAAAGAGCAACAGATAAATTATCAGGTGTTGTACAGGGTTTTATTTGAGCCAAAGATTGCTGGGACTCTGACACATAATCTGATTTTAATCCAAAATTTAATCTTTCTCTTTTTTCCCCCTAAGACATTCTGTGCAGCATGATTAGACACCTGTATCCCAACCCTCTGATAGCAGCTTCTTAGACTTGGTCTAGACAATACAGCCATCACAGGGAGATTTCTGTTTCCATGCCACATATTTGGGGTGATGCATTTCTCGCTTGCTACCTCAGGAGTCCACCTCAAGAATTCTGTGGCGATGTCAGGAGTTGCCTTTGGTAGCTAGAACCTTTGCAATATACTCCAGGGGAATGAGGCTTTTGGTAGTTTCCACCATGGAGTTCTGATTCCAAACTCTCTGAAAGAACAGGGACTATCTAGCCAGAGGTGCTGGTGGTTCTTGGAAGTGCTAGTGCTTCTACAAGCTTCTTGTAAAAAGCCAACAATATTTCTAGCATATTGAATTTCCAGAGCCCCAAACTCTTTACACTATGCAATGCAGATCAGGCCTTAGTAATTGTTACATTTGTAAAGCCCAGTAATACAGAACAGGATCTATGTGGTTACAGGTTATTCACCACTCAGGTGAACCTAATGTTTCTTCTTCCTTAGGGGCCAAACTAGACAGGAGTCAGGTTAGTATTCCTCTGACCTGGTTGTATCACTGCCAAATGTTACTTGAGTGAAAAAAAGTTTGCAAGGGTATTGGGGTCTCATTCGGCTCTGCACAGTGGGCCTTTCCCCAAGCTTTCTGGTGCCTTGTACCGACTGATGTAAGCCGCTCTGAGCCCGTTTGCGGGGAGGGCGGGATACAAATGGAATTAATAAATACGTAAATAAATAAATAAGCTGAAACATCCCAGAGGGGTTGGTTGCCCCATTTTAGAGCTACACTTGCATAAAATACTGCATGTGCAGCCATGGAATGGGGCAAATGAACCCCTAGGTGACAGGGAAATCACATGGGGTATGAAGGCAGAGGCTTCTCCTCCTCCCACACTGTAGTCCTGAACTAAATTGCCCCCCCAAATGTGTTTGTAAGCTTTGTTTCTGTCAAGTAATGTTTGGCACCAACACAATCAGAATCAGGGAACCCCAGCCCACCTCGCGATCCAACATCTCATCTAAGTCTTATCTTTGACAGGAGAAGTTAGAACTAGGTTTCAGCTAGACTCCATCCCAGAAGCTGCTAGGAGAGTTATTAGGCTCTATAAACAAAAAGCTCTCTGGTAGCTGAATGCATCTGATCAAATGAACTCTAGTCCATAAAAGCTTGTATCTCAATAAATCAGTTGGTCTTTAAAATCTGGTCGTGTGGTCTGAAGGCACACTGATGCATTCTTGCTGCAGCTAAGCAGGTACGAATCTGATAAAAGTGAGACCTCTTGGGAAACATATGCATGCTGCCTTTCTACAATGAAAGAAGAAGCCCAACGTTTTTTAATTTTCATTTTTTACTATAACAAACAACCACAGCTGCTCCTCTGGCATTTTAGACTCACTATTAGCATACAAACATAAGAAGAACCCTGCTGGATCATATCAGTGGTCCATCTAGTCCAGCAGTGTGTCTTGCATGATGGCGAACCAGTTCCTCTGGAGGGCCAACAACAGGGCATAAAAGACCAAGGTCTTCTAAGGTCTTCTCCTGATGTTGCCTCCTGACTCTGGGATTCAGAGATTTACAGCCTCTGAATATGGACATTAAGAACAGAACAAGAGCCCTGCTGGATCAGACAAGTGGTCCATCTAGTCCAGCATCCTGTCTCACACAGTAACCAACCAGTTTCTCTGGAGGGTCAACAACAGGGCATGGAAGCTTAGGCCTTCCTCCTGTGAGGTTCCCTTTAGTTGCCATGGCTAGTAGTCATTGATAGACCTATTCTCCATGAATCTGTCTAATCTCCCTTTAAAGCTGACTATGTCTGTGGCCATCAGTGCATCTTCTCACTCACTTTTTGAGTTTAGGAAGCTGCCTCCAGGATTGGGACCTTCTGATAAGCCTCCTGTCCGGAACTTTGGTTCACTCAAACTGGAGTCTGCTTTAAAAGTTTGGTTCAATCTGGCTGCGGCCTGCTCTTGTTAAAAATGTTGTCTTTAAGTCTCCTTAGTTCACACAGTCATGCTGGAGAGAACTGCCTGTCTCAGCACCTGCAAGATAAGATGTTCTCTTGCGGCCTTGGCTCGTTAACATTCCAAAGCAATTAAGTCCTGTGGGAAGGCCTGGTGCTGTGAAACTGCAGATCACATCACCTGCTCTTCTGACATGACCAGAGACCAGCCAGAAACCAATGATATCACCCTTTCCTTGATTGGCCTGCTTGTATTTGGAAGACATTGCTTGAACCCTGATTGGTGCCCAGGCCTAGCAATCAGTCTGGGACTCAGACAATAAATAAGTTACTTAACTTCTATTCAGGGGGCATGATGGTGTTGCATGTGAAGCTGACATGTAACTCTGCCCTGCTCATAGGGCTGCCAAGTGGGAGCGGGTGGCGGGTAAACCCCCCCTTTGGAGGCCCGATTTCCATCGCTGCGGAATCGGGCCCCAGGGGAACCCCGCCCCCGAAGCACAGCGTGGGTGCATCACAGGAAGTGACACAACCACATAGAGCACGTTGGGGGCGTGGCCCCAATCGTTGGAGGGAAAACTCTATGGTTTTCCCTCCAACAATTGGGGCCACACCCCCAACGTGCTCTACGTCATGCGTCACTTCCTGTGACGTTCTGGTGGCGCGCTCGCACGTACCCCTCGCCAGGTCCCGAACCGAAGCAACGCTCCCCCGCCGGTGAGTAAGTACGACTTGGCAACCCTACTTGCTCACCTTTCGGCCATCTTGGAAGCTCTGATTGCTGAAGTCAACCAGCCTGGCTTTTGGACTCTGGAGACGGAATACACTTGGACCCAGAACTGAATGGGTTACATCTTGACTTTGAGAACCAACGTTCTATAAGTGTTTAGCTAGTGTGTTAATCTTTAGCTCTCTTGTTTTATTCCCCACAATATTATCTTAAGTAATCTGCACTTTTTATTAATATACTCTGCTCTTAAATAAACATATATTTTATTCACCAGTTCTGGTTTCTGTCTCCACTGCTGCAATGAGCTATCTGGTGCCTGAGACTGTCGGTTACTACCTCTAGAATAACCTGTAGGTCTCCTGCTGTGAGCCAACCTCGCAGGGAGGATTCCCTAGAGGAGTCCGGTAAGGTGAAGAGTCTGTCCTTTGTCTCTGGACTGGAGGGATGTAAAAGGACTGGTGGTAGCACTACCAAGTTAAAGATAAAACAGGTACCTTTAACCCCTTTGTAATTGTAGCTAGCTAGCCTCTTGGCAAAGAGAACTCCTAGCCTGGGTTGGGCAGGTAGAGGGGTTCTCTTAGCCTCCCCCTTAACTTGGAAGAGGAAGATCATGCAAAACAAGAATTCTGTGAGCTTTCTTAATGCTCTGTGAACAGTGAAAATGGCAGCAATTGAGGGGCAGGGGTTCTTTGCTACTCTTGACTTTACCATCCTCTAGAGCCAACTCGGACAGTAGGTGTACCACTGTATCATAAAACAGTCCACAGAGTCATCAGGCTGAAGGTGGTTGCTGTACCTATCCACAATTTACTTTAGAATTTTTACTATACCTCAACTGCCTTGAGTTCTTCCATTATTTCCGATACTTTAGATGGTAAACATTTCCAAGCCTTAAAAGGAAATAAAATAAGACAAATTAAGTTTTACCCTCTGAAGATTAGTATTCATGCTGGAATACATGATTTTGCCTTTTCAAAATATTACAGCTACATTTCCTATGTGAACAGCAAAGTAAAGAATTAGTTACTCACTGGCAATTGCCGCACAATGAGATTTTCCAGGCCTCTTAGGATTTGTATTGCCGTGGCAACATTTCTTTGCTCATAGCAACATTTTGCAATAAAGAGAAATTTTGATAGCAAGCTCACCTGCACCTGAGAAACAAATTATAATAAATATTTTACTAAGGTATCATTGCTCAGTGCCAACATGTGTAAAGTGTATTTTTTTACCGAGTGCAATGTCTAGTATGCTCTTAGTAAATTTTTGTTATGTGCTTGAGTATTCTGATATAATAGAACAGCTGGAAACAGCCTGGCCATTTAAATGAGTTGAAACATTATCGAACAGTGACCAAATTTAAAAGTAGATTTTTTCCCCAGTGTCAGACTAGATCTGCCAATTTACTACAATTAACAGTCTTGCTTTATGAGTCAAAACAGGAAACACATTTTTATGGTATCGTTATCCTGTGAAACTCTCCATCTTCATCAAACTTGGTGCTCAATAGCAGCAAAAATTGCTGCTTTCTAATTGCTTGTTTGCCAGTTGCCAATTAACAATTATGTGCATTTCTGGTAAACAGGAAAGCTATTAAAGGAACAACTAACTATCTTCCTGCTTTGCTAACTGAGCCACAAAACAATCTGAGCCACAAAACAATCAGACTTGTTCTCTTGTTGAAGTTGATGATGTTATCAAAATGATATAGAATTTTCTCTGTCCCAAATTCTCTGAAGGGATACATGGGGTAGAAAGACAGGGCGTGCCAAAACTGAGCCTCTGGGAAGATCATCCAATGGACAGTTAAGGCAACCCAGCCACGGCACCTCTGAGCTGACAATTTGTTTCACAATGGGAGACACAAAGGATTTTGGGCTCTTGAATGGACAAACTGAAAACTGATTACACTGCAGTAGTGCCAGCCCATCTGAGGTGCACCTGCCCCACTGGATCACGCAAAATGTGTGCTGTGTAATATAATATTTGTTTTTGTTCATTTTTTTGTGAGCGTTACTTTCATTCAGTACCCCTTGGACATCAAAGGTATGCAAACACACACACAACCAACCAAATGAACAAAAACACCACGTCTAAACACCTGACTTATTCACTTCTATCATTATCCCTACTCACTATCACAGACATGAAAGGAAAACAAATTGCCCGTAACAATGGCTGATAAAACAAAATAATGGTAAGAAGATACATCAAAGAAGAATTATATAATATCAACAGGAGAGAAACAGTTATTCTCAAAAGAAATGATCAGCATTCTGGAACTTAAGGGGCTGCTAATGCACACGTGTATAGGTGCCAAAAAATGAGACCCCGTGGGAGGCAACATGGAAATACAAGCTTAATCTTTCCCTTCTATATATATATCTAAAAGTCCCTTCACCGTAAAATCAACGCCCAGGCCAAACCGCTGGACCTAGAATCATCAAATTCGGGGAGAGTGCTCCTACCATGGCGTAGATGCTCACTAAGAAGTGATTGTTAGAAATTTGACCCCTAGGGTGTCAAAAGAGGTAAAATGTGCTCCCCCCTTTGATTCCTATGTGGCTGCCAGGCGGCTGCCTCCTTGCAACCCCCACTCTCTGATTGCTTAGCTGCAGAGCTCAGTGTTCTGAGGTTAAAAAAAAAACAGTTACAGGGGACTACAGAGAGTTAATGACAGTTGAGGAAATAAGGAGTGGCCAACCACCTGTGAGGTGAAGCAAAGCTGCTGGCCCAGCCACCCTATGGCTTCAAACATGCTCCCCCTCCTACACCTGACAGGCAGTTGTCTGTCAGGTGCAACAGCAGTTGAAGGGTGCTTAAAGCCACAAGGGAGCATGCCTCAGCAGTACCACCGTATTGATCCTGCCAGCCCCGCCTCCACAGTGGCTTCTAATACTCCTCCCTCTCCTACACTAGACAGGCAGCTGCCTGTCAGGTGTAGGAGAGGAGGTGGGATGCTTACAGCCACCGGGGAAGTTTGCTCAGCAAGATTGCCTTAGCCCTGCTGCTGGCCCAGCTTCCCTGATGCCTTTAGACATAATCTCTCCAACACCAGACAGGTGGGTATCTGTCAGGTGTAGGAGCAAGGCCAGGGTACTTTTATCCATCAGGGATGTCACCCCAGCAGGATCACCTTAGCAATGCTGCTGGCCTAGCCTCTCTGATGGCTTCCAACACACTCCCCCCACCTGCTACACCTAACAGGCAGTTATCTATCAGGTGCAGCAGCAGTTGCAGGGTGCTTAAAGCCACAAGGGAGTTACCACCCCAGCAGTAAAGCCTTAGTGATCCTGCCAGCCCTGCCTCCACAGTTGCGTCTAATACTCTTCCCCCTCCCCCTCCTACACTGGACAGGCAGCTGCCTGTCAGGTGTAGGAGAGGAGGTGGGATGCTTACAGCTGCCAAGGAGGTTTGGTCAGCAAGACTGCCTCAGCCCTGCTGCTGGTCCAGCCTCCAATGCCTTTAAACATACCCCCCCAACACCAGACAGGCGGGCGTCTGTCAGGTGTAGGAGCAGGACCAGGGTACTTTAATCCATCAGGGATGCTGCCCAAGCAGGATCATCTTAGCGATGCTGCTGGCCCAGCCTCTCTGATGGCTTCCAACACACTCCCCCCACCTCCTACACCTAACAGGCGGTTGTCTGTCAGGTGCAGCAGAGGTTGCAGGGTGCTTAAAGCCATGAGGGAGCCCACCCCAGCAGTCTACAGAGAGGTCCTTCAGTAGAGAAAAAAAGTACGTATGTCTCACTTCATTTTCTACACTACAATCTTCTCCATTAGAATTCCTACAACAAATGTTACATTTCAAACTTTACATTATCAGTATTACAACTGGATTTACGGACTTTAAATACCATAGCAAAGCACGGGTATCAGGCTAGTTTAAAATATGCTGATCATTTATATTTGGATGGGACCATCTGCATCAACAGAGGCATATTCCTATCAAGTACAGCAAAATGCCATGAACTGGTGATATACACAAATCTGATTGTCATGTTACCTGATTGCCTCAAAAAAAATCTCAGGACTGCTTTTTACATAAAAGAAGAAACTAAATGGTAAAGCCTGCTATGGTTCTAAAGAAACTTTAGCAGGATGTACCTCTGTGTCAATCACTCTTTTATTTTCCTCTTCTGTTTTATCCTCATAGCAATCCTACGAGGGTTAGGTTTGGCTGAGTGCAGGGTGAGTGACTCTTAGATTACTCAATGAGCTTCACAAAAGAGTCAGGTAAGTCTTGCAGATATGAGAGGAAGTGTGGTGTAACAGCCTCTCCCTAAGAATACATCACCCCAAGATGCTCATTAGGCCATTAATGATGCAGATAAATGCATAAATAAATGGACCCAATGAAGGTAAACAAACAAAAGGCCCTTTGTATGGAGCTGCTGGGAAAACGGCACTACCAGGCTCTTGTAGCTGACTGTCAATCAAGCCACTGTTGATTTACTGGAGGGTGCACAGTGATGGAGGGGTTTGCTGGGTGGTTCAAAGAAGAGCTCAGAAACCAGTATGGCCACAATAATTTATTTTAAGCATTTGTATCCTAGAACTCTACATCAGAAATTGGTTCCCAGTGAAGCGGAACAGAGGTAATTAAAGTGATAAAACATAACTCCTATAGAAACAACCACAAAATGAAATAGTGTGCTTTTAGTCTGAAAGTTGTTACATCCATTTTTAAGCTGTTCAGTGATTTGTTTTTATTCTCTGGTTGGGTTGTTTTTTTGTTTTGTTTTTTAAAAAGTTGGTTTTTAATTTGTAACTTCTATTATGGTATTTTGTAAGCTGCCATAGGCAGGTTTCCTGGGAGAGTTGGCGTAAGAATTCCCTAAATAAACAAATAGTGCAAATAAAGAAGCCATGCTGACTTGCTTAGGATCACACCTTGACAACTCGGACTGTCAGCTTATGGCCACAAAAATTCAGTCAAGATGAATAACTGAATCCAGGGGATGGGTTGAAGTAGATACTTGCATTTGTTCCTTCTTGGACACATGCCCTTGCTGTCTGTCGTATGCCTCAGAATATTAACTCCAAATAATACCTTGAGAGTACTTTTGTCTTGGGTCCTCTGCATCTCCCTCACATTTTCAGGGCTGAACTGTTGCAAGCATTGTCAGTGGACAGGGGAAAACTAACTAGTTCCTCTCCCACTGCAATTTTATATTCTCAATGTATCAAAGATACTTCTTCAAACTATGATGAACTCTAATTTCCTGATGGTAGATTACTAAAAGAAAGTAGTATACAGGTATGTGTGATGCTCCCCTTCATCAAGGCCACATTGCCATTGTTCTGCCATAACCTTCCCTACAGCAGAGGACCCACAAGGCCTCAAACAGGAAAGGGGCAGGACTTGCATCACCTGATTCTTCCTCTTTTCCATATCCTCCACTCTCACACATTGCCTGAATGGGAATCCTCCATCCTCCATGGTCTGATGCAGGTCCTTTTTAAATAGGCCACTCTTCCAATCCCCTCCCAGGGCTGGCTTTTCCCCTCCATCCTTTCACCCAACTAGGAAGCATCCTTAGGATTGCCAGTCCCCTGGTGGGAGTGGGGAATACCCTGATTTCATGGCCTCCTGCCCGCTACCAGCCAGCTGGCTGGTAGGGGGAAGCCCCGCCCAACAGCTACATCCTCAATGTGATGATGTCATGCAGAAGTGATGTTATCACGTTGGGGACATTGCATGGCGACGCTCTGGTTTTGGGGCAAAACTCTATGGTTTGAGCCAAATTTTACCACAGAGTTTGTCCCAAAACCACAGCAAAAACCCAGGCGTGATGATGTAACTTCTGTGTGATGTTATCATGTCATGGATGTCACGCACGGGGACATCGGCCCGCCCCCACTCCTGGAAAGCTCCCTCCCACCCCCCGTTGGCACAAGGTAAGGACCTAGCAACCCTAAGCATCCTGGAGCACTCTCTCAGCTCATGGGTAGCTCTCTCAGGATAGGCTTGACAATGTAACAGTCTCCATCAGGCAACTTTACTCAGAGTCTGCATCCCTCCTCTACCTGTTTCAGGCATATCCTGGCTGGGTTGGTTTAGCTGTTGGCTCATACTGCTTTCCTGAGCCAAGGTGAACTGTCCAGGGTGGGTCCCATTGCTGGAAATTATGATAATAGAGACAGGCAAAAGGTGCAAGACACAATCATGCTACACTGCAGTCTCCCAATGAACCAAAAATGGATTACAACATACAAGCAGCTCAGGGGGGCACGGCACCAGTCTATTAATTTGCTCCTAGATATTCTTTCTATCATGGCTAGAAAGCTATGCCAACTTCATACTTTGCCAACACTTGCAAAACATGCTATCACAAGGAATATTTAACGGAAGATAGAATCATGCCCTGAATGAATCATGAAACTGAGAGACGGAATCATGCAACCATGGAATAGTGGCTATCTTGGATACAGCAGACTGGACCAAATGAGTGTGAAATAACATTCTGTAAACCTTAACATTCATTGGATATGGCTCTTTTCATCTCAAGATGGGGAAAAGCTCTTTGCTGGCAAGAACATACATACAAGCGAAGATTAAATATGAATTCTAATACCTAGTTCAGAAAGTTGCAAGAGTACATTTGCAGATCTGGCTTATTGACAAAAAAATTGTGTTTTGCTTGGCTAACCCCCTCCCCCCCACATGCAAACACCTGTACAAGTACTATAGATGGGATAATCTTCATGAAACAGAAGATAAATTACTTCTACCCTCAGCACCACTGCAAGGCAAAGTTTTATGTATTCCTTGTTCCCAATGTTTCTGTTTTTGCCAACTGCATGTGGTTGAAACAGTTGAACATGTGTTTTTGTACTGTCCCTTTTATAAGGATGCAAGTGGAGACCCTCAAGAAACTTTCATTCCTCACACCTTTGCTTCCTCCCCTCTCCCCCTAACTCTCTCACACTCTTT
>NW_015176453.1:2309178-2310398 GCF_001447785.1 Gekko japonicus | reverse complement strand
TTTTCTTGCTCTCTCCTCCATGCATGTACTTCCTCTCTCTTTCTGCCCCCTCGTCATTCGCTTTGTTTTCCTGCCTCCCCACCTCATCACTCTTTCTCTTTCCCCCACCTCAATCACTCCCTCTTTCTGCCCCCATCACTCTTCCAGTCTCCTGCCTGCTTCCTCCCCCACCCTTCACACAGCAACAGCAGCAGTGGTGGCCACCCACCTGCTTTCTCTTCCCCCAAAGCAGCAGTGGCAGCTCTCTGGGAATCACAACAGATATCCCAGCTATAGTGATCAATTCACCTCAATTCACCCAGTTCCAGGTTGGGAAATTCCTGAAGATTTGGGGATGGACCCTTGGGACAGTGAGGCTTGGGGAGAGAAGCAGCCTCAACAGGATATAATGCCATAGACTCTACCCTCCAAATCAGCCATTTTATCCAGGGGAACTGATCTCTGTCACCTGGACAACAGTTGTAATTCTGGGTGATCTCCTGCCCTCACCTGGAGGCTGGCAATGGTAGTGCTCATGGAGGAAATGGCTGGCTTGGAGGGTGGAGTCTATGGCATTATAGTGGTCTGAAGTTCCTCCCCTCCTCACATCCCACCCTCCCCAGGCTCCACCCCACAAAGGTCCAGGAATTTCCCAACCTAGAGATGGCAACCTATTTCCTTCCCACCCAACACCCAACCTACTTTTATCTGCCTGCCTTCAGTTTTCCATCTCTATCCCCATCCCCCACAGGCTCTACCTAGGAAAATTAGTCTTTCTCCACAGCGGGGACCAAAGCTGCTTGCATTATTATCACCTCCTTTTTTATTTGCACAACAATTCTGTGGGGTTGGTTAGGCTGAAAAGTATATGACTGGTCCAAAATCACCCAGTTAGCCTCCACTGCAAGATGGGGATCTGAATCTGGGTCTTGCAGAACCTATTTTGAAGCTCTAACTGCTGTACCACACTGGCTTTCATAGGGTGGCTGCTGTTGAAGAGTAGCAAAAAGCCAGGCCTAGCTGAGTCATGCAAATCAGGTGGTATCAAGTCAACCAGAGGGTGCTGCTTACCTGGGGATCCCCTGGAATTACTGCTAAACTCCAGACTACAGAGATAACTTCCCATGGAGAAAATGGATGCTTTGGAGGGTCGACTCTATGGCACTGTACCTCACTGAGGTCCCTGTCCCCCCCAGGGTCCACCCCCAAATCTCCAGGAATCTGGATCTGGCAACCTTATC
>NW_015176453.1:2304367-2308769 GCF_001447785.1 Gekko japonicus | reverse complement strand
GTGCCCCGGGGGGACCTCCGCCCCGGCGTGCGCGTCACCTGGAAGTGACGCAGGCACGCTGGGGGCGGGGCCACGGCCCCACCCCCAGCTGCCTGCGTCACTTCCGGGTGACGCGCGCACACACCTGACACCGGCCGGGAGCCCCCTGCTCCCGGCAAAGAATCACTTGGCAACCCTACCGCTCCCTGAGGTTTTTAATTTTTATTTTTTTATTTTTCTGCAATCCCACAGAGTCCCCTGAGTTTGTAGAAAAAGCGGTTGGGGGAGAGTAAGTCCTCTGTTGGCAGAAATAGGTATCCACATGGAGATGGACTCTGGGTATTAGCATATATCTTTATTCCTCCTTATACATTAGTTATATCCAAGTTTTAAGGCCGTTCTGCTAATTTTATATATCTATTTTTCTTGCAGATTGCCTTAATGAAAGCACCCTTAAGGTGGTACTTTGGCTCAGTAAGTAAGCAACCAGATACTTCACTCTTATATTAACCACTTTTTATTATTGAAATTTTTATTGTTTTTATATGTTTTATTTTTGTTTAGCTTGTCTCTTAAATTGGTGACAGCTGATCTTTGATCATAATAAATGAATTGAAGACAAATTACCTGGCCAACCTCAAGGTGGGGACTGGATATCTTCTGGAATTACAACTGATCTCCAGACTACAGTGATCAGTTTCCCTGGGAAAAATGGCCGCTTGGAAGGAGGATTCTATAGAATTACACAACCTGCTGAGGTTCCTCCCCTCCCAAACCCTGCCCTGCCAAGGCTCTTTCATGTCTCGGAGATGTAAGGTGATCCTGAAGCTCACCAGGGAGTTTCTGGGACCCTGACAGTTTCCTCAGGGAAGAGAGCCGTAAAATGCAACACAAGGTCAGAGAGAGCACAGCTGCATTTCTGCAGAGAAATAACCATTTGCTCTACCTGCCAGGAAAGGCAAAATGGATAGCTGTTGTAAAACATGATCTGGGTATTGAGGTGTGCACCCTGGGTTGACTGGGAGATCAGGGTTCACCTTCCCATCTGGAAAAGAGTTCTGTAAAACTGGATTGGTTAAGAGACTTCCCATCAGCAAAGGCAGGAATGGTTAAAGGCCTGGAAACATGTGTGAGCTTTTGTTCAAATTATGGAAGTCGGATTCTCCTGCTGACTGACTCATGACATCTGCTTGGATCAGGTGGAGGTCAGGAAGTTCCAAGGACATCTAGGGAGGGGGAATTTCAGAGCTAAATATTTTATATTGTTAAGTTTAAGTTTAGTATTATACTTTTCCTGTTATTTTCCTTAGATTTTTAACCCAGTAGGCCTGATAGTTATTTTCCCTGTCTCAGGCTCTACATTAATTTAAAGCAATAAAGTTTTCCTGTTTAACAGAGCAAACTGTGATTCCTCCTCACACGCCTTGGGCACTTGCTCACACTCACATACACACACACAAGGCATGGGCTGAAGTAATTGGGAAACTGCCTTTGCACTTGCTCAGTCAGCCTTTACTAGTGTTCCCTGGGTCACTAATAATGTGGGAGGCTGGATTTTTAACTTGGGTAGAAGCATGAAGAAGAGGAAAACTTTACATGCACACAAACATGTTATATTATGACAAACTCAGCTCCCAAATCTCCAGGAATTTCTCAATCCACAGCTGGCAACCTTAATCTAGAACCAGACTAGCCATACTCCAAAGAAAGTATGTAAACAAAAGCAAATGAATAAATCTCTTAGTTATGAACTTTTAAAAGTACATTACTAAAACAAAACGGGGACCACATCATCAAAGGAAACAAGTAATAATGATCCAAAAGTGCAATATAAATATTTGTAATGAATCAGCCACAGTTACCTGTATAGCTCTTCATCAGTGAAATCTAAACACTATTATAGGAATATGTGTTTCTTTCTCTCAGATCATTCAGCAAATTATAAAAGGCAAAGAAAGAACACAGAAGTAAATGTGGTAACCAAATCTAGATATAAGCATATCTATACTTCTGTACTGTAATCTCACACAGGTGACTGGGGAGGATTTATTAGAATTTTATTGCACCTTTGAACTGTTTCCTGTTTTATAATTCCCCTTTTATAACCCCCCTTTTTATAATTCCCAAGAGGGATTCTGTACATAATAGTGGGTATCAAACTTTGTTCCTGTTTAAGTGTTTTGACCTCACTCCTCCACTTGCACCTGGCTGGATGACCTTGGGCAAGCCGTAGTTCTGATTGTTGTAAAATAGTCAACAGTATTTAAATTACTCAGAGTATCAATGGATCGTGCTCTATTGGAAAGAAGATATTTCTTTGCTTTTAAAAACCTTTATTTCTAAGGGTAAAAGGTATACAGGGAACCTACAAAATAACAGAACATCTAACAGCTACATTTTCTACTGCTTACTTCTCAAAACATAGTCACACACTAACACACAGATAATGGTCAATCTGTCCTTCTTCTCGACCCCTAGAAAGGAAGTCACCTGGAACAAAGAACCAATCTGTATCACAATAGAAGCTACTTTTTCTGGGCTAATTCCCCATTGGCTCAGTGCCAGGTTTCTCTTCCAGGTCAGTCCAAACAATGGCAATACTAGGTAAACAAGTTAACCCTACAATGACACATACATTTCCAACACTGATAAGAGCTGTCCTTGAAAAAGAGCAGTTTCTGTCAAGAGCTCTCTCAGCCCCACCTACCTCACAGGGTGTCTGTTGTGGGGAGGGGAAGGGAAAGGAGTTTGTAAGCTGCTCTGAGACACCTTTGGGTAGTGAAGGGCGGGGTATAAATCCAATTTCCTCTTCTTCTTCTTCTCAAACACTAAATTACATTTTGTAGAATTTTGTCATAAAAGTCCAGTATTTTGGCATGTCTCTCAACACCAAAATCACAGCAACAGGAGACTGTTAGAATAGATTGTGCCAGTTTCACCCAAACAAGCCTGCTTGTGCTGATGGAACAGGCTCTACTGGCATGGGGGGGGGCATGATATTGCCCACTCCTTCCTGCAGCTGCCCAGCCCTCCTAGGTTTCTGCCTACGTGGATCCCCTGATGGTCAGACCTGCCTTTTTAAAAGCACTTGCAGGCATCTATTGGGGGAAGCAGAAAGTGGGAAAGATCTGTCTCTGCAAGCGTACAGGATCCAAGTTAGAAACAGCACCAGAATTATGTGTTTTTTCGTATCTGAATCATAAAAGTATACCACCCAATGCCCAATTTATTTATAGCTATTTCCCAGTGGCTTACAACATCTTCCTTCCTTCTTCCATTTACTCGCAAGGTGGATAGAGCTGCGTGTGTGTGACTGGCCCAAGGTCACCCAGTGAGCTACTGTGGCAGAGTAGGGATTCAAACTTGGGTGTCCCAGATCCTACTCTGAGCGCACCTTTCAAAGCACTTCATATATATGATGGTAATATTACCACAGTCATGCCAGTCAGGCCAGTGTTATACAGCAGAGGGACAGAACTGAAGGTGTGAGGAGAGGCTTGTCTAAAGCCACCTAGGGCAGTGGTGGGCAAACTCATTAGTCAAGAGAGCCAAATATCAACAGTACAATGATTGAAATTTATTTTGAGAGCCAAATTTTTTAAACTTTAACTATATAGGTAGGTACTCTGTTAATTAGGGTACTCCTAAACTGGCTTTTGCTAAAAATGTCCTCAATCTGATTGAGGTACATTCGCTGAGGTCGACCCCTTCCAACTCTCCCATCCACACTCGTCTTGTATACTTGTTTCGTCTCCTTTCGTTCATCCTCTCTATATGTCCAAAGTATCCATAAAATTAAATCATGACAAAATAAATTATGACAAACACTAATGTGAACAATGGCCTTGCATCTCCTTGGAAAGTTTGGGTAAGTCAGGATTGTATGTTGTTGTTTTTAATTTTAGGCACGCACTAGAGAGCATCAATATGTATGGCCTCGCTGGACCAGATTCAAGGTTCTTAGCTAGCAGCTAGCATTCTGTTCCCAACTGCAGCCTTCCAGAGGCCTCTGGAAGCTCAAAGAGCTGTTTGCCCTCCCCCATTCTCTCAACAGCATTTCATATTAAGAGGTTCAGTGTCCCTGAATGCAAGCTTGATTAAGTTTACAATATGGGCGATTTCTCACTAAGCACTTGCGCCTGATTTCCGCTGGAGTTTCCTGCCCCATAGCAAATTTGTTTCACAAGTTAATGGGGCGGGGGGGGGGCAGTTTTCAGAGGCCCGCAACAGTCATCCTTCCTACCCAGCTCAGCTGTTTCAAGCACGCAACGCCGAAAGCAGAGTCGACAAAAAGTGGCCACTCAAAGTTCCCTCTAAGCTGAGTTAGTGTGGGCTAGCTCACAGTTTTTTAGCCTCCGGCTCACACATTTTTGTCTTAGCTCAGGAAGGATGGCTCCAGAGCAAACTCATTTATGCAGTAGTA
>NW_015176453.1:2270457-2303430 GCF_001447785.1 Gekko japonicus | reverse complement strand
AATCATGCTCTATTGGAAGGAAGATATTTCTTTGCTTTTAAAAACCTTTATTTCTAAGGGTAAAAGGTATACAGGGAACCTACAAAATAACAGAACATCTAACAGCTACATTTTCTACTGCTTACTTCTCAAAACATAGTCACACACTAACACACAGATAATGGAGAATCTGTCCTTCTTCTCGACCCCTAGAAAGGAAGTCACCTGGAACAAACAACCAATCTGTATCACAATAGAAGCTACTTTTTCCGGGCTAATTCCCCATTGGCTCAGTGCCAGGTTTCTCTTCCAGGTTAGTCCAAACAATAGCAATACTAGGTAAACAAGTTAACCCTATAATGACTGGATTGTCAGACCTTGTAAACACACACATTTCCAACACTGATAAGAGCTGTCCTTGAATAAGAGCAGTTTCTGTCAAGAGCTCTCTCAGCCCCACCTACCTCACGGGGTGTCTGTTGTGGGGAGGGGAAGGGAAAGGAGTTTGTAAGCTGCTCTGAGACACCTTTGGGTAGTGAAGGGCGGGGTATAAATCCAATCTCCTCTTCTTCTTTTCAAACACTAAATTACATTTTGTAGAATTCTGTCATAAAAGTCCAGTATTTTAGCATGTCTCTCAACACCAAAATCACAGCAACAGGAGACTGTTAAAATAGATTGTGCCCGTTTCACCCAAACAAGCCTGCTTGTGCTGATGGAACAGGCTCTACTGGCATGGGGGGGACATGATATTGCCCACTCCTTCCTGCAGCTGCCCAGCCCCCCTAGGTTTCTGCCTACGTGGATCCCCTGATGGTCAGACCTGCCTTTTTAAAAGCACTTGCAGGCATCTATTTGGGGAAGCAGAAGGTGGGAAAGATCTGTCTCTGCAAGCATCTTGTACAGGATCCAAGTTAGAAACAGCACCGGAATTAGGTGTTTTTTCATATCTGAATCATAAAAAGTATATCACCCAATGCCCAATTTATTTATAGCTATTTCCCAATGGCATACAACATCCTCCTTCCTTCTTCCATTTACTCGCAATATCTCTGTGAGGTGGATAGAGCTGCGTGTATGTGACTGGCCCAAGGTCACCCAGTGAGCTTCTATGGCAGAGTAGGGATTCAAACTTGGGTGTCCCAGATCCTACTCTGAGCGCACCTTTCAAAGCACTTCATATATATGATGGTAATATTACCACAGTCATGCCAGTCAGGCCAGTGTTATACAGCAGAGGGACAGAACTGAAGGTGTGAGGCTTGTCTAAAGCCACCTAGGGAGAAGAGCTGGTGACTTCCTGGATCACAGCCAATTCTCTTTTGTGCTATGCCCACCAGTTGCCATCATTCTATTGGAAGTATCTACTCAGATTTGGCATGTAACATCCCCTTTCAAGCTGTAGTGGCTGTCTAATCAGAAGAAAGGCATGCAATTAAAGCCAGCTGCTAGGAAGCTAAAGCCAGAAATCACAACTTTTGCAATACAGAACTTTGTAAACCCTACAAGGGAATAAATACAAGCATTTGATAAAAATTAAAAAAGCATACATATCGGAAGCAATTATGGATTAAATTAAGCACTGTTTTACAAAATAAATTTAACAAAGCCTTCTGGAACTTAATGAACAAGAGCATTTTGTTTGTAACAATCCTTTGGCATCTAATGTCCCCAGAACAGCTTGGATGGCCAACTTTTTCCTCTATAGCTAATTTGTTTTTAATGCTTAACAGCCTTAAGATTTTCTCCCCAAATTAAATGATTGTGGTTTAGGTGTTCAGTGATAGCTACTGGGGTAGAGAACTTAACTGGCAGCTGCTCAAATATCTCAACCACTCAAAATTTAGCAAATAAAAGATATGTGGGGAAGATTGTGTGGGGTTTTGAAAGATAATGCCACCTGGTGACATAACTTCTCCCTGAAAACTTTATGGCAGCATGAACATCACAGGCAGCATTGCAAATGGACATCAAAGTATTGTTACAATTCAGTTCCTTAAAAGGGCCACAAAGTTGGACGTAGTGCTCTATGGGAAAAGTCATTTATCTTGAAGTCTCGGATTTAGAAAATCAGACCTTTGTGAGGCACAGACTTACTTCAAGTATTCCATTATAAGATATTTGCTTTGTTATTCCTCCTCTGATTAGTAAACACACTTTCACTGTAAAAATTCACATTATAGAGCTTTTTAAAATTTAAAAACAGCTTTTGACACTCTGGATATTTACTTTGGACAAAACTGTATTTCTAATCTGGATGGCAGGCACTTAGAACTGATTTGAATTCTGTGATCTAATAGTTTCAAATTAGAATCCCCTCAATGAAAATTCTTTTAGACCCAGGAAGAGAGGGAATGAGCCAGAGCTTGCTTCTTGGCCAGGCTGTCTCAATCACACAGGAAACAAAGGCAAGCCTTTCTTCCCCTCCACTGACTGAGACTCCTCCCTGAAGAGAGGGAAGGAAGAAGGGAAAGTTTGCTTTGCTCGGCTGCCTCAATCGCATGGGAGAAATACAAAGCACCTTTAAGATCAACGTTTTATTGAAGTTTTTGTGTGCCTTGCTACACTGTGTGTGTTTTGTTGGACTCGTTATGCTGTGGCTCTCCTGGGTGCAACTGGGTTCTCTCCCCCTTTTCACTGTATTCATGCCCTCATGATCCTATCTTTCTCAGTAGAAAGGCAATGTGAACTATTTAGATGAGGAATAACAACAAAACAATAAGGTGAATTAGACTGAGAGTGTTTGTCCAGACCAAGTTCACCCAGCACCTTTGCTTTGGGGATTTTGAACTTCCCAGATAGTAGGCTGATACTGACCACTGAGGAAGACTATTGTTTTGTAGACAAACATATAGCTCTCAGTCTGTGTCATGGTGCATTCTCATGTTCTTGATCAGCACACAAAGCAATTTATGTACAAAAGCTCGCAATGCCCAGCCATTTCATGTTTTTTCCTGAGTCCTAGGCTCAGAACTTTGAGCATAAGATTTCTGTAATGACTGTTAGTAAATCAAAAGTAGGTTTGCAGCTTACAGATACACACTTGAACAGCATACTCAAAATTGCTACAGCACAGACATTTTGATGCAATAAGAGTGCTAATGTTTTAAGCATGTTTTATTCTAAGTAAAAAAAAATATTTAATTGTGTTTGTGTCCTTTATAAAGTTTATATCTCCATTACCTGGCATTACATCTTATGACACACATGGCCCGGCCCAACAAGGTCTCGTTTATGTCAGATCTGGCTCTCATAACAAATTAGGTCAACAGCCCTATTTTAGACAGCTTACCATTTATGGGAGATGTGAAGCAGGGTATTGTAATTATTTTATAAGTGTATGATGAATGAATTAAAAGGGAAGTAAAACATTTTCTCCTGTAGTAGTAGCAAAAAGTGAAACCAACCAACCAACCCCTCCCCCCCACAACTCCAAACTGTTTTACTCTGCAGTGATGGTGTTGAGTTTTTATGCACAAATTAGATTGTACAGATTAGGGTATTTTTGCAGAAACACCCAATTAACAGTCATCCATAATAAAACACAGGTTGTAGGGTTTGATGTAATTTCTGATATCATAAATGTCAGATTAATTAATTGAACAAGTAAAGAAGGTTATTTATTTTGGGGATAACAAATAACATTTAAATTGTTGAATTTAAACTTGAATGAACTGAATCAGAGGATCCTCCACTTCTCAAAGTTCTAAAGAGATATACAGATAATACACATTTTGGAGATATTAGAGAAAAAAACTAGACTCCAAAGGCTTATATGGGTAGAGATTTGGGCTTTAAAAAACATAATGGCTAAGGAATTAATTGAATAATAGAAATAAATATTTTAAAAGAACCAGCCACAGCAAAGAAAGAAGACTGCAAACCTTAGAATTGTAACTGGTTACAATTTCAGCAGCAACCCAAGTACTGACATTGTCTGCATACTTTAAGAGCTTCAAAAGGTAATCATCCTGGGCACAATTTTTCGCAAAAAGGTTATAGGCCTGAGTAGGCAACGTCTCAGAGGTCACAGGTCTGTAAAAGACAAGCATCTACAAAATTTAAATGTTAATTTAAAAACATGCAAACAGAGGCCCACCTTATTTATTTATTTTTTTTAATAATAATTTTTGTTTTATTAGAAATACACAAATACAGATATGCAGATGAAACATTTTGAAATCTTATTGAAAGGAAATTATAGGACTGTATTCAAACACCAATAGAAGATGAAAGCAGAAATTTTCTTCTTCCATTCAAAGTCCCTGTTGAGGATGCCTAGAGCTGTTGGTTTCTGGGCGGCAAAAAGCCCATACATTTTGTTTAAAAAATGCATGCAGATCCTGGACCCAGAGTTATCATCTTGTGTCTCAATAAGAAAGGTGGAGTATAGAGCAAATAAATCTTTCTGAAGGTCAAAAAGGACTACTAGTGGAAGGTGAACATGGAGAAGATCAACATTCTCCAGTGCCTTTCATTGGCCATTAATTGGCTACAACCAAACATGGACCCAAGTGGACTGACAGCTTGGGATCATGTGACTAAAAAAGACGGGAACACTAGAATATTAAATCAAAACCTTCACAATGTTTGCATATAGATGAATGTGCACCACAGGTTTGAGATTTTTATTAAATTTCTGGCCTCTAAAATCCATGATAAATGGAGTAATACTAATTAGGGCAGACACTGCTTAGCTTTCGAAATCTGATTAAATTGAGCTAGTTCCTTCCTCTACCTACATCTATAGTGGCAGAAAAATTACTAAGCTATTCTTCCGTTTCTTCTTCATCTTCCCTTCTGGCAAACATCACATGATGCCTTTCTTCACCTACTGTACCTTGGGACAAATACACCAAATTTTGCCTTCTCATTTATATCTGAATTGATGATTTTGGAAATTTACCATGATTTTCCCCATAAGCTCCACCATGCCTCTTCTCTATCCATTTTAAACTATCGAACATGGCAGGGCTAAAGGCAAAGTTCTATATTCCTTCTGTCCCTGTCAATCTTGGCAGGTCTCCATTGCAGCCAAAGAAAATGCCATTCAATGTGGTTGCATTGTGTGGCAAAATATTTACATCTTCAAGGCATAACTTGCTTAGGAAGTTATGATTAACAGTGCAATCTTATCTAAAGTCACTTCAGTTTAAGCACATTGATTTCAATGTCACATAAGATTGCACTGTAAATGAAAGACATTTTATTCTGTTTAGACACTTTCAATTAACTCAAAAAGGGCAATTTGACTGTGGTTTTGCTGACGCTCCTAGGTTCATGACACACCAGGCTTTTTGGTTTGAACTTTACATCCTAAACAAACAAACATGGAAAATGGAAAAGATAACAAGAGGAGGGGAAGTGAAGTCCCTTTTTGGGGAGGCGTTATGGCAAGATTCTTCCCATGCAGACTACATCACAATTGCTGCCGTTTCCAGCATGAGCTGATGGAAGTACAAGAGGGCTGCACAGGGTAAGGAACCTGAATTCAAGTACATCATGAAGGCTGAGCACAAATCCATCCCATAAGGACTGCAACACTGAGAACCTTGTCCCAACCAAACCGTCATGAAGGCTGAGCACAAATCCATCCCATGACTGCAACACTGGGAACCTTGTCCCAACCAAACCAGTAAGTTGATGGATCAGAACTTTTCATCCTCAGCTCTACTAATGCAAGCCTCTAAATAACATTTGCTCAATGAAAGATTCTGTATTACAGAACAGTGGCCCTACAGTTTTCAACACTCTTCAAAATCTTTTACAGGAAAAATATCTCGGGCATGTTCAGTTTCAAATATTACTTGTGTGTTTATTTTTAGGTCACTTCCTATACTTTCTTCAATGTCATCTTTACTAAAAAGTCCATTTTTTCTACACCTCTTTCATATTTCATTCATTGCACAGCCAATATTTGTATTGTATCAGCCTATCATGAGGCCAGGCAAAGCAGCCAACTTACTTTTGTTGAGGTATATTTTTGTCTTTGACTCCAAGCAGTCTTGAATTTAGAAAATGCACTGGATGGCATTTATGGAATTTTTCCTAAGACAGACAAAAATGGTGTATACCAATATTTATTTGCTTATTTATTTATCAACTTTATATCTCTCTCCCCTGAATGGGACTCGAGGTGGCTAATAACATATCAATACATACGATAAAACAGTACAAAAGATACAATAAATAAACTTTAACATATGAACTGATTAAAAATCTATCCTGGTTAAAATCTATCCATTTTCAAGCAGGGTAGGATGTGTGGATGGTGAAGACACAGCTGAAGCATAATTGGATCTTTTATAACTTGCTATACCTTTAGATAATCATGCTAAGATAATCACGCTAAGTCATCTACTCAAAAGGAAGCCCCACTATGTTCAATGGTTCTTACTCTCAAGTAAGTGTGCATAGGATTGTATCCTTTTTTCTACTCAAGTCTTATGAACCTCTTAGCCCAGCAACCTGCACCTCTTTGCCTCCATGTAAACACATTTATGTATCCCAGTTTACAGTATAGAGAAGAACATGTGGATCAACGAAAGGGTCATGTGGGAAAAGGCAGATACATGGCTGGACTGGATTAGGGCTTGAGAGCATGGCAGTTACCTAGGTTATACTGTGCTAAGAACATGGCAATATAGATAGTTACCGATTTTAAATCAATTGTTTTTAATTAATAAAGAGGAAGCAATTTTTACCTGTTCTAACAGAGTTAGCTGGCAGCAAAGTTGTTGTGCAGTATATTTTGCTAAGAAATGCAAGTCTCTGTCAGTTCTAGTATAGAAGCCTGAGAATCTTTCAGTTAAATTTGCATAGCATGGCTTTGGTAAACCGGAAACAATGCTATGTTGCCTGGTCCCCTGAGAAGGTGCAACAGTCTCATTTCCTTGAGAGAGTTTCCAGTTAAAAGTCTGTAGAGGAAAAATAAAAGTCACCTGTAACTTTATCCAGTTAAAACCGAATTCCTTCTTACATGAGCTAAATTGATATTGGCTTCATTCAACAGGTTCAGTTTATTCACAGTATTGTAAAATAATCTAATATAACTAGTTCATTTAAGAACACAAGGGAAGAACCATGTCTCAGTGGTAAAGCGTCTCCTTTGCATGCAAAAGGTGCCAGGTTCCATGCCTGGCATCTCCAGTTAAAAGAAAGGATAATATAATAGGTGCTTTGAAAGAGCTCTGGCTGAGACCATTGAGAGCAGCTGCCATTCAGAGTAGGACATACTGACCCTGATAGACCACTAGTCTGACTCTGTATAAGGCAAAGGCAACTATGTGTGCTGATGTGTAATGCAAAACAGTCTATAACTGTGATTGAACAAGACAGAACTCTGTTTAAAAGTCAGTTCTTACCAGTTGATGCTTGCAATACAATAACTTACTCTTCTTACTACAGTGTTTTATATTTTTAACTTCTATTCTTTTTTTTCTAGTTGATGAGACTCATTACAAGCTTCTGCCAGAAGATGAACATCACCTCTGTGTATACAGTGGGGTGAATTGGGGGTCCAGTTGTGCCATGATAAGGTTCAGAGGAGCTTAATATGATATGTAAAAAGGTAAAGGTAAAGGTTCCCTTGCTCGAAAGCCAGTCGAATCCGACTCTAGGGTTGTGGAGCTCATCTCCGTTTCCAGGCCAAAGAGCCAGCGCTGTCCGAAGACATTTCCGTGGTCATGTGGCCGGCATGACTAAACACTGTTACCTTCCCACTGAAGTGGTACCTATTTATCTACTTGCAATTTCTTGCTTTCGAACTGCTAGGTTGGCAGGAGCTGGAACTAGAGACAGGAGCTCACTCCGTCATGCGGCACACTCCAGTCTCGAACTGCTGAACTACCGACTTTCCACAGCCTGCAGTTCAGCATCTTAACCACTTGAGCCACCGCAGCTCCAATATGATATGTGCGGTATCCCAAATACAACTGAAAGCGACACATTGTAAGACACTTAATTCCAACGGTTAATATTTTGCTCATATGAAAATGCTTTTGGATAGCAAGGTAATTTGCCAGAATGAACACAACTTCCCATATTCATGAGGCTCCCATTTGGATAAAAACATGTCCTTGTTCATTTGTGCTGTTCCCTTTCCAGATGCTAGTCTTCTAGTCCCTATATTTGTGTTCCCTTTTCCAAGCTTAGATGTCTTGTTATCTATTTAGAAAGAAATTTATAGGCCAATGCTGTTCCAAGAAGGCTCTCAAAGCAGCACACAGTACATAATTAAAAGCAATAGACTAAAATATCCTTCTCAGAACTCTCAGAAAGCCTGGAGGGAAAGTCTTTTTACCTACAAGATACAGTAAAGTTTATTCTTGCGGTCATGGGACCCATGTTGACTAACAGCCATGTGGATCAGCAAGTTGTAGAAGGGGGTGAAATTGCCTTCTCTCTCCTCTTCTCACAGCAGAGTTGTACTTTCTGGATACCCAGAAAGAACAATTTAATCTCCTTTCCCCTCCCCACTGCAGTTTCCTGACCCATGTGGCTATTAGCCCACACTGGCCCATGTGGCTATTAGCTCACACTAGTCCTGAGATACCAGGGGTCAACTTTCCTAGAGTTGTAGAGGACTGCTAGAGAGAGGAGAATATGGAAAATATATGCAGTTGTCAGCATCTTCTGCTGATGGATTCTGGATCCAACATTTTGCTGGATCTAACCCATATACTGTGGTAGCTCAGTCTCTAGTTTACAGAAAACAGGTTGTTGGCCGAAGGTAAATGAACATGTCCTTGGATACCACAGACACACAGATGTCTGATGGAATGCTGTATCCAGAAACACTCTGATGCTGTAAGCCTGTTCTTGTTAGGGAAGACTGACACATATTAGAACAAAGTTTGAGTCTAGTAGCACTTTTAAGACCAGCAAAGTTTAATTCTGGGCATAAGCTTTCATGTGCACTCAAAAACTTATACCCAGAATTAACCTTTGTTGGTCTTAAAGGTGCCACTGGATTCAAACTTTGTTCTGTTCCTTCAGACCAACACGGCTAGCCATCTGAACACATAGGAACAGGCATTTTTGCTAAACTGAGGGCCACTGACCACCAGCATCTATTCTTTGTCTGGAATGAGTTCTGTGTTCTTGATTGATCCAGTAATGACACTAATTTCAGGCAATCATCTACAGAGAACCCTTCTACACCTGATATAGAGATAAAGAGAAATGCATCTGTATGTCATCAGCATACTGATGGCACTGTGAGCCAAACCCCTGAACATCCTAATCACTTTACCACACCTGTAGAAGTTAGAGGAAATGATTTCAGCCTTAACAAGATAATGAACGTTCATGGCAAAAGATGATGGAACCATTCCCTGTCAACAAATTACTCCCCGCCTCTCCTGTACAAGAAACCAGATCCAATGTGTTCGGCCTTGATTGCATTACAACATTATGGTTGTCATGGCTGTTACGAAACCCTGAACCATACAGGTTACAGATAATTGTTGTGAACATTTAAATCCACTAGAGGACTATAAAATTTGGAGATCCTCAACACCATATCAGAGACCTCTTATTACAGCTCGGTAAGAGAGAGGACTAGGCAGTGGAGTGGTCAGCATACCAGAGAATCCCTTTCCTATCCCAATTGCCCAGTGTCAGAGGCACACATTCAGAATGGAATCTGCTTTAGAGCAGACACCTAATAGAAGGGATAGAATTCTACAGGCTACAGTAGCCTCCCCTTCTCAGCCACTGAATTTATATTGCTCTTGTTATCTGCCTGGAAACAACTGGGTCCAAACAGTCTCTCTGCCTCATTGAGCCAAGTCTCTGTAATACATACTAGGTCAGCCTTCTCCTCCTTGGTCTTGTGAATGACAGAGGTTTTATTTTGGACTGGACTTAAAAGTGAATGAACAAGCTCCACAGAAGTGAAGCTATAGGTAGAGCGCTTGAGCAGGAAAGCCCAAATAGTCTTAATCCCCCCCCCTTACCATAACAAATGTCATTACTCTCCCATGGACGCTATACAAGTAGTGTAGCCATTCCTTTACCATTACACATTTGCCAGGCTCACAAGCATTAACTTTGGCAGGCATATTCTAATCCCATTAACGATATCTGAAGCACAATTAGCAGGAAAATAAATGTACAGATTAACAACTAGTAGTCAATTTTTAATAGTTAGCAATGAATAAACTGCCCATTAACAATTGTTGTTGTTCAGTCGCACAGTCGAGTCCGACTCTTCGCGACCCCATGGACAATCTCCCGCCAGGCTCTCCTGTCTTCCGCCGTCCTCCGAAGTTGGCTCAATTTCATGTTCGTTGCATCGCTGACACTGTCTAACCATCTCATCCTTTGCCGTCCCCGTCTTCTTTGACCTTCAATCTTTCCCAGCATCAGGGTCTTTTCCAGTGAGTGCTCCCTTCTCATTTGGTGGCCAAAGTATTTGAGCTTCAGTTTCATTATCTGGCCTTCCAGGGAACAGTCAGGGTTGATTTCTTTGAGGATTGACTGATTTGTTCTTCTTGCAGTCCAAGGGACTCTCAAGAGTCTTCTCCAGCACCATAGTTCAAAAGAATCTATTCTTCGGCGCTCGGCCTTCCTTATAGTCCAACTCTCACAGCCATACATGACTACTGGGAATACCATTGCTTTGACCATGCGGACTTTTGTTGGCAGGGTGATGTCTCTACTTTTTATCATGCTGTTTAGGTTCGCCATCGCTTTCCTCCCAAGGAGCAGGCGTCTTTTAATTTCATGGCTGCAGTCACAGTCTGCGGTGATCTGGGATCCCAGGAACGTGAAGTCTGTCACTACTTCCACGACTTCCCCTTCTATTTGCCAAGGAGTGATGGGGCCGGATGCCATGATCTTAGTTTTTTTGATGTTGATTAACAATTAGCAGATTACTAACAGCGGCTAGCATCACAACAGAATCAACTGCACAATACTAATTATGCAGCAGAATCAATTGAGCCGCCAAATGTTACAAACCCCCTCCCAAAATACTGAGCTTAATAAAATCTCAGAGCCAGAGCACTAAAAGGATTTTCTGGCCACAGTTATGAACCCAATAAAAAAACTAGTGTCACCAGGATAAAAAGAAAATGAAAAGGAGAATATTGCCTTCTCATACTGGGCAAAATCTCACACTAATAAAGATATCACCTACACTCTCAGTGGGTACACACTTCATAGAACAGGTGCTTGAATGCATAACTTAATCCAAAAGGCACAAGCAAGTATTTATTCTAAATAATGCACATGCCAAACTTCATGGCTATACCCATTTGCACCATCCCTTTGGTGGTAATCCTGGACAGCAGCACTTCTAGTGAAACCTCCTGATTTTAACTGCCTGATCACTGGGATAGTCTGCAGCAGTCAATTATTAGGCAGAATGGTAGTCAGAGCATCAATAGAATAACCACTCTGTCCTGATGTCCCAGCACCCAATACACACATTCAGCTTGTACAGCAGGTCTGGTAAAGGACCCAACACTTCTGGGAGAGATGGAGACCTCAGTTCATTATTTCTATCATCTTAATCAGAAAGTAAAGGCAAACCCATGGTGTCAAAGGAGCAAAAGAAGGAGTTGTTAAATTCCTTTTGAGTAATCGACTCAGCCATCTCCGGAACAAGAGCTGTATATCACAGCTCTGAAGTATCCCCAAGATTTGTGTTTGTCTGCATCTCAGATATGTTTATACACCTCAGATATGTTTGAGATGCTAAAAACATCATTGTCAACATCCTCTTTCCCAGACTGCAATCTAGTCATCCTCTTACAGAACTACCACTAGTATTGTGGCCAGTTAGAATGTGTTAAGGGTTTATCTCCTTTCATGTATATCATTGCCATATTAGTCATCTTCAGCAATGCCAGAGAGCTATTTCATTTCTTTTCTCAGTTGCTTCCTTCATTTCTATCTGTTCTTATACATAATCCGGAAACCCACTTTCAAACACAGTGAACATTGGGCAGCTTTTTCATTTTCTCTGTACTGTAGAAGGTGTTATGATTGCAGCAGGATTTAAAATAATCTAATAAAGAGTAGACCACGAAGTGTTTTTCCTTTTAAAAGGTCAACAGTGTTAACTAGAACATCACTAGAGAAAAATGCATTTTATGACTAGTGTGTTCAATAGACTTCAAGATACCAAATAAACATTTCAGATTAGAAATGCTCTCTTTGTGTGTAACCGTAGACCATTTCTGTTGAAAGCAAAGCCTTGGTAGAATCTGGGATATTTGCTGTTACTCTGTCCCTATGTAATTGTTCATTATAATTACTGTATAATTGCTCCTTTACTGCATGATGAAATCTACTAATGTAATGTTCAATAAACACTGGAAAAAATGTGTGAAAGTGTGAATTGGATAGAGTGATGTTTGTACTGAATCCATTTCACTAGTGGGATAACCTTTTCAGTGTAAAGAACATGCCCCCTTTAACTGGTGGAAGGTTTCAGAAGAAGTTTCCAGTAATGGTGGAACAGATTCATGGGAACCAACCTAAAGGTTCCATTAAAAATTTAAAATTTGTCAATAAAGTACTTTGAGCAAACATTACTTACAAAACGCATAGCTGAGTTTATTATTGAGTTTAGGTTCATCATGTTTTATTGAGCTAAACTGTATTTGGAGTGGTTTCATTCGGCTTTTATTAGCCAAACCTTTAAGGTGATATTTACTTGTTTAAAATATATTATGTTATTTTTGTTAGCTAATTGGGAATGTGGGCAAAACCGGATATTAATTTAATACTTTATAAATCTTACATATGTACGACAGGAACACACCAGTACAACCAATGGCAAACATTTTGCTTCCTAGTGTTGGACATAACCTTTATTTCTAGTGAGGAAATTAACAGGTTTTTTCCCCTCCCTTTGTCAGTCCAGGAGTTTAAGAAAGTAGTCTGTATCCAACTATACAATCTAAAGACTGAAGGAGGTGGCAATTTTTGTATATCCACCCGCCTTCCATAGATCCCCACTTTGCCCCTGTACTACTTCTGAGGGTGTCCTCATCCTCCTCAAGGAACAAAATTTCTTATGAAAATTTAAGTGTCCTTAAATCTTCAGAGTTGCCTGGTTGGATACAAGCCAATTTATATAGTGCCACGGGGTCTAATCATCCCCAGTCTGGTCACCTACTGCCTGAGATGTGTTAGTGTAGTGCAGGTAGAGACTAGAAACCTGTTCCACTTAGAAATCCCTTTGTACCGAACAACAAATAAGACCAGCTGTTGGTTTGGAATGGTTGAGCTTCAGTGTTTTTTTTTAGAGTCTATGGAATAAACTTGTAAGTGTAGTCATAAAGCAGTCAAAGTCACTGAAATCTTATTCAAGTGTACCACTGAATCCTATGGCATTATAGAATCTTCTGGATGAAGATATAAATATATACGTTCATGCATAAAAGTCACTTGGTGGCTTTGGCAAAGCACTGTCTTGAGATAAAGATGCAACCTGTACATAGGGCAGGAGGATATACTACTGTACACAAAACATGGTTAGGAAGCCACATACCTTTTGTGAACTGTCTTTCGAGACCTTTTTGCACAAGGAAGGTAAAGACTTTGTATCCTCTTTTTCCTCCCATACTTCCAACCTGTGGCACTGAGAAACATTATTCCATTTTCTGCTAGCAATGTCTTGTAGCAATGACAGCAACCATGTTCCATAGCCGTTGCGTGGAACCACCTACAAAGACCACATGATTCCTTTATTCTATGGATTTATGCTTCAGGATGTAAATGTACTGATTTCTCCAGAATAAAACTTGCTTTGTCAGAGTCCTTTAGCAAACAAAATGAATGCAGCTCTATGGCATGTGGGTATTTTCCTCCTAATTCCTATGATCTTTTAAATGAAACAGAATTATAATGCTGTTGTTGCTCACACACATCAAATCTTATTTAGATTTAGAGGTCACATCTTAAACTTTCTGTCAAAACAGCGAGTTACCTTTGAATTGATAAAGGTTTTTAGTATACCCATCAAGTCAGGGTTTATTGCAAAGTCTACACCATAACAATCTTCAATCCAAGCCTGCAAGATAGAGAAACTGCGGTGGTATATTTTGCTGAGAAGTGAAGATTCCAGGTTTGAACTAAAAAGAAAAGAAAATGGGAGTAAACTGACATTTACTTTTATCACATTATCTAATTATGCTGAAATATTTGAAAAGAGTATCTGTCATAAACTTATCACTTGAAGAACTCAAAACAATAAATATACCTTCCTTTGTTATAGCTTAATAGGGAAGAAAAGCTACTGAAATCAGAAAGTACTTTGTTAGTTGAAAGGGAAAGATCAGCCAAGGAGAAAAAAAAGTCTCTTATTTTCTTAAAGATTCAATTGTATTTGAAAAGCAAATTTATAAATCCTACCTACGCTGAACTTAACTGAATGTTTTTTAGTTAAAAATAAAACAGTCATACGCAAATGCTAGGGACACAGATAGGGCACCAGTTCTGTTGATGCTTCTGCTAGTCAACAGCAATGCATCAGCATTAAGTAGCATTTTGACACTTACCTGGGTGAGGTGAGCCTGATTCTATCAAGAAGAAATTGCAGAAATTCTTCTTGTGCACAGAAATAACGAAATGTGAACAGGAATTGCTGCACATAGCCTTCTAAAAATGCATTTCTGAAGAGTATAACAAAAAATTGAATTTTGCAAGGTCAGATATTCTTTTTTTGAAACAACCAGGAAACAAACAAACAAACAAAACACAAAACCCTGAAGGGCAAAGGAATTGATCCAGCTATATTGTCTTATTTGCTATGTTTTGTATCTTAAATAGGTGTATTCTCTATAAATGTAGAAATTTCTCCTATAAATGTAGGTAAGGTTCCCAGCTATCTGGTATTGACCCAGACAGTCTTGTATTTTCACTGGCTGTCCAGGAAAAGAACTGGAAAAAAACCCGAGACATTTAAATGTGATATTTTTGCAGTGTTTTCCCTGAGCAGTCAGTGAAAATACTGGATTGTCTGGGTCAACTGGCAACCTTACCAAGCCCAAATAGTGATGGACGCTGTTGGAGCTTGGAGGAGGTGATGCCGAGGCAGCCAGAGCACAAAGCAGCAGCTGCTGCTGTTGTGATCTTGCACTGGGTGATCCTCCTAGTGTAAACAGTGTGTTTCATGCTATTTGTGCTGGGAGGAGGTGGCACCAAGCCTCAGTGTGTCTGGTATTTAAAAAAAATGTGGCAAGCCTAAATGTAGGAGGAAAACAACAACAACAGAATGCCTGGTGTCTGGAGTACTCAGAAGAGATATTCTCCAAGTGACCATTTGCAGCAAAGGTGGCTTTCCTGGCCTCCTTCAAAAATGAACAAGTTTAGTAGATTCCAGACAACTCCCTTATGCTCCAACTGTCAACAGGAGAAAAGAAGCATCCTGACCTCCAGATTTGCTGAAAGTAGGTAAGGCAGTATTGCTAGTCTGGGATTCTGTCCCCTTCCTTTTGTAAGTAGTAGGAAGGAAGCGTAGTGTAATTTGTCCATCACAACTCTCAATATAAATTGCCAATATTAATCTAGGATTATGCTATTGATGGAGGATGTGCTACTACTGATATGGGATTCCCTCCTCCTGTCTGGGACTTCATCTTCCTTCATATAACCGTTTTTTGGGAAAAGGTCATGCAATCGAAATGCTGTGGAAAGATTCCCTTGCATGTGGTATCTGAAATGCCCTGAGTTTCTCCAGACAGCACAGAATCCCTGAAATGGCTTTGGAAGTAGGATGACTATTTCTACAAGACAGTTCAGTAAAGCATATTATCTCTTTTGAAAGAAGGCACCGTACAACAAGCTGTACCTGGAGTAAAGATATGCCATTAAACCAAGGGGTGTTCCAGCTTGCAGATTCCTTGGCTGAGTTTGATGGTCATTGAACTGGGTTTTATTTACATTATAGAAAAGCAGTAAGCTGTCCAAGGAGCTTATGCCCAGGGTTTCACTTCTTGCCATGTTAACAACTGTACAAAGGTCACAGGGTTCAGCTCCCCATTTCTCTATAAACATTATCTGCAGTAAAAAGAGGCAAGGCAGTTAGACCAATACAAACAACAAGCCACCTCCACAAGAAGAAGAGATTTGATTTATACCCTGCCCTTCACTACCCAAAGGAGTCTCAGAGCGGCTTACAAACTTCTTTCCCTTCCCCTCCCCACAACAGACACCCTGTGAGGTAGGTGGGGCTGAGAGAGCTCTGACAGAAACTGCTCTTTTTCAAGAACAGCTGTGCCAGAACTATGGCTTGCCCAAGGTCATCCAGCAGGTGCAAGTGGAGGAGTGGCGAATCAAACCTGGTTCTCCCAGAATAGAGTCCGTGCACTTAACCACTACACCAAACTGAGATATCTAAAATAGGTATCTATATTATTAACCCACTTCTGCAGTTTTCTCAATAATGAAATTCAAGGAGCAGTCTCTTCTCAAACAGAACTTTATGTACACATTGGAATTTTCCTGTATGTACCGCTGGAATGTACATTTTTGATCTGAAAGAATGCCTGAATGGCCCTGTTTCATTTTAGATCAGAAATACCCCAAACTATGTAAGGCATTCACAAAACTTTGGAATTCCAGAAATTTATTTCTCAAAATTTCAGAATTTTTAGGGGTTATTTCAGATGTTTTCAATGGGACCTAGTATTCAACTCCAGATGCCAGGTCTATTTCTATTGTTTTCAGTGGGCAACAGATCAGGTGCCTGAGTGTAGAGGCCAGGCCTATTGCCTATTGACAGATGTTTTAGCTTCATCATGCAGAAGAGAGAGAAAAAATAAAGATGCTCTAAAAATCAGTCAGGTACAATGAGAATGAGAGACACAGAGAGAGAGAGAGTGGAGAAAGGGGATGTCAGTGTAGAGAAATCTGCATGTGGTTACTCTGCAGACCCAGGTTGGAGGCAGAGGAGAGTGGGCAGCATGTATGCAGAGCTGCTGGGGCTGACTCCTCCTGCTGCTTGTCTCGCCGGTGGAGGGCAGGTAGGTACCTCCTGGCCGTCTGCTGCTGCTGTGCCAGGGGAAGCGAGGGGAAAGTGGTATGGGGTGAGGCTGTGGCTGGGCTTCTCCTTCACACCACCTGGCTCTTGGCCGCCGGCGCCTGGGAGGTGGTGGCAGTGGGCGGCGGCATAGAGTGGTGCTCCTCCTGCTATGGCACCTTCGACCTAGCCACAGTGGGGCTCCACCTTAATCATGGGGGCTATGATCCTGGTGTCCACCCCTTACCGACAAGAGATCCTTTTTTTTTCTTCATCCCCCTAGGGGGAGGTTTTTATTGGGTTTTTTTTTCAGACTACAAAACTACAACAGAAAATATAGGAAAGGGAACTACATCTAGGGAATAAAGGAAAAAGACCCACAACTAACTAAAAACCCAAGAGTAGGAGATCATACATCAGCTTAACACCATGCTATTTTCAAAAAGCTACTAATAATACAATGAATTTAGTCAGTTATGCTAGATTAATTATCGTTTAACCATCCCTTTAACTGTTTAAAGAAATTCCCAGAGCATCCCCAAGTTATTTCAACATTTTTTTCAAGCACCAATCAGAGTCCTTCAGCCTTTATTTATTCTTATATTTTCTAATCCTCAGTTTATAAGGGCTTTTGGGGGCAGCCCCCCCCCTTTTCAGAAGGGGAGTCCTCGTCCGAAGACCCCGAGCCCAACTTGCCATCAGATTTGCTTTCTTTTTCCTCCTCTTTGCCCTCTTCTGGTTCCCCAAGCTGTGTTCGCAGAAATTCATGTGCTTTAAAAACAGAGTCAATCTTTTCTTTTTTATCGTTAATCTTAAAAATGATGCCTTCTGGGGTTAACCACCTGTAACTAATGCCATTTGTTTGTAAGAAAAGGATTAATTTTTTATTTTATGTAAGAAAAGGATTAATTTTTTATAGTTCTTTCTCTTCTGTCTTATATCAAATGGAATATCTTTTAAAATCCTGATATTATTGCCCCCAATTTTCAAGGGTGTTCCAGAATTTGCTTTCAAAATAGTCTGTTCGAGAATCTGACCACTATTTCCTACAAGAGATCCTGAAGGGTGCATAATGTGTCTCTGTACATAGTATAGAGACAGACACATTGCACCATACAGGGATATCCTGTGACATGGATTCTCTGGATACACCCCACTTGTCAATGTATAATATTTTCCCATTCCTAACGTTCAATTACACTACAGTACAACCAAGAAATTACTGCATAGGCTATGCAGACTACCAGCAGTTTAATTCTAAGTGGTTTCCACTGACCCCCTTTACTTTACTCCTCCAACTTACAAAGAGATCCTTCTTCCATATGCACTGATGAAGAAACAGCAGATATAAAATTCCAAATAGCAAGGGAAAATAATAATAATTACCTGTAAATACTTCTTCACCAGTTCAAGAAATTGTACCTTTGCTTTCATTTCTTCTAGCTGTCCCCTCAGTTTGGGCAGCACAGTTTTTGCTTCACAACCTCAAGATTGAAAAAGTACATTGAGAACCATTTTGTCAGCATTGGGACAGGTGCACAATTGCTGTAACACAGATCTTAGTTTACAAACATACAAGTATACCTTTGCTTCTTCTCTCTTTATGCAACAGTCTCTGGTAGAATTTTACACTCTTCCTATAATTTCTCATTTCAATCATCATCAGCTGTTCAAGCTCCTGGTGAGAGAAGCAGAGGAACAGTGAAAACAATCTTATAATGATACAATGATTTTCAGACTTACAGCTAGAATAATGCCAGGGGACTTTTGCTGATTTCCCCCTTCTTCCCTTTTTGTAGTGGCCTCCTGCACCACATTTCATGTCATTGTTACGAGTCTCTCTGTCAGCAGAAAGAGTGACTCTAACTTATAAAGATCCAATAGCAACTGGAAATTTATCAGGATGCCAACTATTGTTTAGCCTTACTTTTATTATCTCTTTCGAAACAGTTGCTCTGTTTTGGTCAGGGGACACTCCCCCCCCCCTGCCGCCATGTCTGATATGTGTTTATAAGCCAGAGAGAGAGGAAGGAAGAGTTTAGGAATTTTCAAGGAATCTCAAAATCCTTCTCACCTCCCTCACTGACACAAAGCATATGCCAGATAACTCCCATTTCAAAGCGCATGCGGCAAGCTGTTTATGCCCTTCTCTTCCCTGTTTGAAATTATTTGCATTGGAAAATTGAATGAAAAGTAGTTCAGTTTTATTTTGGAAGTACGATGATTGCATTAGATGCACCATGCAATGCATCAGAGTTCCCAGAGCT
Organism: Gekko japonicus; assembly: GCF_001447785.1. Classification (NCBI taxonomy): domain Eukaryota; kingdom Metazoa; phylum Chordata; class Lepidosauria; order Squamata; family Gekkonidae; genus Gekko; species Gekko japonicus. Next base: position 2,284,206 of record NW_015176453.1, on the reverse strand, counting down.
ACTAGTTTCCAGCTACCAATCAGCACATCTTCTGGCAAATGCTCTGAAGTAATCCAGAAGCTAGATGGCAGCACACCATGAACTCTCACATGTCAAGAGGAAGGAAACCATTTTCATATCCTTCTCCTCAGGTGAAGAGGGCTTGCCTTGTCCAAAGAGGAATCGCTAGTTCATCTCCTGGCTTTACATAGAGCTCAAGAACCCACATTGAAACACGCTGTTTTAGAGCAATATATAAAAGGTAGAGCTGAATGTCATACTTCTAACAAACAGTCAAGTAATCAGAACAACAGGCACTTAAATAAGTTAAAATCACATAAATAACTCATAAACCCTTGGAGGAAGGGCAGGATAAAAACATAATTGAGTTGAACATCCCTAATGCTTGATAAAGAAATATGTTGAAGTTCTAATAATAAATAGGCAATTGTTATTTGTTTAAGGAATACTGTTAAGTTCACAAATTGTTCCCAGAGAGACCGTTTTTAACTGAAACTGACTACAATAAAAGCATCAAATCAGTCTGCATGTACAAAAATCACAAAATACTTTTAAACACATAGGAAGTCCCACAGATGTCATTTGCTGCATGCACAGCTATATTAGGTTTGAAGAAACTGCAGTGCTTAGATCAGTTTTTGTTTGAACAGCTCAGTTCTTCAATTAAGATTATTCCTAATTCATTAGCATATATTAACATATGTTAACAAAGGTGCAAGATACATTCCTCTGCACATTACATTACTATTTACCATCTTCACATTTGCAGATGTAGTCTGCCTAACCAAAGAACCAGGAGAAATCATTTTTCAAAAATTACAAAGATCCATTTAGCAGTGCTATCCTAAGTGGAGTTGCATCATTTTAAACCCACTCTCTTAAAAGGTGTAAGTGTGCCTAAGATGTAAAAGCTCAATTGTGTTCTAGCATTCATTCTGCATATTTTATCATTGTGCTGTTCTGAAATAGTTTATAAAGTGTGGCACAATTTAATGACTGGCGTGGTACAATGGCTATTGGTTTGAGTGGTGGTAGGAGAAAGGGAGCTAGGAAATCACTCAGGTCCTTTCAGATCTTTCTAATGAGAAGCTGGATGCACCTCATAGAAAAAGCTTTTCCTAGTGCAGAGGTTTGGCTGAACTGTTTTGATCCTAGGTGACTGGTTTGATGCTACTGCAGTTGTATCCTGTATGATCACTACATTAGTAATTTTCATTAGCTACAACTGCTAGGAGCTGCGGTGGCTCAAGTGGTTAAGATGCTGAACTGCAGGCTGTGGAAGGTCGGTAGTTCAGCAGTTCGAGACCCGAGTTGCCGCATGACGGAGTGAGCTCCCGTCTCTAGTTCCAGCTCCTGCCAACCCAGCAGTTCGAAAGCAAGAAATTGCAGGTAGATAAATAGGTACCACTTCAGTGGGAAGGTAACAGCGTTCTGTGCGCCTTGGTGTTTAGTCATGCCGGCCACATGACCACGGAAATGTCTTTGGACAGCGCTGGCTCTTCGGCTTTGAAACTGAGATGAGCACCACAACCCTAGAGTCGGATTGGACTGGCTTTCGAGCAAGGGAACCTTTACTTTTACCTTTTTACAACTGCCATGGGGGCAGGCACAAGCCAAGTCTGATTCCATATGTCTGTTACGTGCAAAAGCCATGGTTGTAGCTGAAGAATTCAATCATGTGTGAACACCCTTCTCTCTCTCTCTCTCTCTCTAGGTATGTGGGTGTTTATTCACCATAAATATTCCTGCTTTTGTCTTTCCACACTGTAAGAACAAATGCTTGCTTTTCCAATTGCCCTTCTGCTATGCCAGTAGCTTATGATTAGACTTCTTCCCAGATGGCTTAATCTTCTTTCCCTCACTTTGGGGGAAGGATTATCCAATGACAGAGTTTCTTTGCACAAATTATAATACAGGGGGGGGAAAAGACTTCATGGCTTTTCTGTACAATATAATATTTATTCAAAATTATTATATCCCTCCCACCCATCAAGCTCAGGGCGGCGCATAAAATGTAAAACAGACAATCTTTGCAATACAACAAAATATAAAAGAAAGCTCCCCTATAATTTCATCAGTCAGCTTTAGAAGAACAGATGTCTCCTCCACTCACATTACTAACACTAAAACCATAAACCATAAACACTAAAACCATAAATCTAAACAAATTTTCCCGCTTCAGCCTTCCTTTATAACCCAGAACAGGATGAGTGACCATGATCACTTTTTTTTCCCTTCCCAAACGGAGTTTCTTTCTGGGAGAAAACAAACTTAGGGAATATGGCAAAATGGCACAAAGCGCAGTTTAAAGAATGCCATGACACCACGGGGAGTCTTAGCCAATGGGCGAGGGCGACAGATCTCTTCCGGGGGGGGGGGGGCAACTGCCAACAGCTCCATTCCCTCAAAAGAGGGGGGAAAGAAGAAAGACAGGTTCCTGTAGCTGCTTGCACCTGCCTTATCTGGGCTGAAGCAGCTGGCTTCTGGCAACAGTGGTGGTCTTACTCAGCCCTGGTGGGGCTAGTGATGGGGTGGTAGCAGTGTTTCTGGGGCCCCATCCTTTACTAAGACTAGACTGCCCCTGAGTGATATGGTGATAAAGAAAGAGTGAGGCGGAGGCTTTGTTTTTCCCTAAACTTTCCTTCTTCCAGTTCCTTCCCACTTATTACAGCCAACTAATAGAAAGTAGGCTGCACATGAACCAAAGCTTTGCCATGTAAGGGAACTCAGGATACCATCTGAAGATTTTGTCTGGAAGCAGTAATGCAGACAGGTATGCAACAAACTGATATTTACAAACAAGATGTAACGTTATATATGTTCGGTAGACTGAAGCATGGTTTGTACAGCAAACTTGGGTTTAAACAAACCCCACTTTATCATGGCATCTGAATGCAGCCAATATATGTTACATATCACCCAATATATCAGTGTGCATGCACAAATTAGAAAACAATTTATGCAAGATTACCTGTGGGTTGCATGCTCATTTCTAATTCATTTACTTCATTTATCCCACATTTCCCCCCCAGTGAAGACTAAAAGTAGTGTAAAACATTCTCCCTTCCTCCATTTTATCCTCACAACAATCCTGTGAAGTATACTAGGGTAGGAGTGTGTGACTGGCCCAAGGTCAACCATAACCTAGATTCTGCCTCTGAAAACAAAATCTTAAATTTAACGTATGTTTTTGATCTATTAAAGCAAGGGTCACCTCCCCTTGCCTGACAAGCTATGCTCTCCCTGAAGATAGAGATGCCTGAAGGCTAGTTTTGTACTGTTCTCTGATAGCACCATTAAGTCGTAAGTGCATTAATTCTGTTGTTCTCAATACTAGGCTTTGCATTTTAGTAGACAAGTCAAAAGTACAAGATATTTCATTCAAGGCATGATTCCAGTGATGCCTTTGGCAAGAACTTGACCTTTCCAGGCAGAAAATTGTACATAAAGGGTGTGCTAGATTTGTAAGCTCAAGAGTGTTCAAATTGTGAGGCTCATTTTAAGCCTATACAAAACCCAGCTTGGTACCGGCAGGCTTAAAGGAGAAGGAGTCCTTGGGTCTAAGCCACTGAAATATCAAAATGTCTTGATCCCCCCCCCAAACAAACTTTCTCAATATATGCATTCAGACAGAATAATTTAGGGTTCTGTTCCACAACAAATACTCTCCCTGATCTTAGTTCATTACTCCAGGACTAAACATGAAGCACAAATGAATTCCTTGGGCCTATATTGTTCCTGTATTGTGCAGACTATAAACAGGCACTTGCATGAAGCAAAGCAGGTCTGGGTATAGTATGGAGCCCATTTTGCAAGGGTTGGGGAACAGGAAGACCAGATATGCATTACTTTAGTTATGGCTAAATTAAAAATTACCCTTTTTGCCCCCACATTACATGCCACATCTATTTAAAGTGCAAAGAAATTTTTTCAGACATGAAAACGAAGATACGTACCATTCTTTTGGCATGTGTCTTTTGAATTCCACTTGCTTTTTGCTTTCCAAGTTTTCTTATGTATTTGTGAACTTCCAGACTAAAACATTCAGACCCATAGAATGCGCTGCTCCAACCAAGACGACAATCAAGCAGACCAGATGGGCAAGGAAAATTGGTACAATTATTTTCCTCTGCCTTTACTGGAACCTCCTCTTGCAGTTGGCTTTCTTCTGGAAACTCCAGACTGAGACAACATTTATTGGCCAGCAAACTTTCTTCTATTTCTGTTCCAACCACTTGTGGTCTGAGTTCATAGTCAATGTTATCTTGTGAAAGGTCTTCTACTTCCACACTAGAAAATATAGCTAAAACAAAAATGGCATTTTGGTAAATTTACTTTAAAAAAGGGAAAAAAGGATAAAATTATGTAAAATTTATTTGAAGGACAATTGCTATTAAGAGACACAGCTATCTTCTTCATGTTCCTTTTCACTGTACTGCAGCACCCTCAAAAATTCTTCATGGCATGAGGCCCATAACCCTTTCCCCCATATAAGCCTAGTTCATTCCACTCCGCAGCACAGACTAGGGTTGCCATTCCCCAGTTGGGATGGGGGATTCCCTGGTCTTGCAGGCTCCTGGCCAGTGGGAGGAAATCCCCCTACAAACAGCGATGTCGACAGAAATAAACACGACATGCCTACATCTCCCACACATTGGTGACATCGGTGGCAACATTCTGTTTTTTGGGGGGCAAAACTCTATCTTTTGAGGCTGATTTTACCATAGAGTTTTGCCCAAAACCACAGCATTGCCCCTCACATCACCGACGTGGATTTTACCATAGAGTTTTGCCCCAAACCACAGCATTGCCCCTCACATCACCAACGCACCTATGTCACTTCTGAGTGATGTAGGCACGTCAAACAACAACGTTTCTGGCACCTGAAATGTCCCCCCCATCCCCCACCAGATTTCTGACGGACCTGGCAATCCTAGCACAGACTTCCATATATTTATTTGAAATATTTATATCCTGCCTTATCTGCTTAGAGCTGAGGTGGCTAACAGAGCAGCAACATATTGCAATCTTACTCTGGTAAGCCATTCTAAAGGACTTGACCTATCACAGAAAACCCCCATCACCTGACTATTGCCAGATGGACAGTCCTAAGGAAAGGCACTACATGGAGAAGGCTGTCTGAAAATGCAGCTGGCAGATGGAAGTATTCTGGGAGATGTGGTTAGATAAACATGAGGGCCCTAAGCTGTGAAGGGCTTTAAAAGTAATAACCAACACTTTGAGTTGGGTCCAGAATAGGGTTGCAGGTGTGTGTCCCCCCGCCCCCCGCCCCCAGCAGGGGATGGAAGGGGGCAGAAGCAAATAGGTAACCAGTGCAGTTGACAAAGCACTGCAATTCTGAGCAGCTGGCCCCAAACAGGAGTCTTGCTGATGCATTTGGTACTGATTGAAGTTTCTGAGATGTCTTTAAGAGCAACCATGGTGACCTTGAGACTAGACAACTGTAATGCATTATACATAGGTCTGCTCTGGAAGTCAGTTCAGAAATTCCAGTTGGTGCAGAATGCTGCAGCTTGGTTACTATCAGGAACTAGGTGAAATATGCATATTATACCCATTCTGCAGTTATTCGGTTCAATTCAAGGTGCTGGTTATCAGCTACAAAGCTCTTCATACCTGCAGGACCTCCTGCTATGCCCCACTGTGATAGCTTTCCTAATCCGAGTGAAGCCTTCTGAAGGCACCACCATGCAAACTGGCAGCTGGCAGTCTGTTGTGGCTTCCACTTTGTGGGATTATTGCTATCATACTGCAGATGGTATAAAACAGAACTCCCCAGGAGCAGGGCTGACTTATCCATTAGGCACAGTGCCTAGGGCCCCCGATATTTTTGGGGCCCCACAAAAATGTTTTAATTTCTTTTTAAAATCAGAAGAAAAAATGAACTTTTAGGGACTTATGTCAGAAAAAATTGCAATGTTTAGGGTCCATGAAAATCTATTAATTGTGCCTAAAACATTAAAAAAGTTGAAGTATTTAAAGTTATATAAAAATAATTTTAATATTAATTTTATTATGGTGGGAGGGGCCCATGAAGGCGAAAGTACCCAGGGCTCACAAAAGTCAGGAGAGCATTTTTAGAAAGGGAACAGGGCTGTAGTATAAAGGAATGGCTCAGGAGGATGTTTCTTTATAAAAGAAACAGAATTGCAGGCTACTCCAGTGGTTATATGTTTGCATTCTGCTCTTACTTGCCTTGTCTTCTACTTCTGTAAATCCATTTTCTGCATTGTTTATGATATATCATATTTTTAACTTGTTCGTTTTGCATTGTTTGCTAACTTTTGTAATCCTAGTCCTTTTGCATTGTTTATTGGAGGTTTTATGCTGTTTGAGTACATTATTATATATTGTGTTAACCCCCTGCTTTGAGTCTGAGAAAGACAGGTTATAAAGTAAATAAATAAGACAGAAAAATCAAATATAAATAACACACAAAAAAGCTAAAAGGCAATTATTTTGAGCCTCGTACTCAAGCTCTGTAGAGAGCTCAACCTGAAATGTCTAGAAAGAAGAAACCATTTAGCAGTAGAGGAGTCATCATTAGCAAGATGGCCCTGTCTTCCTGATTCCAAGGGAAAATATTTGGGGATATGTGAACACTGAGGAAAGGCTATTGCCTCAATTTGACTATTGCCTCTGGATGGATGATAGTATAACACAGCAAGGGATCACCTTCTAATTGGATAAAAACCAGTTTTCTACATATGGCCTTCTGGTCACCTCTTTGTGTTCCTCTACCTCTTGATAGTTCCTGTAATACTTGAAAGGTAGGTTTGCTAACTTAAATAACTTCAGACTAACATAGTGTGTTCTAATCAAGTCAACCTTTCCTACCATTTGTTCCATCACTGGCATTCAGTAGGTTTGTAGGCTTATTCAGGCTCTCATCTTTTTTGTCACATTCATCTTCATTCACCCTGAAAATATCAGTGAGGAAACAGAAAACAATTTATAAGTGAAAACTGTGTAAGGGAAAAAGCTACCCCCTCCCAACAGAAAGATAAAATCATAAAAAACATAGTCAAACTGTGTGTGTCCAGGTAGAAAAAGATTCAGAGATTTTACAGGAGTTCAGTGGCACCTATTTCCAATGCAATGACTCATACACAGTGACTAGCAAAAACCCGGCTGAAACATTAAACAGAGAGGGCAGCACCAAGCTGTGATTTATAGGACTTGTATGGCTGACTCAGCCACCTGTCATGTTGTCCCCAGGCTCCTGCATGACAGGGGCAGTTTTAGAAAGGGTTTGTGTTTTTATTCATCCAGACTTTGAAAAATTTATTTCTTATCTTCCTCTTGGCTCTGTTTTGAAAGCAGGGAGTAAATCAAGGGACTTTTCTTTCTGTGTCACTTTTTCTTCCATGCTCGAATGAGTGCTCCAAGTCCATCACTGATACTTCTACTTGGATATGTTTACTGCATATAAGCCTCCCTTCTTGACCCTCTACAGTGGAACTATCAAGTGAAAGATGAAGCATTTCCTATGGGGCACTGATGCAGAAACAGGATGCCCGGCAGTGCATAATGTTAATAAATACTACAACATATATAGGAAAGTTCCAAACATCTATATGGCCAGTACACAGAACAAACAGCAGCCAGCTGACTTTGAAAAATTTATTTCTTATCTTCCTCTTGGCTCTGTTTTGAAAGCAGGGAGTAAATCAAGGGACTTTTCTTTCTGTGTCACTTTTTCTTCCATGCTCGAATGAGTGCTCCAAGTCCATCACTGATACTTCTACTTGGATATGTTTACTGCATATAAGCCTCCCTTCTTAACCCTCTACAGTGGAACTATCAAGTGAAAGATGAAGCATTTCCTATGGGGCACTGATGCAGAAACAGGATGCCCGGCAGTGCATAATGTTAATAAATACTACAACAGATATAGGAAAGTTCAAAACATCTATATGGCCAGTACACAGAACATCCTACAAAGGCTGCCCACTTTCTCCCTGCAACACCCACACCCAGCAATACCCCAGTATTCTGCTCAGAGTGAAGTTGTCATGTGGGTAGGCACAAAGGACAAAAAAACCCCAACAACTCCAACCCAACCCCCAAAACAAAACTTGAACACAACAAAACCCAAGAAGGAAAGTTTATCCTATACATTTTGCTCCAGTGTGTCCTCTCCCAGTTTCCAAACTGTGTTCTGAGAAACCCTGGCATGCCTTAGAAACTTTCCAGTGCTCCTCAGTGGGAAAAAAGACACGTTTCCTTGAAAGTTTGCTGCCACTAATGTTCCCTTGTCATGCTCAGCAACAGGGAGCGTTTAAGTGTATTCTTGGGTTTACGTTCACTTCACAAGAGACTATGAGGCACATAAGTCTGGCCAGAACAGTTTGAACTGCTTTGTACCTCATAGAACATGCCACAGAAACATCTGCAGTACACAGGATTTTATGGCAGACTGGTCAACATGGAAAGCATTCCTGAAGCTAGATCCAGGTGGGTAGCCATGTTGGTCTGAAGCAGTAGAACAAAGTTTGAGTCCAGTGGCACTTTTAAGACCAACAGAGTTTTATTCAAGGTATGAGTTTTCGTGCGCACGGACCCTTCCTCGGACAGTCCATACATGTAAGTATGTGTCTGAGGAAGTGTGCCTTGCACACGAAAGCTCATACCTTGAATTAAACTTTGTTGGTCTTGAAGGTGCCACTGGACTCAAACTTTATTCCTGAAGCTAGTAAGTATAAAATCCAGTCCTGAAATATGCAAACAAACGGAACTGTTTCCTCAGGGCATAACCTCTATTGTTCCCTTCATAAGTATTGACTTGCAATACAAATTTCTAGAGCCCTGCCCAACTTTTCCCTCCAATCCCATTGTGTTTCATTTATGCCTATAAAGTTGTTCCAAACGCAGTAGCTAATAAAAATGTTCATGTACTGCCTTTCAAAACTGCATCATGCAAGCAGAGTTATTTCTTCTAGAGGAAAACCCATATCCTGAGATTTACTGCAACAGGGAATAAACATCAACATTTCTTTCACTCCATTACAGCCTCTTGTCTACCAAGTTAGTCATGAGAAACATTAAGTAAAACCAGAGGCGCTCATGATGTAAATGGCAATGAAATACCAGCCATATGTTCTCATACTGGCACTTAATGCTCATATGAAATAAGACAAATAATTTTATTCTGAACTTAATGAAGTTTTGAAGTTAATGTATTGGCATCTAACTAGCCTCCAGAGAGTGAACTGCTCATTGTGAACAATCCTCCCCCCCAACTTTAATTACACAGCAGCTTTGCCGTCGCCACCAGAGAGTGTTTATAGCCTCTCACAGTCTTTTCATGCTGATGTGGCCCATACAGATCAGGGGTGCTGGAAAATTTGATGCGAATATGATATGCATTCAAACATGCTGTCATTTAACTGCTCATATACATGTGAGTCAAGACCCTCACTGGAGCATTTCAATCTTTTGTTTGAAGTCCATCCATCATTTTTTACAAGATAATATTTATTGTATTCAAAGGTTGTAAATATTTGGCAGAAAGTAGAGAGTGTCATACAATAAAAGGGAAAAAGATTTACAATAATTTGAAGAGAACACAGGGTTGGATAGATCCAGGTAGGCAGCTGTGTTGGTCTGAAGCGACAGAACAAAGTTGGACTCCGGTGGCACCTTTATGACCAACAAGGTTTTATTAAAGGTGTGAGCTTTCATGTGCATGCACACTTCCTCCGATACATCGAAATGGAAGGTGTTCATATATATAGACAGATGCCTCTACACAGGTGAACAGCAAATTAGCATACATCTGAATGAAGATGTTTTGACATACGCAAAGGCCAAACAGCAATAACAAGCTAAGTATATACAGTCACTAGGTCACCGTTTGTTTGGATTTAGTTAGGAGGAGGAAAATAGTGTAATAATATGTCAAAATAGGAGACAGATGTGTGGGGTTATATTTTTTAATTGTAAAGATCAATAAACTGAGAGTCTGTTCTTACACTCCATTGGTCTCCTCTCAAGCACTAACAGCATCCTTTTCTTAGAGGTGTTATGTCAGATAAATCTATTCCAATATATTGTAAGGTTCCACAGCCAAACAATTGAGTACACACTTATCATAAGGTAATCATAAGGTTATACTTTATTGTCAGAGCTATAGAGGCAGTAACATCGTCACTGTTAGGAATGGCAACGTTCCTACAAGCATAATGGGATATAGTGTATTCGTATGCACCCCCCTCCCATCCCTAGGCCAATCGGCCTGACTCCCACGCACGTGCTGCATGGCTGATTTTAATGTTAAAGTGCTGATAATTAGTTTTTGTGGCTATATTTATAACTGTGGTTTTATGTGTCGAGTTTTATGTAAGCCACCCTGAGCCTGCCCTGGTGGGGAGGGTGGGGTATAAATCAAATAAATAATGTTATTGTTAAATTTCTATTTATTGTTATTGTAGTCACCATCTTGATGTGACTTTGTAACCCGCCCTGAGCCTGCATGCGGGGAGGGTGCGATAGAAATCGAATACATAAATAAGCCCTTTAAAAACTGTTAAAAACAGCACTGTTGTGGGGATAAAATGGGTATATCACACATGTCAACCTGAGTTTTTTTGGAGTAGGGGACAGATGAAAGTGTGACAATAATACTGATGAACACTCAATATATTTGGAAGCAGGATTTTTTTGTAACGAGTCTCAGTTGTTGTTTTTTACAGATTCATAGCAAAAAAAGCATCTGGAGAATGGTAATACAGTCTTCCTTGCTTCTATCTATAGCTGATAAAGAGCAGCTATTATTTGGAATCAGAAGCAACATTAAATGAAGCTTGAGTAGGAGGGAAGAGAAGAATCACGTACCTTTCAGGTGGAATTTTCCCGTTTGCTGCTTCGTAAAGGCTTGCAAGTAGTTTTTCTTCCCAGTCAAGGTCACCAAATTTCTCAGAGACTGCATTACAGAATGTGTTATATTTAAGATCCTTTAAGGTGGATATATATTTACCTGGTTTGAGAAAGAAAACTGTGAATTAAGTCTTAGCCTGCAAAACACACCCACACACAAAACACCCCTCTCCATTGTGGGTTATCAGCCTCTTCATCTCACACACCAACCTGGTGTGCCTGTAACACTTTGTAATTTTTTTAAACTTGGTTCAGATGCCTTCAGCCATGAAGACCCCAGGTCAGTCAGCATAGCAATCTAACCTACTTTATGGAGGTTATTATGAAGATAAAGTTATCCTAAGTTCCTTGGAGAACAGGTAGGATGCAAAAGTAATTTAATAATTTAAATAAGAATAGCATCAAGCCAAGAATAATAACAATCACAGAGCCACAGTAAAAGAAGAAACCACATATTGTGGAACTTTACCATCTGTATAATTCTTCAGTGTACTGGAGACTTATCAGAGTGAGGGCCTGTCAAAAACATAACAATGACCATTGCCCCACCACCCTACCCTACTAAATCTTTTGCTATCAACCTGCCCACCATATTTTTTGCATTTGTAGTCCAATATCAAAGTATTATTATATACCCATAGCCAGAGCTTCATCTGTATTCTCCCAATAACTACCAAGTGCAAACTCTTCTTGGATTAAATGCACCACTTTCTTCACAAAAACTTCACTCATCCCATTGTTCTGGTGGAAAGCATCTAGGTTGAGTAAACAAGTAGGCTTTTGGTCCACAGATGCATTCAACGTGCGATCTAGTAAAGAAACATTACTGTCTGCATCATTACTGAATTCCTGACAAAGTGTAAGAAATGGGCTCCTTTCAGAACATTTTGTTTGAGTGTAGTTTGTAGCTGGGGATAAAGTAGTAATTCTGCTTTTCATTTCTGCACATTCACGTTGCATGTTACTGAACCTGCAGTTTCTCACATTATTCAGAGATGGATTTTCCTGTAGGCTTTTGTCAACTCTATAGCTTCTTATAGCATCTGAAAGGAGAACATGTAAACTAGGACAGCAACTGTATGCCACTTTTGAATGGAGGGGTCTATTTGGTATTTGCTCTGAAACAGCAATTTGCACTGGTACAAGAGTTAGCACTCTTGTCTCTGGGTCCTGCTTTAGAAGAAAGTTATTTACAAAAGCTGTACCAGATGGCATGGCACAGTTTGAAGTATTTGATGAACACGTTTGTGAAGTACACTTCTCCTGAGAGTTACATGGAAAGTCAGAGAATAATGGCAATTTATCCATGAATGCATCCATTTTGTTTGGAAATTGGTCTTCTGGAGCAGTCTGAAGTGACGTTTTTGATTTGTCTTCATCATGCTCTTGAACATCAGATGACATGTATACTGTTATTAAATTAGAGTTCTCATCTATCTGTTCTTCAATTTCATCCTTTACGGTTATTGAGTTTTTGCTGTCTGGGTGTATTTCTCCCTCCATATTTGCTTTACATGGCATGGATGTGGATGGAATGGCATCTCTGAAAAAGTAAGTGAAGTATTTGATAATGATGAGACAATTTTAATAAATCATCAATACAAAAATCAATTCAAATGTTTTATATCATGTCAATTCTATCAAAGCAAATTATATAAATTCTTACAGAACCATCATTGACTACTAGCCACAAAGACTTAAATAAACTTTCAGTAACCCTCTGAATACAAAACAAAGTTTGAGTCCAGTGGCATTTTTAAGACCAACAAAGTTTTGTGTGCATGCATATTATTCAGACTGTCGACCATTGGTTTGATCCAGCAAGGTTGCTATTATGTCACCTTTCCTTTTTCCTGGTTAAATTTTTCTGGTTTCGCTCCTATGGATCTCTTTATTCTACTTGTCTCCTGCTACTCCCTTCTTTATGTACTCTGATCTTCACCTATGGGGATAATCCTATGATCCTTCAGACTTCTATTTTAAAAAATGTGACTGTTGCCCTGACCTGGATGGCCCAGGCAAGCCCAGTCTCATCAGATCTTGGACGCTAAGCAGGGCCAACCCTGGCAAGTACTTGAAAGGGAGACCTTCAAGGAATACCAGGGCTGGGACACAAATGCAGGCAATAGTAAGCCATTCTCTGAAATGTCCAAACCCCACTACGGGTCATCAGAAGTCAACCATGACTTCCAGGCATATAAACACACACACACACATACAAAAGAAGAAAAATGTGACTGCTAAAGAAAGACTGTGGCAGCACTGTGGATAGTTCACTGAAAAAAATATCAGTTCTGTATGCTCTAGCAGCACCATAGGAAATATCAGTGTTAGCATTTATTAAGAAATGAATTCAAAATGTAACAGCAAGTATCATTTTGTAAGTCTGCAGAATGCTCAGATTTGGAACACTGTGTACACAGTTCTGGTTTTCTCATTCCCAACAGGGTATCACAGACCTGGGAAAGGTACAAGAGAGGGAAGCTACAATGATCAAGAACTGGAACATCTTTCCCATGAGAAAACCTAAGAGACACATAGGACTTTAAGTTTAGGAAAAAAGATCAAGAATAGACATGCCAGAAGTTTGTAAAATTATAAATGGTATTTGGGAGGACTGTTCTCTTACAATCTAACAGTTCTGATTCATCCAATGAAATTAATTTAAAGTAGAGTTTAGGACAGATAAACAAGAGTACTTCTGCATCCCTTGAAGACTGTCCAGAAACTACAATCTATATACCTAATAGCCAAGTTACCCCCTCGGTGCGGATATCTAAATCCACACATCGGGGGCACTTGGGGGGCAGGGAGATTTTCCTGCACACTTGGGCAGTCCCCAGGTGTGCA
>NW_015176453.1:2235361-2270240 GCF_001447785.1 Gekko japonicus | reverse complement strand
GGGGGAGTCAGGGGGCCGGGGGGGGGGAAGAAGGCTTACCTGTGGAGCTGCTTCTGCAGATTAGGAGCCTTTAGGAAAACTCCCCCCCACAAGTATCACGGGTCCCACTTCTTGTCTATATACTAATAGCAAAGGTGCCCCCTTGCGTGCGGATATCTAAATCCGCACATCGGGGGCACCTAGGGGGCAAAGGGATTTTCCTGCACATTTGGGGCAATCCCCAGATGTGCAGAAAAATCTGAAATCTATAAAAAACTATGGGGGGGGGGATACTTAAATCCCTCCAAAAGTAAAAGAGCATTCCCTGCACATACACAGAGAATGCTCTGAGAACTGCCTCGCCACTGCCACTGGGAGGGCGAGAGAAGGCTTGGCGGGCCAGCTGCTCAGGCCTCACTGCTGCTGCCGCCGCCAACAGGGGAGGGAGAAAGCTTGGTGGGCCCGATGACTGGGAGCAGCGCAGGCCTTGCCATTGGTGCCGGAGGTGGGGGAGAAGGCTTGGTGGGCCCGACGGGAGCCGCATGGGCCTTGCCATTGGTGCGGGGGGGAGAAGGGTTGGCACACCTGGCGGGAGCTGCGCGGGCCTTGCCATGGGCCTTGCCATTGGTGCTGGGGGGGCAGGGAGAAGGCTTAGCGGGCCCGGCAGCTGGGAGCTGTGCAGGCCTTGCCATTGGTGCTGGGCGGGGGGAGAACGTTTTGCAGACCCAGCAGGAGCCGCACAGGCCTCGCTTTTGGTGCCGGTGGGGAGAGAAAACTTACCTGCAGCTGCTTCCTCCTCCTCTGTGTGAAGCTCCCCCTCACGAGTATCGCAGGTCCGCCTTCTTGTTAGTACAAAATGCTGATAGAGTGGGTCATCAAGACTATGTCACTACAGTTTTGTTCCATTTATACTGGTTTCCAGTTTGCTCCCAGGCCCTATTCAAAGGGCTGGGATTTACCAATAAAGTGCTATAGAGCTTGGAACCAGCACACCTGCTGCGACAGACTGTACTTTTTAAAAGACTTATAAGTGCTGTACCAACAACTAAAGGACTGTGAAGGGTTACTTCTTCACAGAGCCAATGAGCCTTGAGTGACAGGCTACTCTAAACAATCTGATTGGCTAGCATCAGCTCAGCAGAAAAACTCTTGAGAAAGCTGGATGCTGAGGAGATTCAGTAAGATTCCTGCCTTAACTGAGAAGAGAGGTGTACTGAGACCATCTGAGACAGAAAAAGGTGTTCAGTGCTGACAGAATCAGATTTCAACACTGACTGAATGCAGTCTGAATTTAGCATTAGCTCAGAGCAGATGAACACAGACAGAGAACTGGGAGAAGGTTTGGCAAGGAGGTTTGTGTAGTAGAATAAGACTTCCATTCAGGTAAAAGGAAAGGGGATAAATCTTCTAGAAAGAGAAGAAGATTCCCTACCCAGTCAAACAGGTAAAGTTATCTCTGAGGAGTACAGAATTTAGTCTGTAATACCTGCCTACTCCCATATGAACCTACCTGACTAGTATGGTCATCTTTGGGGACCCTGCTTCTGTTACCCCTGTTATCTAAGGTTTGATGGGTAGCAACCCTAGAAAAGGTCTTCTTGGTCATGACATCAAAACTGCAAACTTCCCTCCCCAAGGAGATTCATATGTTGCCTTCTATCTCTCTTTTCTGTCAACAGGTAAAGGCTTATCTATTCCATTTGGCAGTCACTGACCAAACTGATTTTTTTAATATATACGTATTGTTATTAAACTTGATTTTAATGTCTTTTTAAATGTTCACTGCCCTGAGGACCCTAACTGGGTAGGAAAGTAGGAAATAAATACAGCAGGCATAATCATATGATGGTCACCAACTCAGGTAATTTTAAAAACAGACTAGACAAATGCTGGCAATATCTGCCATATAGCTATTAGGGATGACAGCTAAAATAGACATTACTTCTCTGAATATGGATATAAGAGGAAATTGTTTCAAGCTGATATCTATAAAGTACATTGCTCATAATATATTAAGCAACGTAAATGGGAATGTCAGCCTGAAATGTTGGCAATGACGAACCCCAAAAGAAGTTTGTTGATGTTTTTTTAAATGATGGCGGACATGTCCACTAGCAAATCAGTATTAATTGTACTGTAAAGGATCCCTGGATATAATTTATATAGTTAGACTCTCTATTATGTCTACTGGCACATTCCAAACACAGTGTTTACCACCGAGATAAACTGGTATCCTATGTGGTAAAAGCTGCTAAAATAGCATACACAAGTTATTAGCATTACACCAAAATTCTGGCTTTAGGGAACAAACAGAAAGGGTATGGAACTATAGCTCTATGGCAAAAATAATAAATTGTATACCATTGAAAAAGACAGAAATTGGAAGCACGTTGTTCATTTGGGAATATCAGGCTCCAATCACACGCACAATTAGCCGCGTGAGAGGGATGAATTTAACGGGCACGATCACATGGACACATCTGGCAAGCATCGTGCCCCCACCCCCAACTCGTATCGCCCAGCTGATGCTGCAGAGTAAAAAAGTACCTTGGAAAATCCAGTAGGAAATTGTTTGCAATGGGCCGCAGACGGACTGTCTCCGTCTGATCACTCCAGCGCGTTCCTACTCCTACTGTCTCCTCGATGAAGCGCGCCAAAATGCACCAACAGAAAAAACCCCAGGTTCACTGCTGTCGCGCGACGGACTGTCTCCGTCTGATCACTCCAGCACGTTCCTACTGTCTCCTCGTTGAAGCGCGCCGAAATGCACCGACAGAAAACCCCCCAGGTTCACTGCCATCGCGCCTGATCATCGTAGTGGCGCGTCAAATTGCGACAGCATGAATAGCCTCGCCTCACCCCCACGTTATCTGGTACGTGTGACCGCAGCCTCAATCAATTATATTCTAATGTAACACATTGTGTTAGCTTGTTATGGAAGTAATGTGAAATGAAACGGACATAACTATTCTGCAAATTTGTGTAGTCTAAAATAAAATTTGTAGCTCTGAATACCAGATGCTGGGCCTGGGGTCTATGTGGAGGCAAACTGTTGAATTGCAGATACCCCTGATATCAGCCAACAGTGCAGTTGCTATGTTCTTATGAGCCCTTTTCAAATATTCACTTTTCGCAGTAGAACCACACATAATGGGAGTGTGCACCTCTTGATACCTTCTGTCTGTTTGAAAAGAGACAGCCTAGAGTCCAGTTAATATAAATCCTGCTTTTTTTTGAAAGAATAGTTCAGTCCACTTGCATCCTAGGGGGAGCTGTGCTGCATTCTCTAGTATTTAGGGTTTATTGAATGTTTTCTCTTCCAGTTCTCTTGTTGTCTCTCTCTCTCTGCTGTGTGTTAGTGTGTGTTTTAGTGCTTGTGCTCTGAAGGCCTCTCTGTTGTATTAGTGCCTGCAGTTAGTTATTGTCTTTCTGCAAAATCCTATTGCAGTAAATTCATTGAAAGCAAACTCCAAAGCATGGATTGGATTATTTCCTAAACTCTGCCAACATTATCACAATTTTCTTTGACTTGATAAACATGCACATTTTTCACATGCATACGGCTAAAGTATGTGCAAACACATTTCCTCAGAAATCTAGGATTCCATTCATGTGGTATGAATGTACGTGCATGGAAAGTACATGTGTTACTCCTTTCATGCAAAATGGCAACAAGTAGAAGAAGAAGAAGAAGAACAAGAAACTGGATTTATACCCCACCCTTCACTACCCAAAGGTGTCTCAGAGCAGCTTACAAACTCCTTTCCTTTCCCCTCCCCACAACAGACACCCTGTGAGGTAGGTGGGCCTGAGAGAACTCTTGACAGAAACTGCTCTTTTTCAAGAACAGCTCTTATCAGAACTACGGCTTGCCCAAGGTCATCCAGCCAGGTGCAAGTGGGGGAGTGGGGAATCAAACCCGGTTCTCCCAGATTAGAGTCCGTGCACTTAACCACTACACCAAACTAGAGGATCATGTGTAGCACACACATTCAGTTGAAACTCTGAAACAGAACATCTGAAAGGTCTAGAACATAAGAAGAAATGTACATTTGCTCAATAGGAACCTGCATAGAATGCTGAATTTAGGAAGTATTTTTAAACAGACCTAGGAACAAGTGGAAATAACAATCAGCAGGTTGACTGAGAGCCTGAGTTGCTTATAAGTATGCATTCCTTAGTGGTACATAAGGGCAGAGTTCAAACTGGCAGTTTGAAGTGGGAGGGAGTCATTGCAAAAAAGAACCGGAACAAACTGTTCCAGGTTTTCCCGGTCACACTGCGCGGACTGATGCAGGAGCATACCGGGATGAGGCGCGAGGGAGCGTTCATATTGTTGGCCCAGAGGCGCAGCTGTAAGCATAGTTTTCCTCGTGGCAGATGCCTAGGCGCAGTGGCAAACAGACAGGATCCGGCCGCTGTGGGCCATAGGAACATCTGGCGATATCACTACCCCCTCTTCAAGGCAATCACCTGTACTTTCCTGGTGCCAGAGTGAGAGTAGGAGGTCAGTCAGCATAAACAACTGGCGCACATTATTAATGCGGGCTGTTCCTGGCTTTTAGTGGTTAGCGTTCACACTTCCGGGAAGCGGAATGATGTGGGATAAATGGGCTCTCCAGGGTTTGCTACCACTTTCACCAGGTATCTTTTAAACCCGGGAGGCAAGCGCTACAAGATGGGTTGAGTACGGGTGGGGAACGCTGGACAGATGTGCCTGTGTGAACGGCCCCTTTAATCCGCTTGTGAAATGTTCCTCACACGAGCCTATATCGGGGCAAACTGCCAGTCTGAACTCGGCCAAGGTATCTCAAATGGATTCACTACAGTGGAAAACAAGGAAGCATATTAAGAAGAAAATAAGTCAAAGCTACCTTATGTTAAATACAGCATATAAAACGTTAGTATACTGTGGTCCTAACATTATGAGGATTTACTTACTTTTCCATGCCTGCATTCTGATGCAGAACAATGGGCTTAAAATGTGTTGCTGAAGAGGTGAAAGCAGTTGGCAATATGGTGCTAACAGTGTTTAAAGAAGTCAGGCAAGGGAGTGGTCCTTTCAGTGCTATCAACTTGCTTTCATTGTGAATAGGTAAAAATCCTTAATATCCAAACAGGAGGAACATAAATGGGGGGAAAAAGGAAAAAAGTATTAATTTAACCTATGAGGAAGAAAAACACTTGGGAATATACACAAACATATATCCAGCATGATTAGCAACATAAGAAGAGCAGTGCCGGACCATACCAGCGGTCTGGAGGACCAACAGGCCAAGACCTTCCCTTGAATTTGCCACGGATGGTCCTATCCACCACAAATCTATATAATCCCTTTAAAGCTGCTTATTCCTGTGGCCATCACTACATCCTCTGTCTGCAAATTGCTCATTTTAATGACTTTCTGTGTAAAGAAGTATTTCCTTTTGTCTGTCCTGCATCCACTGTCTATCAGCTTCATTGTACAAGCCGCCTGGCAACTGGCAGAGGCCCGGCGGGGGAGCTCTCTAGAAATTGCCAGAAACGCTACGGTAAACGTTTCTGGAGATGTCAAAGGAGGACAGACAGAACTTCCAGGTCCCCCCCCCAAAACTGACATAGCAGAATTGGCCCAGCAGTTATATTTTTTGTTTATTTTTCTCCCCCCACCACTCTGAGCACCACAGCAAGAGACCTGGCAATCCTACTGTGTTCTCATATTACACACATGCAAGAATAGTGGTCTTTCTGCAGAAGTACTCACCTACATTATTATCCATTGGCTTCCTCTCATTTGGAAACTCAAGAGGCAAGTTATCACAAAAAGAAGCTTCTACTTCTTTCAAATCCTAACACAAAATTGTAAAAAAAATTGCATTAAAAATAACATCTGCTATCAAGACAAATGTTCTTCTCCTCAACAGATTTACTCCCATCTAAGCCCATTGACTTCAGTGGATTTAGAAAGGTATAATCTTGTTTAGGATTGCACTGTAATCCCCCCCCACAGTTTTTGTAACAACAGCTCAACATATACAATACTTCCACAACACTTTAAGATTTCAAGAATTTTAAAAAAGTAAAAATATTCAGAAGAGGCTTAGAGCTAAATAAGTCTATTCCATCATCAGATGCAGTGAAGTGAATCCTTAGTAAGCAGGATCTTTTTTTAAATACCCAGTGAGAAGAAAGAAGAAAAATGAGAACAGTGTGTTAAGAGGCCTAGCCTGTGACATTTCTACACAAAACAGAAAAGTACACAATAAACCCAGTGATCTTTCACAGCAACTGTAATTGGTGATAACACATATTTGGGACATTTAGGCAGTACATGAATGTGAGTCTTTGATACAGTTGACAGGATATAGTATTTGGAAATGACAGCAAGGGAAAAACGTTTCTGAAAATTAAGTTCACACACCTATTTATGGAATTTTAAAAAAGAATGGACAGTCCCAATTATTATTTATTCCTTCTGTTATATTTTAAAATCAAG
Organism: Gekko japonicus; assembly: GCF_001447785.1. Classification (NCBI taxonomy): domain Eukaryota; kingdom Metazoa; phylum Chordata; class Lepidosauria; order Squamata; family Gekkonidae; genus Gekko; species Gekko japonicus. Next base: position 2,263,786 of record NW_015176453.1, on the reverse strand, counting down.
ACTTTTAATATTACTTAGAGCTACTTACAATGTTCAGCCAAGCCCCACGAAAAGAATTACTTCTGCTATTGACAAATTTTGCTTGAACAAACTCCATAGAAATGTAAACATTTCACACACACACACACACACACACACACAAACCCTCATACCTGAAAGGCTGCTTTGTTCAAAAATGTCAGCACTTTCTTGCTGTTTACACCCTGTTCCAGCAGAGAGCTATCACATGTCTAGAAATATGAAATACCATGTTGAACTGTTACTATGAATGCCCATTTACTCCATAAAGAAAAAAGTTCTTCAAAATATTTTATTCATTTTTTAATTTAGATAAATTCATTAACTTTATTAGAATTCATTTGAAGTTAATACATTTCAATATATTTTTAAAAACTCACACATTTGTTCTCAGGGGAGCTACTCAGCCAAGAAAGAGGGTATAATTACGTACCACTTAATTTGAGGTTACAAAAAATGTTCAAGGTTCATCTTTGCTACTAGAATAGTATGTGGGAATGAAATCTTTTTTAGTAAATCACCTTAATTGCTTCTGCCAGGGAAAGCCTGTCTTCCGACTTTCTTCTTGCCATATTCAGAAGAAAATTCTTCAGTTTCCTTGGCAACACCAGTTTGTGATCAGGTGGAAAATTATATTTTGCTGTTCTCCACAAAATTGCAGCAATACAGTAAATACAAACCTGTTGAAGATGGCATAGCAGAAAAGCACAAAGATGTCACCAGACAACTCCCACTCAGGAGCAAAGACATATACTTACACATCAGTACTGACACAGGGCCAGACATTTACAAGAAGCACAGTCCACAAACAGTTGTCCTGACACTTTTGCCAGGATCAGCACAGGCAGCTGAGCCCTGGCAAGTCTCAGGCATACTGGAGATCAGGAAACAGTGGAGCATAATTACAGGCTTTTCTATACGACTGCTGCACATATGCCACAAGAACATATTGGCTGTGGGTGGGACACTCTCACAAATGACTTTTCTGGACCATAGCACAAGAGCCCACCCATGTGCAAAAGAAAAACAGGGAGAGAGCTAGATACATGCTGCTGCACAAAAGGAAGCATACAGCCTCCAAAGGTAAACAGGGGTATCCCTTTGCAACATTTCTCACAACTCGAAGCACCACCTTGAGTTGTTCAGTTTACATGCAACCAATGCACATTTATCGCACCAAAAACTGACTGTGTAGAAAGAAAGTTCTTTGAAATAAATTTCAGCCTTTGAGTAATATGAAAAAAATGACAATTAGCATTAGCACCGTTAGTGTCATGAATGTTAAGACGGGCAAAACAATTCATTCCCTCCCACACACACACACCATTGTCTTTATGCTCTCAGAATGGAGGCTGGGTCAAAAGATACAGTTATACTCACAGAGTTTTGGACAAGAATGTGAAATTAAACCTGAAAGAGTTCTTCTTGTCAAGAAGTTGTACATAAGAACATAAGAGACGCCAATGTTGGATCAGGCCAAAGGCCCATCCAGTCCAACACTCTGTGTCACACAGTGGCCAGAAATACCAGTGCCATCAGGAGGTCCACCAGTGGGGCCAGGACATTAGAAGCCCTCCCATTGTTGACCCCCCCCAAGCACCAAGAAGACAGAGCATCACTTGCCCCAGAGCCCCTATCTATACCTTGTGGCTAATAGCCACCGATGGACCTCTACTCCATATGCTTATCTAATTCCCTTTTGAAGCCGTCCATGCTTGTAGCCGCCACCACTTCCTGTGGCAGTGAATTCCATGTGTTAATCACTCTTTGGGTGAAGAAGTACTTCCTTTTATCCGTTCTAACCCGACCGCTCTGCAGTTTCATGGAGTGCCCACGAGTTCTTGTATTGTGAGAAAGGGAGAAAAGTACCTCTTTCTCTACCTGCTCTTTCCCATGCATAATCTTATAAACCTCGATCATGTCACCCCTCAGTCGTCTTTTCTCCAAGCTAAAGAGCCCTAAGCGCTTTAACCTTTCCTCATAGGGAAAGTGTTCCAACCCTTTTATCATTCGAGTTGCCCTTTTCTGCACTTTTTCCAAAGCTATAATATCCTTTTTAAGGTGTGGTGACCAGAACTGCACACAGTATTCCCAATGAGGTCTCACCATTGATTTATATAGGGGCATTATGATATTGGCTGATCTGTTTTCAATACCCTTCCTAATAATCCCCAGCATAGCTTTGGCCTTCTTTATTGCAGTCACACACTGTCTTGACATTTTCAGTGAGTTATCTACTACAACTCCAAGATCTCTCTCTTGCTCAGTCTCTGCCAGTTCAGACCCCATCAATGTGTATTTATATTTAGGATTTTTGGCTCCAATGTGCATCACCTTGCACTTGGCCACATTGAACCCCATTTGCCACTTTGACGGCCACTCACCCATCCTCGACAGATCCCTTTGGAGTTCCTCACAATCCTCACTGGTTTTCACCACCCTGAACACCACCCTGTACAAGGATGGCAATAGAACCTATCTATTATAACTAAAGGCGTGCATGGGGGAAAAATCAGTATTTTTCGGGTCTGGGTAAACCAAACCCAAAGAATACCTGTAAATACCGATATTCCTGAGTCCCAAGTGAAGGGGGAGTGAAACTGACCCACTCTCCCTCCCCTGCGCTTCCCAAGCTGGGTGCTGCAGCAGGCTGACTGGGGAAGTGAAGACAGATTGGGGAGGCTTTTAAAGATGCCTCCCCTTTGCTTCCTCATCTGGCCCCTGTGGCAGGCCAGCTGGGGAAGCAAGGACAGATCACGGAGGCATCTTTAAATGCTGTCCCTTGCTTCCCCAGCTGGCCTGACAAGGTGGTCCAGCTAAGGAAGCGAAGATGAGGCATTTAAATATGCCTCCCTGATATTTCTTTGCTTCTTCAGCCAGCTTGCCAAGATGGGCTGCCTGGGGAAGTGAAGAAAGATCAGGGAGGGATCTTTAAATGCCTCCCCTTCACTTCCCCAGCTGGTTTGCCAAGGTCTTCTCTGGAGTCGTGCTGTAGTGGTGGCACAATCTCTCCATTGTACTCTATGGGGCCATAAGGTACAATGGAGAGATGGCATGACTCCAGAGAAGGGGTTTAAAGTTTAAGACCCTTCTCTCTTGAGTTGTGCCGCAGTAGCAGCATGATCTCTCCACTGTACCCTATGGGGAGATCATGCCGCTGCTGTGGTGTGACTCCAGAGAAGGGGTTTAAAAGACCTCTGCCTGAGACCCTGGACAGCTGCTGCCAGTCTGAGTAGACAGTACTGACCGTGATGGACAGATTGTCTGATTCAGTATAAGGCCGCTTCATGTGTCCATGTGTCTGTCAAATGTCAGAAACGTTCTATTTATATCAATTAAAAATCCTTCTGCTGCTTTTTACTTGAATTCAAATACATAATAACTGAGATATTGGCATTAAACAAAACTTTAGCTTTTTTAGGGTTTTAGAGGCATTTCTTTTAACATTAGGGAACAAATGTGCTTGTAAACATGACCATCTTTGCAGATCAGACATGTAGTTGCTATTTTCTTTAATTATGTACTTCCAGTTACATTAGATCTTATCAACATAATACACTACCTTTTCAGTAACAAAATCATCTTCCGCTGTCTCAGGAGCCAAGTAAAACATATCATACGATCCTAATGACAAAAGAAAAATCACCAAAAAATGTATGCACTTGTTTTAATATTGCTAAAACATAAATGTAGTGTAATGAAATAAGTAGCATGCATTTACCTTCACTTTCACGTGCAGCAAACAGAACACTTCCATCACTATTCATCAACACGGAGTCTAAACACAAATATGCTGAAAAATAGGTAATAAAAAAGTAACAGAGCTCAGAATCTTACAGAAGTTTAAAATGTGGCTGGATTAAGCTTTGGTATAAGGATGTCTGCCCTCACACAACAGATTGAAAATCCAATTCATACATCATCTGAAGTAAATAACATTTCATCTGCTCAGCACCTTGAGAGACTCTTCCACCCCTCCCAGATGTTATATCTGGGTGTATCCAACCATGCATACTGTAAGAAAGCACTACCCACAATCCTCCCAATACATGTAATTGACATCTTGTTTGAAACTGGAATCATGCATATGACACGTAATGTCTGGGGGAGGGGAATTAAGGTCTGCATTCAGACATTATGATAAATCATGGTTTGATCAAACCTGGTGATTCTAAGCTTGGGAAATTCCTGGAAATTAGAGGGTGATAAGAGATTTGAGGGTGCCATACAGCTCACCCTCTGGAGCTGCCATTTCCTCCAGGGAAACTGATATCTGGAGTCTGGAGATAGTTGTAATGATAGAACTTGAGATTGGTTACCCTAGTTAGTGACAGCCAGCTTGGTGAAGTGGTTAAGAGCAACGAACTCTAATCTGGAGAATTGGGTTTGATTCCACATTCCTCCCTATGAAGCCAGCTGGGTGACCTTGGGTAAGTCACAGCTCTTTCAGAGCTCTCTTGGCCCAAAAAATAAGTCCAACTCGCCACCCAGTGGTGCATAATGCTAAAGGGCTAAAGCTTCAGGCTGCCAGACAATCTTTGGCTCTCCTGGCTACTCTACACACATTGCCATTTATTTATTTGTATTATTTGTATTTATAGCTTGCCCATCCCACAAGTGGGCTCAGGGCGGGTTACATCATAATGAATTAATTACCCTAGCTGGTTGTATTATTCCAATAAAGATGGTTTAAATGGGGATTTCAAACCAGAGTTTGCTGCCCCTTATAGCCACCTGCCCACAAAGATAGCACAAAAGGGATGACGTCTTCCTGCCGGGAGACAGGAGAGAGGCAGCAGATAAAGCAGGGAGTTGTTATTTACATCTGGCAGACAGCGTGCAACACAAACTACAGTTTATCATGTCATCTAAATAAAGCTAAATGGTTTTTAAAAGGGCTGAATTGAAATGAGTGTAACATAATCAGCAAAAGAGAAGATAAAAGCAGTTAAAAAGTACTTGAGCTCTGCAGGCACTCCAGCATGAAGGCAGGAAGGAATAAATGGCCTTAGCCTACAGAAAAGATTTTGTAATATCGTAATGTGGTAATTTGACCCAACAATGGAATATAAGCTGAAAAGGGCACATCCATTTCCCCCCCCCCTCACATAATGTGAATACCACCAAAACACTGCTATCTTAATCCTTCCTAACTGAAGAGGATCCATATTTTGTTTTTTCTCTTTTAACACCCTCATCTAAGTAGGGACTCATAAGGCTTCCACAGCCACCAGGGTTGCCATACAAATAGGGATCCTGTTCAACTAGGAAATGTGAAGAGATCAGTGCTTTTATAGAGGAGGGGGGAATGGCCAGGCCCCTTTTATTCCATCATTGGATCAGATTACCACATTATATTACATGGGCTTCAATGCTTCCCTCCCCCTTTTCAATCCTCTCACCCAATTTCATCAGTGGCAAAGTGAGTTCAATATGCCAAGTGCCAAAAACAAAGTTAAAATGAAGGCAGTAATATCCACACAAAGAAGGGATCAATAGTCATTTACCTCAAAGGGTCAGGAGAACAAGGTTAGGGCACTAGAACTGCCAGTGCTCAAATACAACAGCACAGCTGCCCCAGCATCAAGAAGCATGTCACAGAAAACTCATGCCAGCTGACAACCATGACTGTATACAAGAGCATCCCCCCAAGTGTGTATTAAGCATAGGAAAATCAAGTCTCCAGAAAGCACCAAGGTCATCCCTACTAACCTAACAATACCACCTCCCTCAAACCCTCACATCAAAATACTGTCATCGTAAATGAAAACCTACGATATATATTCTACTTCCCCACAATAAACCCAGCATTAAGTAGCTGTGTAAGAGCACCCAGAACCACGATAAACCATCTTCCTTTGCAAAAAAGTTGACAGCATATGGAAAGTGACTTTATGGGCATCGTAAAAGAATATGTGCTGAATTATTGACTTTACAGTTTGTTTATAACCATTCCGTATTGATTTGCGTCTATGCCATTGCACACTTCACAGCATGCCTAAAATTCTTGCCTAAAAATATTTACAGGAAACAGACTAGCATGTAAAAGGGGGGGGGGTATTCTTAAGTCTGGCAACACAGTGTCCTGTAGATTTCTTCTCAGGCTGCATGGCAGTAGACACAACCAAAACCCAACGTTCAAATATGTTTGATGTACAGAACACTGAGGTATCTTCTGGCTACCTGCAGATGGGAATCAGCGTGAGATTCCATGGGGCACTCTTAACTCCTCTCACTTCCCAAACTGCCCCTCAGACTGGACACAATCTACAGTGAAAGACCAGTGTATACCTCCTGTATGCCAATTCACTCTGTCCTCCCAAAGGACCCAGCCAGCTTTATTTGCAGAAGGATGACATTAATGTCAAGTTTAAGTAAATATATAAATTCAAAGGAAATTAATAATGGTCTTACCTGGATAATCTGTATAAGCTTCCAGAGCAAGCAAACATTCATAACATAAAGCCCATAGCTCATAGTCTTTCAGTGGTTTACCATACCGTGTTAAGAGATGTTTCAGAAAAACCCACTGAAAATAAAATGTTAAGGACAGTTAAGGTACAAAAAGCATTGCTAAAGTTATACTCGTTTCAAAGAATGCATGTCCATCTTGTGTACATACTCATAGTCCATTGCACACTGCCTTGACCCAGGATTTCCCTGCCTAGAAATTCTGTGCTGGATCTGAAGGCATATAAGGCATCTCTGCCCACAGAAGGACTATTTTAAACCCCACACTCACACAAGAAAAGAGAAACTAAATCCATGGACGTTCTCTGCTTCCATGGCTGGAAGCTATTATACAGCCTATTATAAAAGGTAAAGGTTCCCTTGCTCGAAAGCCAGTTGAATCCGACTCTAGGGTTGTGGTGCTCATCTCCGTTTCAAAGCCGCTGACCAAAGACGTTTCCGTGGTCATGTGGCCGGCAAGACTAAACACCAAGGCGCACGGAACGCTGTTACCTTCCCACCAAAGTGGTACCTATTTATCTACTTGCAATTTCTTGCTTTCGAACTGCTAGGTTGGCAGGAGCTGGAACTAGAGACGGGAGCTCACTCCGTCATGTGGCAACTCGGGTCTTGAACTGCTGAACTACCGACCTTCCACAGCCTGCAGTTCAGCGTCTTAACCACTTGAGCCACTGCACAAACTCTTGGACAAGTATATGTAGAACAGCACTAGTGGCTATATTCTTTCGGCTTATGGTTCTTTGTATCCAGCCCTCTGTTGTTCCTCCCATTTTTCTTGAAATGTTATGAAACACTTATGTGTTTGATATGGAAACAAAGCATTTAATATAGCCATAGCTTTTACTCTTTATCAATAGTGTACACGTGGATACTTCTCACTAGACATAACTGAGAATTGCAATACACAGGTGACTGCAGAACTCCATATTTAATTACTTGCGCCTCAAATTTGTTTTAGATTTAAAAAATGAATTATGACCTAAAAACACTGAAAGAAAGAGATTACTTATTCAGTACTTCTGCCTCTTGACTAGATACACTATTTATAACCATCTATGAGTTATAGTACTATATAAAGACAATATCACTTGCAGCTCTGTTAAAATATAATATACTGCTGGTTCCATTGAAGATCCTTTGTTATAGCATCTTGGGAAACTAGTGAAAGATACCTGGTCATCACTTGCACATTAACGGTAGAGATAGTCAAGCAATTAGCAAGCATATCAATTGTCAATACCTCCAATATTGCAGCATATATAGAAACAGGCCCTAAGCTTCTAAAATTCATATTATCCTTGTAATGCTAACACAAGTGGAGAGTAGGGTTTTTTGTTGCCCTGAATCAAACCCCAGGTATCTTCTTCGTAACACATCACTGTCTCTTCATCTGTATCTCTCATCCCCAAGTTGCCAGCACTAAAACATGATCTATCTTGGCAGTTGTGCTTTGTGCATCTTCCTTTAAAGTCTTCATTGTCACTTAAAGCTCTCCAAGCAACAATGATATGAAAAGATTAGTATTTTGTGGGAAACCTATTATTGAAGAAATGTACAGAACATTACTAGTGGTTAGCAGGTTCTCAAGTTCTATTATTGTCTGATACCATGGCTCGGATCCTGTGGAGAATTTCCTCCAATGCAAAGGAAGGGAATTTTCTCCGATTCGTCCCTCTTGCTGCAGACCTTCGATGCACAGCATACTGTTTCTGGAGGTCCCCTGTCCCTCAGGATAAACATTTCAGGGATCATTTTGTGCTGCAGTGGGAGAAGGGACGAGGGAAGTCCCATTTGGCTAGCAGAAATCCCTGCTGTCAGCACACATCTGCTTGGTTGATCATTGTGAGTTTACAGATTTGATTGCTGTTATATTGATTACACTAATATTACACCTTTCTGTTTTTAAAAAATTCAAGGCAGCTTACAAATACAAACGGAGGAAACCACATATAAGGGCCTTGCTGTCTCTTCCTCCCTCTCCTGTCACCCAAACCCTACATCAAGGGGCAGGAAAAGCACCTCTGGAGTGGCAGTGAACTGCAAGGGAGCAAGCAGCAGACAGGTCTGCACATTCTGTCCTGGGTGCAGCTGTTGCCGTACCCACCCCACCCTTTCCTCTCATCATCACATCAGCACAGAAGTGATGACACAAGGGCAATCATACTAGGAGACCCCCTTTTCAGCCATTCCAGCTGAACCATAGTGTAAAAAAACATGTTAAAGGACTAAAGGGTAGAAAGAAATGTGGATCTTAAGTCCAACCCCTACCCAGATGTTCATATGGATACTTCATCCTCAGCCACCCCACACCTCCTCCTTTGAACCAGATCAAATGACGTCTTCTCAGAAGAGAAATCCTTGGAAGCGCATTATGTCAAAGCTCCTCCAAACAGTGGGGGCACCCTGCTGTTCACAGAAGGGGGGAAAGAAAGTGGCCAGTTGACCCGTCAACCTTGTTCTCCCTCACTCTCCTTCTGCAGAAGAGCTGGATGTCAATGGACTCTGAAGGGAAGATTTTATCTCACTCGTAAGCTGCCTCAGGGGCTTTAGTCAAAAGGCAGTATATAAATATTTTCCGTAAATATAATGTTACGAGACTGCTCATTTAGTAGCATGGTTTCAAAGAGTTCATAGCATTGGGCATGAACAAATACATCAATTTCATACAACAGTAATTTTTCTGCTCTTTATCACTCTAAAGAAATTTGCCATGCGTAATTGTTGCAAATTGACTTTGTGGCATAGAACTGATAGAAATCTTTCCACCAGAAATAGTCATCCTTCATTCTATGCATCTTTGTAATCCTGAGACAGGTTCAAATACTTCTGACCTAAAAAAAATCCAGGCATCTTTTTACTCTTGGTTGCATACAGTCCAAACCAATGCTTTAGTTTTCAGACAAGGAAATAATAATTGCAGCTCTTCTTGAATGCCTACTTGTTTTTTGCTTTTCTAAAAACATAGTAAACATAATTTTATTTGGAGATTAATCATCTGCTAAAATGCTGCTATTTTCAGATATTCTTTCCATGTACATGTGTGAAATCAAAGGCACTGAGAACACAATCAATTTTGAATCATCAGGTAAGAGAAGATACAGGAGAGAACGGTCCCGGACAGGAGAATTTGTTTGCATGTACGAGCAGTGGTCATTTCGTAGAAAAAGAGGTGCAGGCGCTCATTAGCATAACTCATTAGCATAACTCATTTGCATATGCCACACCCCCTGACCTCACCGGAAGTGTGTCAGAAGGCAAAACCCACCGCTCAGACTCCACTGGACTGTTTTGGATTGCTAGCTATTGGGAGAGAGGGGAACGTGCAGCGAAGAGAAGGGAGAGCTTCTGCCTGAATAAACCTTGGTCTTAAAGGTGTCACTGGACTGTCATGGACCGGGCCCCCGGGGGGGGGGGTTCTGCAACTTACCTGGCTGCTTCTTGCTCTGACTGAGGGCTGCTGGGAGCAGGGGGTGGGGCTTGTTGCCCATGCCCGCCCCCCGTGCTCTTTACTGCCGGAGTGCCACTCCTGTGCGCTCCTGCAGGAAATGACCCCTGTGTACGAGTCCCTAGCATCTAGGAAGAGAGCTAGTCAGGGGTCGGTTCCTGCTGGAGCTCGCTGGTACGGCGCTCCGCCTGTCAGAAGCCCAGGGGGTGGGGACATAAGCCCGCCCCCTGCTCCCAGCAGCCATCAGTCGGACCAAGGAGCAAGCAGCAGGGAGGTAAGGTCCCATCCCCAAGCTCCCCGGCGGAGGCCTTGCTTGGCCTGGACGGCCCATCCCCAAACTCCCCGGCGAAGCGCAAAGGCGCTCCGTGGGGAAAACTCTCCCCCCCGTCTCTGGCCAGCCACGCCCCCCCCGTCTCGGGCCAGCACATCCCCAAGCTCCCCAGTGGAGCGCAAAGGCGCTCCGTGGGGAAAAATCCCCCCTCCGTCTGACAGACAGTGGGAGGGTTTCTGGTATTATAGCCCCACTGTCGGACCTCCTGGGGGCAGCTGGTATTTTTGGCTGATGTGTGACACAGAGTGTTGGACTGGATGGGCCACTGGCCTGATCCAACATGGCTTCTCTTATGTTCTTATGTCTGGCGCAGTGATGCTCTGCATTTTTGGTGCTTGGGGGGCAAGAGTGGGAGGGTTCCTGGAGTTTTGGCCCTGCTGGTGGACCTCCTGAGGGCACCTGGTGTTTTTGGCCACTGTGTGACAGAATGTTGGACTGGATGGGCCATTGGCCTGATCCAACATTGGCTTCTCTTATGTTCTTCTGGTCTATAAATTAAATAATCATCATCATCTTGTGAGGCAAGGTAAGGCTGAGAGACTGTGATAGTCCAAAGGTCACCTGCCAGGCTTCCATAGCTGACACACTTCCGGTGATGTCAGGGGGTGTGGCCTTATGATACACTTCCGGTGATGTCAGGGGGTGTGGCATATGCTAATGAGTTATGCTAATGAGCTCCGGCAGCTCTTTTTCTACAAAAAGACCCCTGGAGCTAGTGATAAGTCCTCTACCTGATACTACAGAGCCCACATGTCCAAAATAAGCAATATTATGCTACATAGGGACCAATGGTCTGCAATAATAGGCACTCCTACACATAGATTGACATGCCATGGTTTCAATAACAACACAAAACAGAACTTAAAACCCAGAATCCTCCCTTAAATGACCATGAAGCTCTCAAGGGACATCACAAAACCCATAACTGTTGTTGTTTCTGTCTGTGCCATTCAGCTTTTAAGACTCAGTCCTGAAGTACCTCTGAGATGTTCCAAAAGCCTCTTGCTGGGAATACTTGAAAGCCAGAACAGCATTTACTGGATTTGAAGTCAGTAATGTGAAAACTACCACAGATGGAGAGATTTCAAATAGGTAAAATGTTTAAAGGACTAACACTTGAGCAGTCTATCAAGTAAACCAATATATATATTAAGTATTTGCTCCAGGAAAGAAGGAGCTGAGCATGAGAATATAGAAATCTTATACTGCAAATTACAGAATTCTCCTGTTCAGGAATTTGTAGTCCAATTTATATGTTTATCCAAGTGACAAGTATCCAAATGGTACTACTACTACAATACCCATACTAATGAAAAATGTATCCTGTACACTGAATGTATTTGTTAATACTGACATTCCCCAGACGACAAAGATACTCATTTCTTAATCGTTCTTTTTGGGAATTAATGGGAAACACTGTTCAAATAGCCTTCTACAAAATCTGAATCAATTTCCTAACAAGCATCATTCAGGGGCCAAGATGACTGTTACACCATCTGAAAACGGCATTTTTTTCCTATTATAAATTCATTATCTGACTTGGTTTTTCATTTCAGTCACAGTGTAAAGGTCTACGTGATGGCAGAGTGATAGATTGAGGGCTGAAGTTGTGATTACAAAAGCCATAGCAATTGCACAGAAAGAGATGAGACACCAAGGCTGCGGCCACACACACACACACAAAATCCACTTTCAATGCACTTTCCAATTGGATTTTGCCAGTTTACACTGTAAAATCCAGTTGGAAAGTGCAATGAAAGTGAATTATTTAGTGTGTATGAACACAGCCCAAGACTACAATGAAATTACATTAGAGAAAAAGGATTCTGGTTCACTTAAACTGACAAAGTAATTAAAAATACAGCTTTGAAGCGAATAGGTGAATGGGTTTTGCAATGCAAATGTGAAGCAAAGCACAAAGGATTAAGGAAGCAAGATTATGGCATTAATACAGAAGGGTGGGGGGGGGTAGTGCCAGGTAAGCATTGTCTTCTGGTACAAAATAGAGCATCCAAAATAACAGCCTGGACTTGAGTGATCACATCGTACTCTAAACAAACACAGCTTCCAACATTTCTCTGCACTGCCATGAAAGGTATAATGCCACCAGCATTGCACAGACAAAACCATCCACTACAATGAAGAGAATGCGGAGCCTCTATTCTCATGGTAATTTGGAGGCACACTGAAAGCCCCATTAAAGGTTTAGATCCATTTGAACTAGGTGACAGAAATAACAATACAATTTTTGCCAAAGGGTTTTATAGATTTTTAATTACTGGCATTAGTATGCCATTATAAATTTTTTTTAGTTTGATTCAGTAAAGAGTTTGAAACATTAGTGGCACCAAAGTCTTAAAGCCGTGCAGTTTGTGTCATCAAAAGTCTTGATAAACCTGGATAAATGGGCATGGATTACAATGAACCTTCAGTTAAAGTAATGGTACTAGTCAGGGGTCATTTCGTAGAAAAAGAGCTAGGGGAACTCATTAGCATAACTCATTAGCATATGCCACACCCCCTGACATCCGGGGCCCGGCGGTGGACCTGCAAGGCCAGCGGGAGTGCGAGGAAGCCCCGCCAAGGCCCTCCCTGGCCCCAGGCAGGCAGGGGTAGGGAGAGGCGGGGAGGAAGCAACTTATCCTCCCTCTTCTCCTGCCTCCTCCTGGCTGAATGAGGGCTGGAAGCGGGGCGACCAGAAGCAGGGGGCGGGGCTTCGTCATGTGCCCCGCCCCCTGCACCTCACCCGGGGGAACTGCGTTCCCCCCCGAAATGACCTCTGGTACTAGTGCTTGTGACAGTTTACTCCATCATTGCTTTGCCTTTTCTGATGTTCTTCATTGAGACAGTTATATGGCATACATATATATCAACTGAAACTATTATATGCAATGTTCCCTCTAAGCTGTGGAGTCTTGTGAGCAAAAATTCTACTTTGTGAGCTACTAGCATTAAAGTTGTGAGCAAGCTATTTGGCTACTGTATACATTAGTTTGCTCTGGAGCCATCCTCTTCCTGAGCTGAGACAAAAATGTGTGAGCCGGAGGCTAAAAAACTGTGAGCTAGCTCACACTAACTCATCTTAGAGGGAACAATTAACTACAAGAAAATCCATGAAGAAACACTGGCCTAATAGTAAGGCCTTTGGTAGAGATCAGTCAGATAACTCCTGCCATTCAAGATGCAAGAATTATGCATTGCAGAGACCACTGCACACCTTCCCTGATTTACTTTGCCAGTGCCCTCAGGTGCTGCTAGACCCATAGGGAAGTTTATTTTTTTCTTTTTGGTGAGTACTGTGTGTGTGAATAAGCATGGAAGTCATGGTTGACTTCTAGCAACCCCTAGTGGGGCTTGGATGTTTCAGAGAGATGGCTTGCTATTGCCTGTCTCTGCATCCCGCCCCTGGAGGTCACCCGTCCAAGTACTTGCCAGAGTTGGCCCTGCTTAGCTTCCGAGATATATGCCTGTTTTGTCTACCATTACTCTATAGTATCCCAGGGGTAATTTAAACCAGGGGAATGGTATAGTGGGGGAAAAGATTCAAAATTCTCACTTTGCCCTGCACTGACGAAACTGTTTGAGCCCTCTACATGGAAGGTAGAGGACATATGAGCAGTATATTTATAGCTTCCATTTTACAAGGACTGAATTACATCAGTAAGATGCTTTAGAATTCTTCCATATGGCAGCTCTTATCATAAACCAAGTCATTGACATGGAATCATTCACTATTGTCAGGGCACTTCTCTCATAAATCTGTTTAGACATTTACATTAGCGTGGAGCAAGGGCATAATAAGGCACTTTGTACGACATGCCATTCAGAATGACATCACCTTAGTTATAGGTACAAACAAGCCAACCCAGGACACAAGTTCCTGGAAAACTAATGGTAAATAAGTGACTTCAGTTCTGCCTGCAGCCTATTACCTGTGATTTATTCTGTCTGAACAGCGGTTTTATTCTACATTACTGTCATACATTGCAGTTAACCATGCACCTTGCTCACCAATGACCCTTGCTACTAAAACCTTTTGGTAATTAAGAAAAATCAGCTAATTCTTGGTATTCATTTTAGCAGGCTGTTTCAGTTTAAGTCACACACAAAACTTGGAAAGTAACCCACTTCCCCTAACCCATAACTAAGTTCCTTCCATGTCATACAAATCAGGACAATTTTTCAGTTCAAGGTTTGTGTCTACTACCTGCTCATTGCTTTTCTTTTCTGTCTCCCTGCCTCCATCTCGTTCATCTTCAATATAGCAGTCTTTCATCTCAGTGCAATTGTGTTCTGGATAATTTAAGATGCCTGATCCACATCCATTCACACTGGTCGCTGTTAATGCTGTAGTTGGTCTGTTAATACGTAGAAAACTGAGTTCACTTGCCCATGGAGAAGTTTCAGCACAGTATTCCCATGCCAGCACTTGGGGGCCTATAGCCAAGTTGTCTGGTCTATTTACCATGCTGCTGTTATCTGAACTTTGAGAAACTGCAGGACTGTATGTAAAAAGGTCTGTGTCTTTGCCAACACAGACTGGCATGTACAGTTGATGAAAAGAAGATTCCTCTTCATTAATATTCGACTCCTCAAAATATTCTGCTTTTAGTCCTAGCTGATTATTGGTATCACACAGACTTAATTTTCCCTCTAAAGCAGTATGCTCATTATTAGTGATTACAGAGAACAACTTGGGTTTTAATGGATGTTTCTTCATTAGCGGCCCACTGTGTGTTACAGAAGGGAAGAAAATACTTGGGTCTGTTTCAAATTCAGATGTTAGCTTTGGAAATGTTTTTATTTTTCTCATGCTGTTCTTTGCGAGTACATCTCTCTCCAAGTCACTTGGTTGCAGTTTTGTGGCCAGAGAATTCACGTACTTGTTGTTATGTTTTATGTTTTCCCCCTCACTGTATTTTGTAAGCTGAGCTGAAACACGTTGACAGTAGAATCTTTCACTCACTGTGTTGATTTGAATTTCTCCTATATCATCTTTTCTGTCATTCACAGTGTACACGCAAGAAAAGTTTCCACTACCAACAGTTTTCAGGTCTTCCACTTGCAGAGAAAAATTTTCTTGCTTGCAGTTATTTTTAATAGAGCACTGTTCACAGGGTGAAATCCATTCATAAACTTTCCCCTTCTGTAAGTTATCACAACTGTCTGGATGGGGAAAAAAATAAGACATTCTCATTTAAAAAATTGTCAGTCCATTTTCTCACTGTTCCCACCACACACAAAGCACAAAAAGCTTTCACTGATGTTACATGAGAGTTCTACGATGCCTTGACATTGCATTACCGCTTATAAAAGAGACGCCTACCAAATACAAAGTGGTGAGGTCGAAATAATAAGTAACTTTAAATGGTTGGAATGCATCTATTATGCTGTAGCCTCCCCTTTGGGAGATTCCTTATTTGATGATGAACAACTCTGTGCCAGGTAGCATCTGGCTACATAGCTATTGCCAGCAGAGTAGCTCCATTCATTTACATACTGGCCCGATAAACCGAACTCACAAAACCAACACAGTACCACAGATTTCAGCACTGCACTTATGCAGTAGCTATGCTTTATTCTCAACAGTTGTCAGCTCAGCAGTTCATTGGATGGGGCCCTAATACAAATATCTAAAAATGGGAACTATTAAAAGGAAAATTAAATTTAAAAGCTGAAGGAAAAAATAGGTTTTTGGCATAATTTTTTTAACTTAATATGGTGAAAAAAGGAACTAGAGAGTTACTCCGGCAGACTATAAAAGTGGTTCTTGATTTCTAAAATATCTAAAGAACATAAGGGGTACCTTGAAAGGTGTCACAAGATTCAATTGAAAGCACTCTTCTTCCAATAGCAGAGAGGCATTGACAAGCATCGCTTGAGGAAGAATACTTCATTTTCTCTTTACACAATGATATGACAGTCTATAATGACAATTGTACAGTAAAGCATTTAGTAATTATCTCACTATCATAGATGGCATGAGTCCAACGACGGGAGAGATTACTACGCCCTAGGAAACATCTAGTGTTTTGCATCTGTGAAGCAAGCAATTAAGGAACTCTAAGATGCCATAACTTCTCCTGACCCTTACATTTCCAGAGAATTAGGAATCAATTTGAAATGCAGTGTTTTAAAATACTTTATACATGCTCACAATAAGGGGAACATCCAATCTCCTAGCAACCAATGTAGCCTTATTCCTACATGACAATTTCCAGGTCACTAAAATAAGAACAAGATCAAACCAAGTGTTTGCAGATTTGTGCTCCTAAAATTTATCATTTAATCTTTATTGTATAATCTTTTATTATGAGCAGTCCCATAATATTTGATCCAATGAGATGGGTCAGTTAAGTCACATTTTCTATTAATAATTATCCCAGTGGCGGCAGCAACAGCCACCAACATAGACAGTGATGGCTAAAACACTTTTACTTTGTTTCACTGTACTGCATAGAGCTAGTTCCCTAAATCCCTTTCTGTGTTGTATCCAACTGCTCAGTTACAACATGGCCTTCTGGATCACAGGTAATAACTGCCCCCAAAAACCTGGGTAGCCTCCTCCAAAGCAATGAAATGCTGTAGATGCCTCCAGCACATTTGGAACAATCCAATTCATCTCTGAATATATGTTTTTATGAAAGGTATTTCCATGGTCTCACACACAGGTATTCAACTGGTGGGTCAGGACTCAGAAATCGGACATAGGTTGACCTAAGGTGGGTGGCAGCAGTGATGGTGAAAGTGGAAAGTGCCATTAAGTTGCATACAACTTATAGTGACCCCTTAAGAGCCAAACAGAGGCAGGCACTCAGAAATCGGACATAGGTTGACCTAAGGCAGTGATGGTGGAAGTGGAAAGTGCCATTAAGTTGCATACCCCTTAAGAGCCACACAGAGGCAGGCATTGCCACACAGTTTGCCATTGCCTGCCTCTGTGTGGCAACCCTGGACTTCCTTGGTGGCAGGCCCATAGCCAGAAATTTTTGTTAGGGGGGCATTTTAATTCCTCAGGGAGCACTTGGGCACTCACTAATTCAATTACAGGTAATTTAATTAACACTGCCATTGCCTGCCTCTGCTCCAGCTGCCCTCTGCCTCCCCTGCCTGCCTCCCTGGCAGCTAAGCCAGAGCCCCAGCAACCTCTGAATCAATCTGAGTTATGGAGGCATGGGTGGGGAGCATGGCTGAGGCTGCCTCTTGATCAGGGGCCGGCCCAGAAAAAGGTGCGGTGCAGGGGGGAGGAAAGGAGAAGCAGCGGCAGCGCAGGGGGAGTTCGCGGCGCCCGCTGTCACATCTTGCCAGAGAGTCAGGCAGCTGGGCCGAAAGGAAGTTGTGGGGTCTTGGCAGGAAGTCGAGGGCCGGGCCCCAAAGTGCCCCACTGTAGCTACAGGCCTGCTTGGTGGTCTCCCATCCAAGGACCAACCAGGAACCGCTTCCAAGATCTGATGAGATTCGGCTAGCCTAAGCCATCCCAGTCAGGGCAGCAGTAGTGACACCATGTTAAAATTTATATAGTATAATGGAATCTGGGTAAAGCAAATCTGGCTAGCATTTGGCCTTCAAACTAAGGAGAATTTTTTAATAGTATTAGCCTTGTTCGTATTGACCAATGGAAACAGGAAGACCCCCTGCCCAAAAGAATGTAGACAATTCAGAGCAAAATGTTACTTTTCATCATGTTAATTTTGCCCCATAGACCAAGTATTAATAGTGATAATCTCTACATCATATTTAGTCATTTAAACATTTTATTCTGGTACAAGTTAGGAAACATTGGTAATATTCCAAGAATTTAATGCAGTTACATTGCCAGAGGAAATCCATTTAGAAAAAGGCCCTTATGAGCATATTTGATAACAGAAAGGGTTTGCCAATAGGCAAGAATTCTCATTTTTTATTCTTATTAGTTCTGAGAATGAGCAGAGTCCAAACCTGTTTAATGATCTTTGGAAGACTGGGGAATGTTCATAATATGCATTAAGCCAAGTATTCCCTTTGGGTTACTAAGGAAAGGAGCATTTTGAACATGCTGGGTTTGCCTGAAGGGCAACAGCTACAAGAATCAAGGGCAGCACACATCAGCCTGCCTCTCTTGTAGTTTTTCGCGCAACAGGACATTTTCAGTTCATCCTTGCTTATAGCTAAATCATACTATAGCATGCTCTTGATCTTCGTTCCACATGCTTAATTATTAGAATGGTATAGTGGTCAGAGTGTCACTATAGGATCTTAGAGACCTGTTTCAAATCTCCATGCTGCCACAGAAGTTCACTGGGTGACCCTGAGCTACTCATTTTCTCAGCCTAACCTACCTCACAGTACTGTTGTGAGGATAAAATGGAGGATAAGAGAATGATGTTGAAAACTGCTCTGAATGGTCATTGGGGAGAAAAACAGAGGATTAATATCTACAATAAATAAATGGTTACCTATAGGGACATAATGTGTAGCAAACAGTTGGAAGTCCAGTTCGTTTAGACCTGAAGCAAAGCTGCAGCTTACTGGAAATTCTACTGAATTTAAAAACTCTGTTTCCTTTGCATAATATGAGTGCAACAAAGGGAAAGACACTGTTCCAAAGTGGTTAGCCTATGTTAGTGCAGGTTCTAACATAGTAGCTAGGGTTGCCAGTGAATGACTGGCACCTATTGGGAGATGGGGGGCAGGGACATGGGAGGTCACCAACATCATATGCAATATGACATCACCTCCTGGGGAAACCAGAAGTGACGTCATATTGCTCAGGAATTGCCTGAAGCTCTACAGTAAAGCTATAGAGCTTCTGGCAATCCCTAGAGTGACATGACATTGCTTCCAGGTTTTTCCTGAAGTGACATCATGTTGTCATGCCAGCGGCAATTTTTTAAAAAACAAATATTTCTCCTGTTGCCCAAAGGATCAGTGGTGGGGAGCACAGGTTGGCAGCAGAAAGTCTCCTGTTGTAACAGGAGATGGGGCAACCCTAATGGTAGCACATTAATTGTTCTACTGTCTAGCACTATGAAGATCCATCTCTATAGCATGCAAATCTAGATTACCCATGCAGAGTTCACTGTATCAGCTATGGTAGCTGACAATTTCAGTGCAAGGGCAAACCTTAGAAAAGTACCATTGTTAAATTTGCTGTTATCATACCTGACATCGGGCAGTTAACACTAAAAGAGTAGAGAAAAGATGACTCGAGTTAAAAAAAATTTCTATCCTATGCTGGTACATCAGAATCAGTCAACACGATATGTAACTATTTTTTTTACCTCAATATCTGGTCTCTCTTGAGGATTTTCCTCTTGCATTTGTTCAAGAAGAATTTGTAGATCTTGGCTAAATTCTGAATGTACTTCAACCTCCATTGTATATTCAATCACTGTTTTTAGTGTCGCTCCCAAAGAAAAAATATGTGCCTGCAAGTAGTAAAAAAACAAAACATTCGAGAAACTATGTTGTCGAAGGCTTTCACAGCTGGAGTTCATTAGTTGTTGTAGATTTTCCGGGCTGTATGGCCGTGGTCTTGGCATTGTAGGACCTGAGATTTTGCCAGCAGCTGTGACTGGCATCCTCAGAGGTATAACACAGAATCCTTCTATGTTATACCTCTGAGGATGCCAGTCACAGCTGCTGGCAAAACATCAGGTACTACAATGCCAAGACCACGGCCAAACAGCCCGGAAAATCTACAACAACTAATTCGAGAAATTACCACTCTGTCACTTAAATCTGGATTAATTCTATTAAAATCAATGACTCAAAAACAGTGCAAACAATTTATGAATCATATTAGAAGTGTCTTAATCCCACATTATCCATCATAACTCAATACAGACTACATTGGAATTTACTTTCTATTTTAAAATATATTTTTGGTGGGACTGGATCTTCATGTAGGGCAATCAGAGAAGGGGATCAACAGACAGGAGGCAAGTCGAAGTGAGATGCATATTGAAAAGTCACTCCCTTATCCTATGGATTGCCTGCACAGGGAAGAGGCTACAACCACAACTGTTAAATATTATCTAATCAGCTCTAAATATTGCATATTATAATAATGACTAACATTTCTTCTAATCCCAGGTAAAACCAACAGAAAGTATTTTGGCAGCTTTCCACTAGGTGGAGCTTTCACCAAGTACATTACAATCATTCTTGCAATTTTAACATTGGTAAAGTAATTGTCAAATATATACATGCGTCACTTTTAGAATATATTACTGTTAAGAACCTTTCAGTGAAGGAGGGGGGAAAAACCCACCAAGAAGACAGAAACGCAAATCCACCAATACACTAGTTAATGTCATACAAGATAAAATTTCCTGTACTAGAAACACTTCAGTATAGTAAATATGTGCATAGTTCATCATGTGAGACATGTATATATTTCATTGTATTATATGCAAGGTGCAGATACTTCTGTACATCATCAAAAGAATAAGTGATGACACAAAAGTACTGGATACAGTTAAGAGAAACCTTACATAAAAGGGTATATATTCTGTATGCAGAAAGTCCAGATATCTGCATTTTAACTAGTCTTAAGTGACAGGGCTGGGAGAGACCTTTGGTGATGATGCTTGAAAATTGCAGTTAGTTGTTATGCTACAGTGTTATGCTACAGATAGATCAGTGGTCCAGTGCAGCAAAATGGCACCTTACAACATTCATATGGGAAGAGTTGCATACAATTTTCAGCATCCCTCTTACACAACATTCATGCATTCCTACACGTTGGGGGAGGGGGATCCATTCAAAACCACTCTTAGAATGTAAAAAGCAGTCCACAGCTACCAATGCACAATGTCTAAACAACACACCATATATTTGCTTGGTCAAAACCAAGTGGTGTCCATGGAAACAGTTGCACAGCCCACAACAAATGAGTGCATCCCCATCAGAGAACCCTGCCCATTTACAAAAAGAAGAAGAGTAGGTTTTTATACCCTGCTTTTCACTACCCAAAGGAGTCTCAGTGGCTTACAATCATCTTCCCTTCTTCTCCCCACAACAGCCACCTTGTGAGCAGTGTTTCCTCTAAGCTGAGTTCATGTGAGCTAGCTCACAGTTTTTTAGCCTCCGGCTCACACATGTTTGTCTTAGCTCAGGAAGGATGGCTCCAGAGCAAACCAATTTATGCAGTAGCCAAATTGCTCACTCGCAACTTTAATGCCAGTAGCTCACAGAGTAGAATTTTTGCTCACAAGACTCCACAGCTTAGAGGGAGCATTGCTTATGAGGTAGTGTCAGAACCCACAGCCAACAACGTAGTACACGCTTTCAGGAAAGGTAATACTTTTATTGAAGAGCTATAGATGCATTAACATAGTCACTGTTAAGAATGGCAGTTGCCCCTTGGACATAATAAGATATAGGGTATTCGTATGCACCCCCCCACTGTGCTGGCCAATTAGGCACCCTCCCGTGCGCGGGATAAAGCTTGCTAACTGTTGCTAGCCGAAGCTGGGAACTCGCATTCTCCCACGGCTCCCTGGAAAAGACAGACACCACAACTCCCACCTGCCCGACTTTACAGATAAGCGTTTCAGCGCAAAGAACAGAAAGGAATGCAAGAGCAATTACACTGATGCTGCCTGACCATCCCAACCCCCATGGCAGCATAGCTGACAGGTAGGTGGGGCTGAGAGTGCTCTGAGACAACTGCTCTTGAGAGAACAGCTCTGAGCGAACTTGTGACTGACCCAAGGTCACCCAGCTGGCTTCATGTGGAGGAGTGGGGAATCAAACATGCTTCTCCAGATTTGAGTCCGCCTCTCATAACCACTAAACTAAGAATGACATAGAAACATCCTTTGGTGCCATTACAGCTGCCAGGGTTCTGCTCAGCTAAGGGTGGTGCATTCTATAAGTACAAGGCATGGACCATCCCAACAACAGATGCTCCTCTGCTTGTAGCACCCCACACTCATACTTGAGAAGAGTGGTAGAATAAAACCCAGACACACGTCACACACATGAATAGACATGAAGCTGCCTTATACTGAATCAAACCCTTGGTTCATCAGGGTCAGTATTGTTTCTCAGATAGGCAGCAGCTCTTCAAGGTCTCAAGCAGACCCTGACTGTCAGAAACCATCCAGCTAACATCCAGACCAGACTCTGTGAGACACAGAAGAGTTTTGGCTCTCAAAGTTTATACCCTGAAACTCTTGTTGGTCTCTAAGGCATTACCAGACTCACATCACAAATGACATTGTTTCCCTGACCCTATTAGCACAGACTATCAGGAAAAAAGAAAACTTCTGTCTTGGTTACCTTTTCATTATTTTTTCTTCATATGAAGCTACTCTTTGATTAAACAGATGTTAACTTCCCAGGGTATTCCATGGGATGCAACTGTTTCAAAGTGTTCCCCCACCTGGGAAAATTTTTCATATTGCCATCCTACATCACCAGATCCTTCTGGCCTTTTGGGCAAATTTTGCATCCAATCATTTGTTAAGTCCTTTGTTTCAGAAATTTTTGTATGCCGAACAATCCTAGCTACGCTAAAGTCTCAGAAAGACATAAACACACATACCTTTTTTCTGTATTTTGCCTCATCTTATAACCACAGGTAGGTGTGGGTGTTCTCAGCTATTTGTAGGAGGCACAAGCTTCATAGATGTTTTTGAATCCCATAATGGTGGTGCAGAGGCATGGCCAATTTTCAGAAAGCAACACAGCTATGAGGGTTCAGGAGCCAAAGTGGTACAGATAGCAATATTGAAGCTATGGCCCAGACAAATCCTGACTGTCACTCAGAAAAAATGAGGAAGCAGAGGTCAAAGAAAATCAGTGACAGGATGATGGGATGAGATGTGAATTGCACCAGATACTCCATGTTATAGCGAAAAATTACCTTAGAATGAACTAAGACAGGCTGACTTTCCAGGAGGAATGCTTTTGGTATCAATATATAGGGCTGTCACTGCCAGCCAGCATTTAAGACTATACAAAGCAATTGCTCCAAAATCCTGGAAGGGATAGACTGGAATCTGGTTAGTATGCAATGCATAGTGGTTAACAGGGTATGTTTGACATACTGGTTTCAAGATTACTTACCAATGAAAAGCATGATATAGAAGGTCTTTACCCAGAAGATGGATTGCACTAGACCAGTGATGGTGAACCTTTTAGAGACGGAGTGCCCAAACTGCAACCCAAAACCCACTTATTTATCGCAAAGTGCCAACACGGCAATTTAACCTGAATACGGAGATTTTACTTTTGGAAAAAACAACTCATACATTAATTTAAGATGATCCAAACAAAGTAAGGAAAGCAATCCCAAATGCTTTCATTTACTTAAAATTATTTGGTAGAGAATTCGACACTTTAATGATGGTCTGGGCCTGGCTGGGGCGATGGCACGCATGCCCGTGCCATAGGTTCGCCACCACTGCACTAGACTATTCTATAGTTTACCAGAAAAAGGTTTACTGAGAGAGAGTGAGACTGATAAAAAAATTAAACTGGTAACAGGGGATTAAGGGACTGGAACACCTCTATGAAGAAAGCGTAAGGAGGTTAGGGTTCTTTAGCTTGAAGAAATTACAATTGAGGTGTGACATGATAGAGTATTACAAAATTATGCATGGGATAGAGAAGGCAGAAAGAGAAGTACTTCTCTCCCTTTCTCACTACAAGAACTCATGGGCGCTCAATGAAATTAATGCACAGAAAGCTTAGAACAGATAAAAGTACTTCTTCACACAAAGAGTAATTAACACACAGAATTCACTACTGCAGGAAGTGGTGGCAGCTACAAGCATAGAGAGCTTCCAGAGGGGATATGGCACAGAGATCCATCAGGTATAGATGGAACACTACGCCTGGGATAGTGATGCTCTGTATTCTTGGTGCTTGGGGGACTTCTGGAGTTCTGGCCCTGTTGGTGGACCTGCTGATTGCACCTGGGTTTTGGCCACTGTGTGATGCAGAGTACTGGACTAGATGGGTTATTGACTTGATCCAACATGACTTCTCTTATATACTTAGGGTGTGAAGCTCCTTCTCTACTCTTTCTACTACCATCTCTCTCTCTCTCTCTCTCTCTCTCTCTCTCTCTCCCCACCTCCCTCCCTCCCTCTCTCTGGTTTAGGGTTACAAGTAAGTCAGTACACCATATTCACCACCCTTCTTGTCTCTTTTAAAATATATAGAAAGACATGACCATTTCATACCTCAGGTCCTCTCTCTCACTTACTGAGACATTAGCAAACAGGGTAGCCCAGCCCCCTTTAATAACAGGCCCTCACTTACACAGAGTTATTGGGGCTGGGGGCTCAAACACTGTTCCATTCACATGCTGCCACCATTCTCTCCCCAACATTCCATCAGCTCTCATTGGTTTCTCTTAGGGAGAGGTGGAATCTAGCCTGTTTTTCACACCGGGTATCAGTTTTTAAGAGGAAAGGCTCTCTAAAACTACCAGAAGGTCTTGGAAATTCAATTTTTTCATCACTGTAAGAAATCTTTTAAGAAAACATTCAGTTTCTTTACTGTGAGCTGCCCTGAGCCAGCCTTGTGAGGAGGGTGGGATACAAATCTAATATATATAAATACCACTTTGTATTTATACCCCGCCCTCCCCGCAAACAGGCTCAGGCCGGCTTACAAGAGGGCAATAAATAAATAAATACATAACACTCATGTAATATGAATATTTCAGCCAGCCCCTGATAAGCCCCAATGCTTTCTAGGGCTATTCAGCAGATCTGAAAAGATGAGAGGAACATTTTTTTCTGCCTCTAAGGGGAAAAGAAAAAATTGTCCATAAACAGTCATAACTAAGGCATGCTACAGTTCCACCTGGGTGTGATACCAGGGCTCTGAAATAGCTCAGAGAAAAACCCGAAGAACTCCTTACCATATTTCCAAAGGTAGTGAGGCTAGAACATATTTCTTCTGAAATCAGACACATTAAAGACATAGGAAACCACCCAGGACAAATCCCTTAAACGAAATAAGTCACAGCATCTCGTTTGAACTGCAAGGCTGTTATTTTCCACTTTGCACTTTCCACTGTTAATGGGAGCAGAGGCGGTAGCATGATTCCTCTCTTGCAGCAGATCTATCCTTTGCAGGTTTGCTTGTTGGCTCTGCCTAGTTTTTAATAAATAACTGAATCTCAGGCACATCTCAATGTGAGTTGGTAGCACATGAATATATGCAATTCGCCCACATTTTTGATTGCTTGGGAAAACCCTTAGTCCTGCAGATATCTGAGCTGAAATAAGACATTCAGGAGCTTTTAACAACCAAGACATGTACCCAAATTAAGAAACAAACAAACAAACAAACACATGAGCCTAGTACCTTTGCTCTAGCTTTTTGAAATCACGTAATAATTGATGGATGATAAAAAATATCTGCACAACTGAGTGACACAATGAATGAGGTGAACTAAACATAAACAGCTAGATGTTAAATGCTTTTTGAAATGGTAAGTGTGGTTATGCAACTTATGGCAGGCTTGCAAACATCTAGTCTAGGTAAATATTTTCTAGAGTAGAATGTTCACGAAAAAGTCTCCAAACAATTTCCATTTGCAAGAATAAAGACATTTAAGTAAGGAAGCCATTGAAAGAATCCACCAGAACTTCAACAACTTTCACCCAACCATAAACCCGAACTTGGATTACGCCATACAATGGACACATTGTCTGGATACCACTGTACAACTACACAGTGGACACATAAGTACCACATTATAGTGGAAGCCCACTAACACACATGTCTACATGTTTCTAGCTACACGCCTTACCATATCATGTAAGTAGACTACAGCCAAGCCCTATGTTACAATCACATTTGCTCCAGCTACTTGACCTGAAAGATTTACATCAGGCCTCTTTAAGATTATAATACCAAGTCACCAAAATGAAGAAACAGACTGAAAAAGCCAGACTGGCACTCAGAAACAGCCTACTAGAAGACAGGTCAGAAGAGGCAAACAGAACAGCACTGGTTGTTTTTACCTACAGCTCCCAGCTTGATACTGGCCTATGAATCACCAGTGATCTACAACACATAGTAAACAAAGACTCTTCTTTCTCCTTTCCTTGCTTACAGACACTGCCCCATCTAAAACAGCTTTCTACACAGCAATGGATTACCTACAGAGAAACAAACCCAGGAACCAGGCCCCCACAACAAACCCAGATGCCACCTCTGTGCCCATGTCCACTCAGGGAATGCTATTACAGGACCTAATAACATCAGCCACATTGGCTTGTTTTTATTATCCATTTAGCCTACAATGTGTTAATACTTGTCTTCTGCATCCAACACAGGACAAAGAAGTCAGTCTCTATGCAAGAGAATAAATGGACCCAAATCCGACATGACAGGTGTTAACCAGTTTAGCAAAAACTAAAGAAACTGTATTATTTTTTAAATATACTTTCAATTTATCAATCACTTTCCCCAGTGGGCTCAAAGCGATGTACAGTTACACATTAGACAGGGGACTAACAATGTTCATAGGGGATAGGGAGGACAACATATATTCATTTTTTTTAATTGCACACGCTGTCACTGCACGGTGTAAACGTCTTCTGGCTTGGCTCAGTCATTTTCCGAACGGCTGCTTGTCGACCTGAATATTATTGCTATTATGATTATTTTTCTTGATTGCAACTGCATTTTACATAATTACATAATGCTCTGTCCTTCCTGCATTTCATGGCCCTTTGATTTGGCTATTTACGACTCTATTTATAACTTTACATACATGTATATATGTCGGTTAAGCCAGGACCCAAAACATGCATCAGAAAAAGTAAATTCTGCTCCATGGAAGGTTATGCTAAAACAAGTTAATCTTTGAAGTACCACAAGACTTCTGTTTATTTAAGTTTATGGGTGTACATAAATCTTGGAGACACCAGATGGTCATTGCTTCAGGCATCAACTACAAATTCAACATCAACAGGCTACAAGGTAGGATGTTTAGGAATACTGTCATCATTTTGCCTCTATAAACCAATGTATTGGACTCAGCCTCTCTATATTATTTAAGTCTAATGAATTCCACAGTTAAAGTCCTGTGTTGGAGGCTCTCTCTTTCAGTTCTGTTTCTATGATAAACAGCAAATTTCCTTACGAGCATAGCAGGATGAAGTCTTTAAAAGGCAATAAGCAGAGAGTATTTGTGTCTTAATAAGATTCAGCAAACATATATAAGAACTGTGGTTTCCCCTAAGTTTTAATAACCCCCTGATTTATCATAATCCATTTCACAAAAACTCTTCAGCAAAATCCAAAGTCACAAAGGTGTTCCTGAGCAGAAGAACAGTGACTGATCCTGATTAGTTGCCTATTTCGAACACACTCAGTAAAACACAGTGAGGTTTTTATTTAAATCCTGTAAATTATAAAAATGCACATGCACACATACATGCCAAGAAAATATCTTGAATATATATTGACAAATTATAATCTCCCTAGTTTAGACGATTTGAAGGATTTAAAGTATGTCAACCACAAAATTCTGGTAATCAGAACCAAAGCTGAAAATTACAAAGAGATATCATTGCTCCACCCAATAACTCAACTTAAATCCTTTGCACAAAGGCAGAAAGGCAGACATTAAATTGACTCCATTAGAGAATACAGAATGAAATGTATCCAACTCAGGCCTCAGATCAGGCCGGAGCTGGCCAGTACGTCACTCCAGGAGAGAGGCACGGGGGCGGGGCGGTCACATGGTGAAGCCCTGCCCCCTTCTTCCGGCCACCCTCTGCTTCCAGCCTCATTCTGTTCCAGAACGAGGAAGAAGCAGGAGGGTAAGTCAGCTTCCTCCCCCCCGTCTCTGCCTGGCCGAGGCTGCTCCAGCAGCCTCCGCTAGGCCTCCAGGGCCAACCCAGACCTTCCCAGAGGTGCGCGAAGCCGTGCACCCTGGGAAACATCTCTTCCCCTGTCTCTGCCTGGCTGAGGCTGTTCTTGGCGGCAGCTGCAATGTTCGCAGGGGGACAACATTCTCCTGCCTCCCTGAGCCCCAGGGTGGTGGCCTTGGACTCATAGGGGCAAATTCCACCTCTCACAAGAGGTCATACTGGCTCTCCCAGCTATCCTTAGGGGCTCTTTAAAAAGTTATGGCTGCCACCACTTTCGGCGGCAGCTGCAACCACTGTGGGGGGAGGGGGGTCTGCTGAGTTGTCCT